>NC_074690.1:32855220-33168694 GCF_029448725.1 Salvelinus fontinalis | reverse complement strand
GGACTGGCCAACCAAGAGGTCAAGAGAGACAGAGCTAGCCTTGGACCAAGGTAAGGTTGCTGTCTCCCTGGGCACATGTGCATCCAACACGGTCCTCAAACACTGATTTCTCACATTCAAGCAGCCATTCATTCAGGTAACAGACCATGTAGCTAGGCCTAATACCCCTAGACATAACGAGTGCAGCAAAATCAGTAGGATAGTTATTGGTTTCTTAAAACTATTCATGAGTAATGACTTAGCATGATTACACTCACTGGGCCATGACAGTTTGAATGAAAATAATACTTTTTTTTTTATTCTTTCAGTACTTGAGTCCTAATAGTGACACTTTTGTAATGGATCAATGATTAGGTCATTGTTGTGTGCAGACAATACAATATTGCTTCCCAGAGGGTCATTTTACAAAAACAATACATGAACGTAACACTACTAACTCAACAGCTTTAGTAGTTGTAGTATTACTCATAGTAGTGCTACTGTTCAGCCGCAACTACTATCATGTAATGTACACTAACGTTCAAAAGTTTCGGGTCACTTAGAAATGTCCTTGTTTTTGAAAGAAAAGCACATTTTTTGTCCATTAAAATAACATCAAATTGATCAGAAAAGGAGTTTAGACATTGTTAATGTTGTAAATGACTATTGTTGCTGGAATATCTGCATAGGCATACAGAGGCTCATTATCAGCAACCATCACTCCTGTGTTCCAATGGCACGTTGTGTTAGCTAATCCAAGTTTATAATTTTAAAAGGCTAATTGATCATTAGAAAACCCTTTTGCAATTATGTTAGCACAGCTGAAAACTGTTGTGTTGATTAAAGAAGCAAGAAAACTGGCCTTCTTTAGACTAGTTGAGTATCTGGAGCATCACCATTTGTGGGTTCGATTACAGGCTCAAAATGGCCAGAAACAAATAACTTTCTTCTAAAACGCATCAGTCTATTCTTGTTCTGAGAAATTAAGGCCATTCCATGCGAGAAATTGCCAAGAAACTGAAGATCTCGTACAATGCTGTGTACTACTCCCTTCACAGAACAAGACAAACCGTCTCTAACCAGAATAGAAAGAGGAGTGGGAGGCCCCGGTGCACAACTGAACAAGAGGACAAGTACATTCGAGTGTCTAGTTTGAGAAACAGACGCCTCACAAGTCCTCAACTGACAGCTTCATTAAATAGTACCCACAAAACACCAATCTCAACTAGAGGCCGACCGATTAATCAGAATGGCCGATAAATTAGGGCCGATTTCAAGTTTTCATAACAATCGGAAATCGGTATTTTTGGATGCCGTTTTTTTATTTTTTTTAACACCTTTATTTAACTAGGCAAGTCAGTAAAGAATACATTCTTATTTTCAATGACGGCCTAGGAACGATGGGTTAACTGCCTTGTTCAGGGGCAGAACGACAGATTTTTACCTTGTCAGCTCAGGGATTCTATCTTGCAACCTTACGGTTAACTAGTCCAATGCTCTAACCACCTGCCCCACGAGGAGCCCGCCTGTTACGCAAATGCAGTAAGAAGCCAAGGTAAGTTGCTAGCTAGCATTAAACTTTTCTTATAAAAAACAATCAATCAATCAATCATAATCACTAGTTATAACTACACATGGTTGATGATATTACTAGTTTATCTAGCGTGTCCTGCGTTGCATATAATCGATGCAGTGCGCATTCGCGAAAAAGGACTGTCGTTGCTCCAACGTGTACCTAACCATAAACATCAGTGCCTTTCTTAAAATCAATACACAGAGGTATATATTTTTAAACCTGCATATTTAGCTAAAAGAAATCCAGGTTAGCAGGCAATATTAACCAGGTGAAATTGTGTCACTTCTCTTGCTGTAACGGTGGTTCTCCTCCTCTTCAACCGAAGAGGAGGAGTAGTGATTGAACCAAGGCGCAGCGGGTTGTGAATACATAATTTAATAAAGACACAACAAAACAATGAAGACAGAAAACGACCTAGACTTGAATAAACTACAAAATAACAAAACCGAAATGTATAGACAGACCTGAACAATACGAACTTACAAAATACGCGAAGAATGCACGAACAGGTAAAAATAGACTACACAAAATGACGATGTACAAAACAAACCGAACAGTCCCGTATGGTGCGACAAACATTGACACAGGAGACAACCACCCACAACGAACACTGTGAAACAACCTACCTAAATATGACTCTCAATTAGAGGAACGCCAAACACCTGCCTCTAATTGAGAGCCATACCAGGCAACCCTTAAACCAACATAGAAACAGACAACATAGAATGCCCACCCAAACTCACGTCCTGACCAACTAACACATACAACAAACTAACAGAAATAGGTCAGGAACGTGACACTTGCGTTCATTTCACGCAGAGTCAGGGTATATGCAACAGTTTGGGCCACCTGGCTCATTGCGAACTAATTTGCCAGAATTCTACGTAATTATGACATAACATTGAAGGTTGTGCAATGTAACAGGAATATTTAGACTGATGGATGCCACCCGTTAGAAAAAATACGGAACGGTTCCGTATTTCACTGAAAGAATAAATATTTTGTTTGAGATGATAGTTTCCGGATTCGACCATATTAATTACCTAAGGCTCGTATTTCTGTGTGTTATTATGTTATAATTAAGTCTATGATTTGATAGAGCAGTCTGACTGAGCGATGGTGGGCACCAGCAGGCTCGTAAGCATTCATTCAAACAGCACTTTCGTGCGTTTTGCCAGCAGCTCTGCTGTTTATGAATTCAGGCCTATCAACTCCCGAGATTAGGCTGGTGTAACCGATGTGAAATGGCTAGCTAGTTAGCGGGGTGTGCGCTAATAGCGTTTCAAACACTATTAGCAAATTTCACTCGCTCTGCGACTTGGAGTAGTTCCCCTTGCTCTGCATGGGTAACACTGCTTCGAGGGTGGCTGTTGTCGATGTGTTCCTGGTTTGAGCCCAGGTAGCGGCGAGGAGAGGGATGGAAGCTATACTGTTACACTGGCAATACTAAAGTGCCTATAAGAACATCCAATAGTCAAAGGTATATGAAATACAAATCGTAGAGAGAGAAATAGTCCTATAATTCCTATAATAACTACAACCTCAAACTTCTTACCTGGGAATATTGAAGACTCATGTTAAAAGGAACCACCAGCTTTCATATGTTCTCATGTTCTGAGCAAGGAACTTAAACGTTAGCTTTCTTACATGGCACATATTGCACTTTTACTTTCTTCTCCAACACTTTGTTTTTGCATTATTTAAACCAAATTGAACATGTTTCATTATTTATTTGAGGCTAAATTGATTTTATTGATGTATTATATTAAGTTAAAATAAGTGTTCATTCAGTATTGTTGTAATTGTCATTATTACGAATACATTTTTAAAAATCGGACGATTAATCGGTATCGGACCCTTTTGGTCCTCCAATAATCGGTATCGGTATTGGCGTTGAAAAATCATAATCGGTCAACCTCTAGTCTCAACGTCAACAGTGAAGAGGCGACTCTGGGATGCTGGCCTTCTATGCAGAGTTGCAAAGAAAAAGCCATATCTCAGACCGACCAATACAAATAAAAGATTAAGATGGGCAAAAGAACACAGACACTGGACAGAGGAAGATTGGAAAAAAGTGTTATGGACAGACAAATCTAAGTTTGAGGTGTTCGGATCACAAAGAAGAACATTTGTGAGATGCAGAAAAAATGAAAAGATGCTGGAGGAGTGCTTGACGCCATCTGTCAAGCATGGTGGAGGCAATGTGATGGTCTGGGGGTGCTTTGGGGATGGTAAAGTGGGAGATTTGTACAGAATAAAAGGGATCTTGAAGAAGAGAGGCTATCACTCCATTTTGGAACGCCATGCTATATACCCTGTGGACGGCGTTTAATTGGAGCCAATTTCCTCCTACAACAAGAGAATGATCCAAAGCACAGCTCCAAACTATGCAATAACTATTTAGGGAAGAAGCAGTCAGTTGGTATTCTGTCTATAATGGAGTGGCCAGCACAGTCACAGGATCTCAACCCTATTGAGCTGTTGTGGGAGCAGCTTGACCGTATGGTATGTAAGAAGTGCCCATCAAGCCAATCCAACTTGTGGGAGGTGCTTCAGGAAGCATGGGGTGAAATCTCTTCAGATTACCTCAACAAATTGACAACTAGAATGCCAAAGGTCTGCAAGGCTGTACTTGCTGCAAATGGAGGATTCTTTGACGAAAGCAAAGTTTGAAGGTCACAACGATTATTTCAATTAAAAATCATTATTTATAACCTTGTCAACGTCTTGACTATATTTTCTATTCATTTTGCAACTCATTTCATGTATGTTTTCATGGAAAACAAGGACATTTCTAAGTGACCCCACATTTTTGAACGGTAGTGTACATGCTACAGTCTCATGCATTTAGTAAGCCTTCAGTCAAACACTACAGTACTAAGTATCTGACACCCATTCTACAACAGCAACACTACTATCCTCTTGGTTATCACCACCAATACCCTCTACGTACTGTATCACCATCCACTAACGTCACCATCCACACTCTATCTCAATTCACTTCATAGCCTGAATCACCACAAGATACTGTATCATTCGTACCAAGAGTTCTTCACTAAAAATAATCTGTGATATGACTGACACAACTCAGGGTAATTTTTTTCCATCAACGCTAATAACTTTTGACCACCTCACACTGCCCATTTTCACTTGAATAAATGGCAACATGACACATAATTTCTTACCTGGTGACCGTCAGGACATATTAAATAATGAATATTTAAAAACTGTAGCTTGCGGACAGTCCCTACAGGGCATTGAAAAACTTGAGCTAGATAAGGACGAACGTTTCACAGCAGCAGAGTGGCAGAGCTAGCGAATGCTCGCACTATGCCTCGCTGCACACTGTCCAAGGAAATCTAATACACCTAGTCATGTGGTAAGTTGCCATGGTAGCAAAGAACCCAGTCACTCCATTCCTAAAAAACATGGTGCAATGCCCCCCCCCCCCCCCCCCCCCCTCTCTCACTTTAAAAGGGACCAGATTTTGTGGAGCAAAACATCAATGACAACAAAATTATAAACGATTCAATATACTCTTTCTACTATGACTGGCCACTTTTAACCAATGAAGTAGAAGTTAATCGAATAATTAGATAAATATGCAAATATTATGCAGTGGCCTCAGGTTACATGCAGAAACTTCCAAATGCTTCATGCCAAATGCTAATTTAAGGTACTGTACACATACACAAAAATTAAAACAATTTCTGCACAAAGACCCTTCTCTGCAGAGTAACGCCCTCTATGGTAACACTGGATCAAATTGGTAGCAAGTAGCGCATTCACTCCTAGACACTGTATTCACACAATAAAGATGACTGCAAACAAACATTATCTGTCTGTAATGTCAAGTTTTAGTTTAAGTAAGTTACAACAATGTTAAACACTTTTGAGTTCATCAATCATTAATCATCCAAGCACAATCTACTTGAGTCTCATATAGTACAACAAACGCATAGCAACTAACTAACTAATAATAACATTGTAACATACTCAAACTGCCAATTCATATCACAAAGGAACAGAGCCAAGCTCTTGTGCCAAGTACGAATGCTATTCTAAATCTGTGAAATAAATAGCTAAGATTGACACAAACTACTATTCCCCTGTTGAAGATTGAAAACAACCACAAGCAACACAACTCAGGTGATAACAAACTTGTCAATGTTGAACATACCCTTCAGAATGTACCATGGTGCTCTGTTTCCTTGTCTGTCTGTGTGCTACTCCAAAGGCTTGTCATTCTTAATAACAACTGTGCAGAGTATATAAAGCCCTCTCTACCAGGCAAACATGACAACAAAAAGCAGCCAGCCCCAGTTGGAAGGGGGTTAGCTTAGCTACAGTCAGATATCTGAAATTAGAAACTATCAGGACACAGGTTGTGCTGCTGCCTCTATCTTTAACTTCAAATGAGCAGGCTCGACATTCTTGTACAGCTTTACTGGCTCTCCAGTTGCAGCCCCTTCCAACCTCTCACTTGGCGCCCACCCAGCGAGCATTACTCTTGCTCTGTGCTAGTGTCACATACACTTGCAGTATTAAAAATAACTGCCCTGAAATGAGCAAATCATCGTATACCATAAACATTGCAGATAACTTGTAACGCTCCACCCCTGCCAGAATCAAACCAATGCTACAAAGTCAGTTTCCCTTAGCAATATTAAAACTATCACATTTCTTCCTGCAGTGGATAGATAAACTCTCTTAACTTAATTTCAGGCATGCTGAACCCTTCCCTTAGAAGTCTCTTGTGTATATTATCGCTCTTTTTTTTACCACAGTCAAAGAAAGAAAAGCAAAGGGGTACAGTATTTCTGAGACATGAGCAGTTGTTTGAGTTATGGCCCTGTATTTCCCCATTTTTTAATTTTATTTTTTATTTCACCTTTATTTAACCAGGTAGGCAAGTTGAGATCAAGTTCTCATTTCCAATTGCGACCTGGCCAAGATAAAGCAAAGCACTTCGACACATACAACAACACAGAGTTACACATGGAGTAAAACAAACATACAGTCAATAATACAGTAGAAAAATAAGTCTATATACAATGTGAGCAAGTGAGGTGAGATAAGGGAGGTGAAGGCAAAAAAAGGCCATGGTGGCGAAGTAAATACAATATAGCAAGTAAAACACTGGAATGGTTGATTTGCAGTGGAAGAATGTGCAAAGTAGAGATAGAAATAATGGGGTGCAAAGGAGCAAAATAAATAAATACAGTAGGTAGTTGCATATGTGGGAACTCCTTCAAGAGTGTTGGAAAAGCATTCCAGGTTAAACTGGTTGTGCAAATGCCAAGAGTGTGCAAAGCTATCATCAAGGCAAAGGGTGGCTACTTTGAAGAATCTCAAATATAAAATATATTTTGATTTGTTTAACACTTTTTTGGTTACTACATGATTCCATATGTGCTATTTCATAGTTTAGATGTCATCACTATTATTCTACAATGTAGAAAAAAGTAAAAATAAAGATAAACCCTTGAATGAGTAGGTGTGTCCAAACTTTTGACTGGTACTGTATGTATTTATAGCAGCCTATATAGCCAGTTAATAAGAAGTCTCAACAATCTTGTGTTGTTTGTCGGGGAGTGTATTACACTGGGCTGCCCTGTCTCCAGTGGTGTAAAGTGCTTAAGTAAAAATACTTTAAAGTACTACTTATGTAGTTTTTTGGGGTATCTGCACATTACTTTACTATTTATATATTTTTTAAACTTGTACTTTTACTCCACTACATTCCTAAAGAAAATAATGTACTTTTTACTCCATACATTTTCCCTTACACCCAAATGTACTCATCACATTTGAAATGCTTAGCAGGACAGAAAATGGTCCAATTCACACACTTATCAAGCGAACATCCCTGGTCATCGTTAATGCCTCTGATCTGGCGGACTCACTAAACACAAATGCTTTGTTTGTAATTGATGTCTGAGTGTTGGAGTGTGGCCCTGGCTATACATACATTTGAAAAAACAAGAAAACTGTGCCATCTGGTTTGCTTAATATAAGGATTTTTTTAAATAATTTGTACTTTTGATACTTAAGTATACTTTAGCAATTACATTTACTTTTGATACTTAAGTTTTTTTTTTTTTTTTTTAACCAAATACTTTGACTTTTACTCAAGTAGAATTTTACTGGGTGACTTTTACTTGAGTCATTTTTTAATAAGGTATCTTTTACTCAAGTATGACAATTGGGTACTTTTTTCACCACTGCCTCCCTCTGAGTTGTACTAGTCAGTGCTGTCTGCCTGTGGGGCCTCTGATCACCATGGTTCTTTGCTCCATAAGACAGAAAGCATTCTATACGTTTTTTAACATGTTTGTGGTTGTTCTTCCTGAACTGACCCTGTGTACCAATGTGAGCTCCTTAATGGAAGAAAAAAAAATCTGATACTGGCTGCACTACAAAGGTGATTAGTGAAACTGCTTCAGGAAATTGATGCAACAACAGAAAAACTGGATCGGTGGGAATATGCTGATATATACACAATATATACAAAAGTATGTGGACACCCATTCAAATTAGTGGATTCGGTTATTTCAGCCACACCCGTTGCTGACAGGCGTATAAAATCGAGCACACTGCCATGCAATCTCCATAGGGAAACACTGGCAGTAACATGGTCTTACTGAAGAGCTCAGTGACTTTCAACGTAGCACCGTCATAGGATGCCACCTTTCTAACAAGTCAGTTCGTCAAATTTCTGCCCTGCTAGAGCTGCCCCGGTCAGCTGTAAGTGCTTTTATTGTGAAGTGAAAAATGTCTAGGAACAACAACGGCTCAGCCAAGGAATGGTAGGCAACAAAAGCTCACAGAATGGGACCGGCAAGTGCTGAAGCGTGTAGCACGTAAAAATGATCTGTCCTCGGTTGCAACACTCACTACCAAGTTCCAAACTTCCTCTGGAAGCAATGTCAGCACAAGAACTGTTCGTCTGGAGCTTCATGAAATGGTTTCCATGGCCGAGCAGCTGCACACAAGCCTAAGATCACCATGCGCAATGTCAAGCATCGGCAGAAGTGGTGTAAAGCTAGCCGCCATTGGACTCTGGAGCAGTGGAAACGCGTTCTCTGGAGTGATGAATCACACTTAACCGACAGTCCGACGAACGAATCTGGGTTTAGCGGATGCTAGGATAACACTACCTGCCCGAATGCATAGTACCAACTGTAAAGTTTGGTAGAGGAGGAATTATGGTCTGGGGCTGTTTTTCATGGTTCGGGCTAGGACCCTTAGTTCTAGTGAAGGGACATCTTAACGCTACAGCATACAATGTCATTCTAGACGATTCTGTGCTTCCAACTTTGTGGCAACAGTTTGGGGAAGGCCCTTTCCTGTTTCAGCATGACAATGCCCCTGTGCACAAAGCAAGGGCCATACAGAAATTGTTTGTCGAGATCGATGTGGAAGAACTTCACTGGCCTGCGCAGACCTCTGGCCTCAACCCCATCGAACACGTTTGGGATGAATTGGAATGCTGACTGCGAGCCAGAACTTATCACCAAACATCAGTGCCCGACCTCACCAATGCTCTTGTAGAACATCTTGTGGAACATCCAATGGAAAGCCTTCCCAGAAAAGTGGAGGCTGTTATGGAGGCAAAGGGGGGACCCAACTCCATATTAATGTCCATGATTTTGGAATGAGATGTTTGACAAGCAGGTGTCCACATATTTCTGGTCATGTAGTGTACCAAACTGTTGGTTGATGATGCCATAACGAGCCATGATAGCCATGTCAATGACTTGGTTACTTTAATTACAATGGATCCTGCTCCGCTCTGGTGTATTTCAGAAACAACTGAGAAAAACTATGATTGACAGTGTGAAATACCAAGAGCATCATTTGTCAACATTTCTTGTCAAACACACATGATGAGTGAAGAAAGGCAACAACAGGCTGTATATGACAGATTTATATGCACATCCATTGCGATAACCTGTATCCCGTTACGACAGAGGCACTACAAATGAGGCATAATAACGGTAACCCCCAAATTGTCAATCCTTCAATTCTAACAGTTGACATGCAATTTGCCTCGGGATTAAAACAAATCTCGATCTCATTAGTTCCTATACAGTAACTTGGATTTTACACGAGTGATAATAAGGTCGTTCCAGTGCACTTGTGCTGTCTATACTTACCAGGATTTCGAGGAATAAAACTGCATTGTTTACATCCAGGATAGACGTGTCAGCCGTGTCCATAGATGTGATTACGATTAATTTAGGTCAATTGTACATTACCCCTAGAACGGTCTATTCCTGTTATTACGAACGCCTTTTGCAGTGGTGATGTGATGGAAATTTTCGAGTAGCGCAACCCAGCATTTGCCTCGAGTACGTGTGGCTTCTGCCGATGACGTAATGCGGAATCTCTTCACTTGCGTCAGTGTATTCTTTACAAATGTTGAAGTTGACAAAATAAACATACAAATACATATTGATTCAGCCATATACGTACTGTATAAACCCATGAATACAATGCACAGGAAGGATAAGTGCAGTCTGTGAAACCAAACCACATCTAAAAAAATTAATTAAAAAAATTGTGAGAAACTGATGAGAGAAATCTGCATCACATCAAAGTCTTTATAGTAACCTATATGGCCAGTAAATAAGAAGTCTCAACAATTTGGTGTTGTCTGTCTGGGAGTGTATTACACTGGACTGCCCTGTCTCTGAGTTGTACTAGTCAGTGCTGACTGCTTGTGGGGTCTGTAGAAACAATCCCCATCTGATATATACATTTTTTTAATGGTGAGAAACTGATGAGAGAAATTTGCATCACATCGGAGTCAGATAGGCAGTTTAGAAATTAACAAATAAGACAAAACATTCTCCTCATGCATAGCCTGGGAAGCCGTTAGTGGGAGCTATTGATCTTCACGATCATCTGCGCTATGTGACCAGCGGGTAGTACGCTGGTGGCCCCCGTCGACCGGTTCGTACAGAAAACATTCCTCCATTCAGAATGCAAAGGCATCGGTTTCCTCCTTAACTAGCTTTAATTGCGTGCCGCTGTTGGGAAAAAAACTGGAAAAATGTGCATAATGTCTTAAGAAAACACAATTTTCCACCACCATGCTAGAGTGGCTAATGCTACTTCATGATGTTGGCCACCTTGTCAACTAAGGGTAAACAACCGACTGCTGCAACCTGATTGGCTGAACGCGGTATGAAACATTCTGAAGTTGTCCAAAAATCGGAAAATGTTGGTGGAAAAGTATGTTTTATTAATACAGTACGCACATTCAAAAGGCAATCACGCGGCACACCATTAAAGCAAGTTAAGGAGGAAACCGATGTATTTGCAGCCGGAATAGAGAATGCTTTACGTACGAACCTATCGTCCAAAATCCATCTCGCTCTATTTTCTCCCACTGCCGGCCACTGGGCTTCCTACAACCCCCATATTTGGTAAAGAGTGGAAACGCCAACCGGATGCTTCAGATGTATGCATCCGGTGAAACATCTGGATTGTTCTGGGCTGGGAACATTAAACCCAGACAATAGTCGAGATCCATAGCCCGCACTAGGCTGCACAGGCTACCTCACACAGATAGAGAGGATGCAGAGGACAACAAAATAACACTTTCCTCACTACAGACACCCTGGTTTGAATCCAGGCTAAATCACAACTGGCCGTGATTGGGAGTCCCATAGGGCGGCGCACAATTGGCCCAGCGTCGTCTGGGTTTGGCCCGGTGTAGGCTGTCATTGTAAATAAGAATAAGAATCTGTTCTTAACTGACTTGCCTAGTTAAATAAAGATAAAAATATAGTTTACGCTACTTTGTCACGCTCTGGCCTGTCACATCATCGGGAGAACGCGGGGAGGGAGGAGCGCCCCTCTCAAATCTAACGTAATCTATGCAACTTGGTCAAATGGCCGACAAGGCAACATAGGGCATCATCTTTTCCAAAAACTAAATGTTAGACTTTTCAAAATAGTTTCCATTGGGAAGGCAGATAAAGCGTTTTCATCAAAAGCAATCACTTTTGAAAACACAGAATCCTACTCATTACTACACGTGCGTAATTACGTCACTTCTGTTTTGAACCGACTTTGCAGTCGGACAGAGTGGGGCACCTGACTCACCCCCAGGAGGCAGTCCGGTTCCAAATCGAATGCAATTAACTTTCAGCCAGTGCAAAACACATCTACACGGGCGCCGGTGCGAGATTAATCAATCCCCTTCACTGGCAGCCCATTATGGGCTGCGTTCAGAACAGAAAGGGGTTGGGTGGTGGGTTGGGAACGCTCTGCTGCCCTCTAAATACCATCACTCATTGCTTCAAGCCACACCCCACCACAACCACAAAACGGAGCAAACGTACCTCAAAGTCTGTTCAAGAACGTTGAAGAACGTTTTTGTAAAATGTGTCTTTCAGTAAAACCGTCATGCAACGTAGCAAGCGATTAATCAAACTGAACACACCCCTGATTTTTTTGCCTAATTATTCACAAAATATCTACACTGATTGGTAAAAAAAAACAATTATTGGCAAAAAAAATAATATAATAATTAGGCTGCCTGTGTAAATGCAGCCCTTCAGTCACATTGAATAATCTTTTTCCAGTTTCTGTGTGCTTGTAAAGTAGTAATTGTAAGTATTCTCAGTACAACCTAGTTGGTGGGTGTTTGGAGTGGACTTGGAGACAGCCAGCAGATGTAGTTCCCGGGTGACAAAAAAATGTATGTGCCACCCTCCCCCCTGCACCTGTACTGTCTCTGCCTTCTAGATGATAGCGGGGTGAACAGGCCGTGGCTCAGGTGGATGAGGTTCTTGATGAGCTTCTTGGCCTTTCAGTGACACTGGGTGCTGTAGATGTCCTGAGGCCAGGCAGTATGCTCCCGGTGATGCGTTGGGCTGACCTAACCCCCTGAAGTCCACTATCAACTCCTTTGTTTTGATGACGTTGAGGGAGAGGTTATTTTCCTGGCACCACTCCGCCAGGGCCCTCAACTCCTCCCTGTAGGCTGACTCGTCGTTTTTGCTAATCAGGCCTACCACTGATGTGTCGTCAGCAAACTTGATGATTGAGTTGGAGATGGGTGAAAAGTTAGTTCAGGAGAGAGCTGAGGATGCATCCTCGTGGGGCCCCCATGTTGAGGATTAGCATGGCAGAAGTGCTGTTGCCTACATTCACCACCTGGGGTCTGCCCGTCAGGACACCTTCTTTTTGACTGATGACTGACATAAGGGCTTGTATGTGATAGCCCTATCTGGCTTATATGATTATGATGGTCATAATGATTCTTGACAGTGTCATAACGGGTATTTTCTACATGTTATTTAAATTATGATGGAAAAAAAGATGACCTTAAATAATTCCTTACAACAACAAGAAAGGACTTAAGAAACAGACTTTCAAACAAAAGGGAACTTCTTGGCAGAGAAAAAACATTTAAATAAATGTGGGTTTTGGCACTCTTATGTCATAACCAGCCATAAAATAACACAATATATATCACAACAGGTGTAAATATATGTGTTATGACAGTGTTATGACCATATAATGACATGTTATGACAAGTTATGTCAGCTGTTATGACATTATGTAATGGTTATGACCATGTCATAAAGTGTTATGATGCTGGGTGTCAAGTAAAGTGTTACCGAAGTTGTAGTGGGTCTAGGGTGTCAGGTACTTACTTACTGACTTTATTGTCCCCATGGGGAAATTTTGTTGCAGTGTCATGTACACATTTAAAGTGTTAAATACAAAACAAATTGACAATGCAACTTTCATAACAGTTACATACCAATAAAAAGAGACTAGCCTGCTGGTCTTACTGGGTCGGTAGGAACATTAACCTGAGCTATTTAGGAGGGATATCACACCTGGCACAAATGATTGTCTAGTTCTGTTTTTCCTGCTGAGGGTTGCCCTATACCTGCGCCCAGAGGGGAGTAGTTCACAGTCCGGGTACAGAGGGTGGCTTGGGTCTAAAATTATTTTATGAGCTTTGCGAGGGCCCTGACCTTAAAGATCTCATCCAGGCCTGTCTGTTTGACTCCAAGTACTTTGCTTGCTGTGGTGATAATCCTTCTCAGCATATTTCTCTGGTTGACAGTGGTATTGCCAAACCAACAAACAATAAAAAACGTTTTAAAAAAACTCTAAATGAAAGATTTGTACAACAGTCAGTATAGTACAGTCAACAGTAAAAGATCCTAGCTTTTTGAGAAAGTACAGTCTCTGTTGACTCTTTTCGTAGATCAGATCTGTACATTTACTCCACTGAAACTTGTCCAAGGGGACACCCAGGTATTTGTATTCCGCTACAATCTCTATGTTCTGATCTCTGATAGATGTTGCAGAGGTAGGTGTTGTACGCTTCCTGAAGTCTATCTCTTTGGTCTTGTTGGTATTAAGGACCAAGTGTGATTCGTCACACCACTCTACAAAGTAATTTAGGACCAGGCCATGGTGTTCCTCGTCATCATGCAACACGCTGATCAAGGCAGTGTCTTTAGCAAACTTAACGAGGTGTCTGTCAGGATGGGAACTAGTACAACTATTAGTGTACAAGATGTACAGGAGTGGGGACAAAACACATCCCTGAGGAGAGCCTGAGTTGGTGGTGCGCATGTCTGCCACGTGGGGACCTACTTTGACCCGCTGTGATCGCTGGCTCAGGAAGTACAACAACCACAAGTCCATCTAAGGAGAAGTCCTGACTAAGTCTCTGAGCCAGAATGTAAGGCTGGATTGTGTTGAAGGCAGAAGAAGGTGGAGGTGATATGATCCATAACTAACCTCTCAAAGCACTTCATGATGACAGAAGTGAGTCCTTGTGTTTTATACTGTGATTTTGTCTATTAAGAGAGCGTGGACAGTTTTATGATCGTTACACTTTAGTCTGTTAAGACCTTTCATATTGATTGAATATTGTGTTGTTTGCTGTGTTGCACTGAAAATCAGTTTGCTAAAATTACACTTAATATTTGCTGTGTTTTTTTTTTTTTTTTGCTGTGTTTGCCTTTGTAGAACTGTACAAATTCAAGTTGTAATAAAATCTATAAATGTTGTGATAATCCTGTGTTGCTTCCATACCAGTATCCAGTTGAGGTCTTCATGACCCAGGCCTATCCTAGAACATGTTATAAATCTACCAATAGTAGGCCTATATCTGCTCTTTTACTTGTAGCGCACATTGGACTTTCAAGTGGAGTTGATTGCCATAAGGACATAAGCAGGGTTGGGGTCAATACCAATTGAATTTGAAATTCCAAATTAATTATTGAATTCACTCATAAAGTGGAGAATTTACATTGAACTTAATTTGAATTCCAACAATCTTCAAGTTATGGAATTGGATTTAGACTATTTGCACTGATGGAATTGGAATTATAAAAACATTTAATCTTTGGAATTGGATTTCAAGTCAATATTTGTAAATTTCCCAGTTAATGGAATTAATGCACTTAGTATCAAACATTTACTGAAGGATTTGTTTTAAATCATTTATATTTCCATTATAGTAAGGCTGTCTGAACAGTGACATGATCAGCCTGAAAGCCTGAGGGAATTTAATTTGTGGAATTGTTTTGAATAATATTTAATTGTGAATTTAATTATTGAAATGTAGTTACCTTGGAATTGAGAGGGATTGAAATATTTCTGAATTCAAAGGCTGACCTGGAATTTGAATTGAACTATAAGGAATTCACAGAGGGAATTGAATTAGTGGAATTAACCCCAACCCTTGATATAGCTGACATTTAGGTGTTAGTATTTAATCAATTAATGATCCATAACAGATCATCTTTATTACATGAATTAATGTGTAATTGCATCTTTAGCACAAAACGTGAAAATCAGGATGAGTCTCTGTCCTTTAATTAATATGCTATCAAAACTTGCTTCGTGACTCATTTTTCTACAAGCATTACCCTAATATAATCAGATGCATCTGTTATCCCTTTGACTCCTAGTCAACCAAACAATTTCACTCTAAAACTTCCAGCAACTTCAACTTCAACCAGTTGGCCTAGCGGTTAAGCGCGTTGGGCACATAACCGAAAGGTAGCTGGTGGCAAAATCTGCAATTCCGCGCCTGAGCAAAGCATTAACCCGAAACATCTGTTCCCAGGACCACGATGACGTGGACGTCGATAAAGCGTTGAGTTTGACACCCTTGCTCAAAATGTATAGACTCTTGTCTAACCTTGGTGTAACCCTCTGAATGAATACAATGCATCACGTTCCCTAATTTTGATGTCAGATGATGAGCTATGCATGTACCATGCAAAGGGCCTCGAGCAGTCGAGAACAACTACAACATTTGGCATTTTGTAAAGTGAACAAACCTCCGCTGCTACTGTTCTTGGATGCAGCCCCGTTTAGAACCTGCGTGTTGCTTAGCAACAATGTGACACGGTAGTTTACGCAACCATTCAAGGCGGAATAGAATCTTATGGGGCATTATTGTATTTTATGTAGCTGCTAGCTAGCTAGTCAGAAAATTTACTTTGTTGAACATTTCGCAGGATATATTGTTTACGGTAAAAGTAGCTGTGGTAGCTACAGTAGCGCCTAAATCAGGACGTTAATATGTAAAAAAAAAAAAAAAAAAAACGAGGATATATCCATTCTGTGAACAAGTAAATTTATAGCCAACTCAACTCTCTCCAGTCCAGGCTAAATTAATCACGCTTTTACCTTCCTTCATGCCACACGACACACACCTAGCCAGCTAAGATTACATTTGGCCATTAGTTTACACAGTGGCAAGATGTAGTAGGTACCAAATAATAGATTTCATTTCACTAACAATGATCCAACTAACAATTTGTTTTTGCACAGGATTGTGGGGATTGCATATTGCTACTGCCTTAAATTGAACCACTTAGATTCCCATCCAGGGAAGGGGGGCCGAATTTACTAGGTTTTAATTATATTTTGCACGAAATACCCCTCCCCACGCACACATACCTGAAAACTTGAAAAGCAGTTGAAACAGAACAGAGATAGGTAGTAGCATTTTTCTACTATGGTTATACTCTGTCATCACATGTTAACTTGCTCCCAGACAATGAGAAAGGTTGGCACAACACCACCGGTGTAATGTACTGTATCAAATTACAGACCATGACAAAAGGTGAGTCACTCACTTGCTTAATAACATTTCCTATGAGCACTCCACCTGCAGTTATGTTGTACCTTGAAATCACCGGCCTAAAGTGCATGTTAGACTGGGTAGGATATCTGTTTCGATATTCTGTATTTAGGCCAGGAACTATACTGCAGCCAGATGGCGCCCTTAAGCCACCAAGTCCATATTGCCACATGAGGCTCAAATTAAGCTTCCCTGGCCTGTTTACTGATGCTTACAATACGGCGATTGGTTATGAACAGTTATGGGTGATACTGGAAGGACATAAGCTCATTATGTTATTGTCATAATAAGTGCTTGACTTGGATTGAAATAGGTGCCTGTACTAATTTTGGATGCCCTTATTGTTCATATTTAGGTGCAGGAACTCCACAATACTTCTGAGCTAATATTCTGCGGTGCATCACAACAAGTAGATCATTTGATGTGTCAATACTGAGTTACGGTGAGCTCCTGCCCAAGTCAATCACTGGTTTTCATAGTACTAAGTCTCTTTCATACATAGTGGATTACATGTCCGATATACCATATGTACCTTTGTGTCTGATTTTAAGGGATACACAGTTCATGTTCATTGCTTATGTTATACTGTCATACTGTTATTTGTATGTATAGTATTTATGGAAATCAGTTATGTGTTTTTGGCTTTTCATCATGCCAACCAAAAGTAAACATGATTTGGGGCATAACTCTTCAATTTATATTTACGGCTGGTAATTTCTGATATCTTTTAAGATCAGGCAGATCTTCAAGCAGTGTGCCCCAGCAGACGTCGCAGTTGTGCCCTGGTTAACACCCCCTCACTGTGTGCCAACAAAGCTGTTTGCCATATTCAGGAGCTGAAGAGGCAACTGGAGAACTGGTGTCAACAGGTAAGATGCTGACTTCATAGTGTGATCATGCAAGAGAGAGAGAACTATGGGGCAAATATCACTGATATAAAAAAAATATCCAATCTATCTAGAAATACTGTAAGGTTGGTTGCATTTCTGTAATTTGTCCTGTCCCCTCTATCAGTCAGGAAATGTTCAGCATCAGATGTCTCATGAAAAACAGCAAAATAGCAAAACTTTTAGGTAAGTAGTGTCTTGTTTATCCAATGTTAAGCTTTACATTTACAGCAATTAAAGGGATAGTTCACCCTTATTGGTTTCCTTACCCTGTTAGTAGTCTATGTACAAGATATGACACCAATCCATCCTTTTCTCCCTGGTAATGTTTCCAAATGCTCATATTTTAGCATTTGTGGCATAAATCCCAATCAAGTCATGGGATTGATATTAGGAAAGCTAAGGCTAGCTTTTTCAAACATAAATATGCTTCCTGTAGAACTAATTCCAAAAGGTTTGGGACACTGTAAAGTCCATGGAGAATAAGAGCACCTCCTCCCAGCTGTCCAATGCACTGAGGATAGGAAACACTGTCACCACCAATAAATCTAGGATAATCGATCATTTCAATAAGCATTTTTCAACGGCTGACCATGATTTCCACCTGGCTACCCCTACCCCGGCCAACATCTCAACACCCCCTGCAGCAACTTGTCCAAACCCCCTCCGCTTCTCCTTCACCCAAAGCTAGACAGCTGATGTTCTGAAAGAACTGCAAAAACTGGATCCCTACAAATCAGTTGGGCTAGACAATCTCACTTTCTAAAATGATCCGCCGAAATTGTTGCAACCCCTATTACTAGCCTATTCAACCTCTCTTTTGTATCGTCTGAGATCCCCAGAGATTGGAAAGCTGCCGCTGTCATCCCCCTCTTCAAAGGGGGAGACACTCTAGACCCAAACTGTTATAGACCTATATCCATCCTGCCCTGCCTTTCTAAAATCTTTGAAAGCCAAGTTAATAAACCGATCACTGACCATTTCGAATCCCACCGTACCTTCTCCACTATGCAATCTGGTTTCCGAGCTGGTCATCGGTGCACCTCAGCCACGCTCAAGGTCCTAAACGATATCACAACCGCCATCGATAAAAGACAGTACTGTGCAGCCGTCTTCATCGACCTGGCCAAGGCCTTCGACTCTGTCAATCACTGCATTCTTATCGGCAGACTCAATAGCCTTGGCTTCTCAAATGACTACCTCACCTGGTTCACCAACTACTTCTCAGATGGAGTTCAGTGTGTCAAATCGGAGGGCATGTTGTCTGGACCTCTGGCAGTCTCTATGGGGGTTCACAGGGTTACATTTTAAGGCAGACTCTTTTCTCTGTAAATATCAATGATTGCTCTTGCTGCTGGTGATTCTCTGATCCACCTCTATGCAGAAGACACCATTCTGTATACATCTGGCCCTTTTTTGGACACTGTGCTAACAAATCTCCAAACGAGCTTCAACGCCAAACAACACTCCTTCCATAGCCTCCAACTGCTTTTAAATACTAGTAAAACTAAGTGCATGCTCTTCAACCGATTGCTGCCCCCACCCTCCCGCCCGACTAACATCACTACTCTGGACGGTTCTGACCTAGAATATGTGGACAACTACAAATACCTAGGTGTCTGGTTAGACTGTAAACTCTCCTTCCAGACTCACATTAAGCATCTCCAATCCAAAATTAAATCTAGAATCGGCTTCCTATTTCGCAACAAAGCCTCCTTAAGCCTCCTTCACTCATGCCGCCAAATATACCCTCGTAAAATTGACTATCCTACCGATCCTTGACTTCGGCAATGTAATTTACAAAATAGCCCCCAACACTCTACTCAGCAAACTCGATGTAGTCTATCACAGTGCCATCCGTTTTATCATCAAAGACCCATATACTATCCACCACTGCGACCTGTATGCTCTCGTTGGCTGGCCCTCACTACATATCCGTCGCCAAACCCACTGGCTCCAGGTTATCGATGTCTTTGCTAGGTGAAGTCCCGCCTTATCTTAGCTCACTGGTCACCATAGCAACACCCACCTGTAGCACGCGTTCCAGCAGGTATATTGCACTGGTCATCCCCAATGCCAACACTTCCTTTGGCAGCTTTTCCTTCCAGTTCTCTGCTGCCAATGACTGGAACGAATTACAAAAATCTCTGAAGCTGGAGTCTTATATCTCCCTCTCTAACTTTAAGCATCAGCTGTCAGAGAAGCTTACCGATCACTGTACCTGTACACAGCCAATCTGTAAATGGCACAAGCGACTACCTCATCCCCATATTACTGCTTACCCTCTTGCTCTTTTGCACCCCAGTATCTCTACTTGCACATCATCATCTGCTCATATATCACTCCAGTATTAATGCTAAATGGTAATTATTTTCTCCTCTAGGGCCTATTTATTGCCCTCCTCCCTACTCTTCTACATCTGCACACATTGTACATAGATTTTTCCATTTTTATTTTCTTTTGTGTTATTGACTGAACCTTTGTTTTTGTGTAACTCTGTGTTCTTGTTTTTGTCTCACTCCTTTGCTTTATCTTGGCCAGGACACAGTTGTAAATGAGAACTTGTTGTCAACTGGCCTACCTGGTTAAATAAAGGTGAAATAAAATAAAATAATATAAAATCAGCAGTTTTTGCACATCATGTTCAAATCATTTGAAAGTATCTAAAATGTCTTGTGAAGCTCAACAAAGTCACTTATAGACGGGTTAGTTGTTGAGCAACAAAACCTACGTGTGCGCAACTATGCGGCAAAACAGATGTGGTTGGCTTAGAATGTTGACAACATGTAAACTATATTTAGTCTCCTATGTTTATTGAAAACAAGTACATTTGCATAATAATCAATTGTTGTCTCTCCAATACATTGTTACAGTTGTTGATTAGCGAGCTAGTGAATTGTAGCCATTTTAGCATAGACGTGACGTCAGTCAAAACACCTGAAAACAAGACATGGTATGAAGAACAAGAGAAAACTAGCTGAAACGAGCCACCTACGATTCCCCACATGGCAGTTTCTTGTCATTGTTGCTAGCTACCTGGCCATCCAGAATCACAACATCACAAAGACTTCTGCCTCATTGAAGTGTGCGCATCGTTTTCATAACGCTGTCAGCTAACCCATTTATAGATGATTTAAACATGCTGCCAACAAATGCTAAACGTTAGCATTCGGAATCAGTGCCAGGGAAACTAAATCAAAGCATGGATAGCCCTCTTACCTTGTCCATATACTGCTTACAGGGTAAGGAAACCAATATGTCATTTTGTAATTTCCGTGAACTATCCCTTTAATGTGCCTATTTCTTCAGGTATGTGAAGATATAGGTTCTTCAGGTATGTGAAGAAATGTGTTCCATCTTTTTCAGATTTCATTCCAGAGAATCCAAGTCTTCAATTATGTCTACAGAGTTATACATTGAAGACATTGGGCTAAGTGCAAGAACCGAAAGAAGTGAATTATTTTTCTCAAATGAGAGGGATACAGTACACAGCCTCGTGTCACATGATGTGCATGAACACAATGGAATATTTCTAGTAACAAAAATGTCCAGTGTAATGGCATCTATAACGTGCACATTATTCTGAATCGTCCATATGCAGTACAGCCCCTGTTGTTTGCAGATGCTTTCTATACAATGAGTCCACCTGTAGTGTATTTTTGTTTAGCTTAGTTTAACTGATAATGACCAATATTTTTCAATAGATAAGGCTACTGGTATACGTATACTGTACAAACATCTTTCTTCATTCATACAGAAGGTGGACTGTTTGTCTCCGCTGTGTAAGGAATGTCCTGGTAAAGTTGGTGTATCTGATTGAACATCTAGAAGCTGATCGCCAGGATGCAGAGGAAGCTCTACAAACAGAGAAGAAGAGGAGGTGAACTTTTGGGAGAAAAATGTATACTGTTTCACTGTGGAAGCAGCCGTCCAGAAAGGTCAGTCAGTGGCATAAATGTAGCCGGGCGAAAGTAAACCTAGCACAGGGCACAAACTCATTTGGGGTTGTTTATTCTGTCGAAGCGTACATTTAAAATAGGACAATGTAGGACGGAAATCACTGCAAGGTGGTCACCATAAAGTAAAGTTCAGTCTAAATCACAATCAAGTGAAGTGAATGTGTTGGTAAAGTGCATAAAAACAATCCGAGGACAATAAGTACAAAGAGAAATGCATAAATGGTAATGGCTCTGCTTTCTATAAAAAAATACAATAAAATACACAGACCACAATGATCACAGTTAGAAAAGACTAGAATAGACTTTCTAACATTTTTCAAATGTCTGAGTACAAGATGTCCAGAAACAAAATGACATCTTGCATGAAAAGCAAAAATACATTTAGTAATAAAACAATATGAGTACTTACAAACACACTGTCCACTTGATACCCTAACCCCACATGGAACAGTAGATCCACATCTCACCCATACAGCACTGGGGGAAATTATATACAATATACAAAAGTATGTCACCATATAAATTAAAAAATGAAACAAAATACAACACCCTGAAGCTTTACATGAAATCAAACGTCATTCTGATAATTACTCACGCTTCAAATAATGTTATCAACTCCACAAAGTGGTTCTGAGAGCACTGGTATTCAGCTAGGTAGAAGCTAACATCCTCATGTCAATCTGAAAGTATTAACAGGCCAACATGACCATCTGGCATAAATAGTACAAAACAAACTCTTATACACTGCAGATGATGCAAAATATGATATATTCCGGTACAATGAGTAGGATAAAAAATAAATTAAGGTTGGACCAACGATGGATTTCAACAACTCTCCAGTGTAATTGCTTGCGTTCACTCTTACACACTGCGTATGCGCAATCCCATAATGGCTTGCACACATTATTTATGTATCGGCAGGATAGAACAGCAGCCTCTGGTAAGACAAGGGGTAGCGGTCTATGTATATTTGTAAACAACAGCTGGTGCATGATATCTAAGGAAGTCTCAAAGTTTTGCTCACCTGAGGTGTAGTATCTCATGATCAGCTGTAGACCACACTATCTACCAAGAGATCTATATTCTTTGTAGCTGTCTATTTACCACCACAAACCGATGCTGGCACTAAGACCGCCCTCAATGAGCTGTATATGGCCATAAGCAAACAGGAAAACGCTCATCCAGAGGCAGCTCTCTTAATGGCCGGGGACTTTAATGCAGGCAAACTTAAATCCGTTTTACCTAATTTCTATCAGCCTACTAAATGTGCGAACAGAGGGGAAAAAAACTCAAGACCAACTTTACTCCACACAGAGAGACGCGTACAAAGCTCTCCCTCGCCCAAAATCTGACCATAATTCTATCCTCCTGATTCCTGATTACAAGCAAAAATGAAAGCAGGAAGCACCAGTGACTCGGTCAATAAAAAAGTGGTCAGATGAAGCAGATGCTAAGCTACAGGACTGTTTTGCTAGCACAGACTGGAATATGTTCCGGGATTCTTCCGATGGCATTGAGGAGTATGTACACCACATCAGTCACTGGCTTCATCAAAAAATGCATCGATGACGTCCCCCCCACAGTGACTGTACGTACATACCCCAACCAGAAGCCATGGATTACAGGCAACATCCACACTGAGCTAAAGGGTAGAACTGCCACTTTCAAGGAGTGGGACTCTAATCCGGAAGCTTATAAGAACTCCCGCTATACCCTCTGACAAACCATCAGACAGGCAAAGCGTCATAACAGGACTAAGATCGAATCGTACTATACCGGCTCCAACGCTCGTCAGATGTGGCAGGGCATGCAAGCTGTTACAGAGTACGAAGGGAAGCACAGCCGTGAGCTGCCCAGTGACACGAGCCTACCAGACGAGCTAAATTACTTCTATGCTCGCTTTGAGGCAAGTAACACTGAAACATGCATGATCATCAGCTGTTCCGGATGACTGTGTGATCACGCTCTCCGTAGCCAATGTGAGTAAGACCTTTAAACAGGTCAACATTCACAAGGCCGCAGGGCCAGACTGATTACCAGGATGTGTACTCCGAGCATGCGCTGACCAACTGGCAAATGTCTTCACTGATATTTTCAACCTCTCCTTGTCTGAGTCTGTAATACCAACATGTTTCAAGCAGACCACAATAGTCCCTGTGCCCAAGAATACTAAAGTAACCTGCCTAAATGACTACCTACCCGTAGCACTCACGTCTGTAGCCATGAAGTGCCTTGAAAGGCTCGTCATTGGCTCACATCAACACCATTATCCCAGAAACCGTAGACCCACTCCAATTTGCCTACCTCCCCAACAGATCCACAGATGACGCAATCTCTATTGCACTCCACACGGCCCTTTCACACCTGGACAAAAGGAACACCTATGTGAGAATGCTATTCATTGACTACAGCTCAGCGTTCAACATCATAGTGCCCTCAAGCTCATCACTAAACTAAGGACCCTGGGATTAACCACCTCCCTCTGCAACTGGATCCTGGACTTCCTGACGGGCCGCCCCCAGGTGGTAAGGGTAGGTAACAACACATCTGCCACGCTGATCCTCAACACGGGGGTGCGTGCTCAGTCCCCTCCTGTACTCCCTGTTCACTAATGACTGCATGACCAGACATGACTCCAACACCATCATTAAGTTTTTCCCGATGACAACAGTGGTAGGCCTGATCACCGACAACAACGAGACAGCCTATAGGGAGGAGGTCAGAGACCTGGCCGTGTGGTTCCAGGACAACAAACTCTCCCTCAACATGATCAAGACAAAGGAGACGATTGTGGACTACAGGAAAAGGAGGATCGAGCACGCCCCCATTCTCATCGACGGGGCTGTAGTGGAGCAGGTGGAGAGGTTTAAGTTCCTTGGTGTCCACATCACCAACAAACTAACATGGTCCAAGCACACCAAGACAGTCGAGAAGAGGGCACGACAAAACCGCTTGTCACTCAGGGGACTGAAAAGATTTGGCACGGGCCAGTACATCACTGGGGCCAAGCCATCCAGGACCTCTATACAGGCAGTGTCAAAGGAAGGCCCTAAAAATAGTCAAAGACTCCATCCACCCAAGTCATAGGCTGTTCTCTCTGCTACCGCACAGCAAGCGGTAGCGCCAATTCTAGGTCCAAGAGGCTTCTAAGCAGCTTCTATCCCAAAGCCATAAGACTTCTGAACATCTAATCAAATGGCTACCCAGACTATTTGCATTGCCCCCATCCCCCCCCCCCCCTTTTTTACACTGCTGCTACACTCTGTTTATTGTCTATGCATAGTCACTTTAATAACTCTACCTACATGTACATATTACCTCAATTACCTTGACTAACCGGTTCCCCTGCACATTGACTCTGTACTGGTACCCTTTGTATATAGCCTCGCTATTGTTATTTTACTGCTGTTCTTTAATTATTAGTTCATTTTATTTCTTTTTTTTTTAGGTATTTTTCTTAAAACTGCATTGTTTGCTAAGGGCTTGGAAGTAAGTATTTCACTGTAAGGGCTACCTACACCTGTTGTATTCGGCAGATGTGACAAATACAATTTGATGCCATCTAGTGGATATAAAGGAATACAGCTATGTGCTTTAACCGCCTGGCTACATTCTCCCCTGCTACAAAGTCAAAGTCCTCGGTGACTTAGCACAAGTTTCTAACTTCTCTTACAGCTTCTCTGAAGAACACAGTACCTAGACTGGTTATAACCTGGGACAACACTTCGGGACTGAGTGAAACTGTATTACTACAAGCTGATTTAGGAGCGTTATACGGGTTTGATTGTACCCAAGCATTTGTACTGATACTTCTGCGTGGAGCAGGAACGGGCTCAGAAACATCTTGTTCCTCAGTAATATTTTCATGTTCCTCTCTATCGGAAAAATAACTGTCACTATCAGCATTACCAATAGGTTTGGTGTTTCCCTCTCTAGTTACCTTTGGATAGGTGACACCACACTTTACATGATTGACATACATTTTTATTTATTTAACCAGGCAAGTCAGTTAAGAACAAATTCTTATTTACAGTGCCAGCCTACACCGTTCATACCCGGACGATGCTGGGCCAATTGTGCACCGCCCTATGGGACTCCCAATCACAAACAGCTGTGATACAGCCTGGATTTGAACCAAGGTGTCTGTAGTGATGCCTCTAGCACTGAGATGCAGTGCCTTAGACCTCTGCGACACTCAGTAGCCCTAGAAAAGCTTCTCGAAAAGAAAAGGCTTCTATTGAAGAAAACCCTCTGAGTTCTATTAGATAGATAGCACTGAATCCACATTATGGCAGAGGTCAAAAAGCCATAACACAAGTTTTCTCAACAACAGCCAATAGTGTCAATGGCTGCACTGAAATCTAACAGTGCAGCTCCCACAATCCTCATATTATCAATTTCTTTCAACCAATCATCAGTCATTTGTGTCAGTACAGGACATGTTGAGTGCCCTTCTCTATAAGCATGCTGAAAGTCTGTTGTTAATTTGTTTACAGAGAATTAGCATTGTATTTGGTCAAACACCATTTTTTACAATAGTTTGCTAAGAACTGTCAGCAAGCTGATAGGTCTGCTGTTAGAACCAGTAAAGGCCACGCACATAAGTTCCTTACTCTTTGCAAATACAATATATATTTATTTTTTGGTCACAGGTTATAGAGTTGAAAATATGAATCGAGGTAGAAGGTAGAACATTTTCACAATTAAAGGAAGGGATTTCAGAGCTGCAGAAAGAAGTCCATGCAACTGTAAGTTATGTCATAGTTATGTTGACATATCATATTTTTCACAATATTTAATTTATTGCATACGATATCCTCCTAATGTTGTGTCCGGGCATATTCTAGAGACTTGCAGGTGAAGCGGCTATCTGTCACACCGAGGAGGTGTTCCGTAAAAGAAACATCAGGATACCTTGAATCTTCATGAGGAAAACAAAGAGTATGAACTGGAGATTGAGGACTACAGCAAAAAGATCTATGAGAGGTATATCACTTCGTTCATATCACAATATTTCTATTTATCTAATACTAATCAATATGGAAAGGAATTCGTAACACCATTATACATTGCAGTATCAAATACTTGGTCAGTGTTACTCTGATGGTGGGTCCCTCTGACGTGTGTGTGTGTGTGTGTGTGTGTGTGTGTGTGTGTGTGTGTGTGTGTGTGTGTGTGTGTGTGTGTGTGTGTGTGTGTGTGTGTACATACCTGTATGTATGTGTGTGTACCTGCGTACGAGTGTGTGTCCATCAGCGAATCAGCTTCAGAAGAACAGGAAGCACATGCAGCAGAAGTTCAGTGTGAACGAGGACCAGAGAGCAGAGGCTAAGGACGAGCTGTCCCAGATGGTAACGCTGCACGAAAATGCCAAGGTCAACTTGGAGGAGCTGGAGCAGAAGACCTTCATGGTGGAGCTTGAGGATGAGAGTATGTGTGAAAAGAGCCATGCACTTAGCTAGACATCCATGCACTCTAACCTGTAGTAAATTCATCATAAATATAGAGGTGGCATATCCTTATTGACACGTCTAATGTTTAGATTCAACGCTTTGACCATTAGATATTGTCGATCACATAATCTGCACTAGTTGTCAGTGAAATAAGCACATTATTTTAGAGATTCATCTATGCATGGAGACTCACTACCAAGTAGGGTTTGTGAAAGGAAAGGAGCACTTGAAGATAGACGTTCAGATATGCACTAGTAGATCCATGTACAATGATGGAATGGGCTTCTTTACTAATGTTACTGATGCAAAACATCAGTATCTCCTCAGAAAGTGACTGAGAATCCTAAGAAAGACGAGCGAGATGAAAGCCCTGGCCATTCTGAAGGTAAATCTCTTCTGTCTGTTTTCTTTACAGTTTTGAGTTTCACGGTTGGTTCTGTCGAGTATCTTTTTACTCTCAGGTGTGTTAAAAAAACAGTGTGACAAGAGACTGATATGATTCATTGTGTAGAACAGTTACTTCAGTTTTAAACTGTATTTCAGGATAAAATAACAACTATTGAAGCAGAATTACTCCAGCAGCAAACTAACACAGAAAATACCAGATGGGAACTTCATAAGAAATTTGAGGAGGCGTTGTCAGCTACAAAACAACTGGAAATTGAAACGGAAAAACTGAGAAACATTTACAATGATAAATCTGAGGTAATCTAACGTTTTATGTTCAGTTTACTGTATTTCTATTTTAGTAAGATATGTTGAGTGTTTTACATTCAATTGCTTATTCATTTCTCTGTTTCAGAAAATGTGAAGTTTAAGGGAGCAACTCAGTGATATTCTAACGGAACAGAACAACACTTCAGTTTGTCTGTAAAAGGAACGGAACCTAAAACTTGCCCATCTAAATACAGTCAAGTTACGATAAAGCAAGGGTTTACACAGTCACTTACCACTGTGTTTAATTTTCAAAATAGTGAGAAATGTAATGGATATTAGCACAACACATTCCATAACATGTATTACATCTAATAGACGCGCATGATTTTCAAGTTATAAGGTCATGTATTTTGAATCAGAAGGTGGGTGGGACTTGTTGAAAGTTATTGATGTTGAAATCAGGCTGCCACTTTTCTTTGTGTCTCATGGTTCATTCATTTCAATCTCATTTATCATTGATAGGAATCACACCAAGCTGTTACCGAAGGGTTTAACCATGCCTAGAGTAGGATCGCAGACCTCAGTGCTAAGTCCAAAGAGTACAGAACAGGGTCTGACATGGAGAAAACAGCAGCCGCTATGCCAGATGTCATTGAAGAACTACAGTAAGAATCTCTCCTCTCTTCACAACCACCCTCTGTTCTGCCAATATAATATAATAGGCCTTCTACCCTATCTAGAGTATTTGGAATGTATTATCATTGTAAGCCTGTTGCACCAGAGACCCTGGAAAGCTTGAATGTATTAGTTTGATTCATGCTGTGCTCAGAGCGTGAAGCGTCACTATTAACTTTGAAGACTTTGCTTTTCCATCATTGATATCACCACAGGAATCAGCTTGGCATTATTCCAAATCAATTGATTGCCTTTCACCTGTATTTCACATTTATCAGCTTCGCCTTTGATGCCGTAGAGTTTCAAAACCAAACGGCTATGTTGATCATGAACACCTTGGAACGTGATTTCACCAACTGTTAACAACGGATGGAGCCAACAGTGGAAACTCATACTACTCTGTTCACAACCAGACAGCAGAAAATGGAGGAAACCAAGGTAACAAAACACTGGGTCATTTGATTGAATACAAGGTGGTTTGGTTTATGTTGTACTCACTGTATTTGACTTTAGTATCACTGTTATTCCTAATACAGAACATTTAGCTGGAATTGTGGATTTAGACCATGTACAATTTCGATTCCCCTGAAATGTTGACTTGCCATTTGTTTTAACGTCAGGTAGGCTGAGTGCTTGAAACGAACAATGTTTCCTTTTCAAACATGCCCGTTGGCATTTGTTTTCAGAGTGGTACTGTATATTGGTATCAAACACAAGAGAAAGTCTGAAAGGGTCTTCAGCTTATTGTGTAGTTATTTGTGGATTAGCGTCAGTAGAATTACTCACCACAATCCGTTGTGAGAAGACAACAACAGCAATTAAAATTACAAGCCAAGGCCAATCTTGTTTTTTTTAAAGGAGTCACAAATAACTGAGGAAAGGTTTTAGGTCTCTCCTGTATTGATGAATCTTTCTTGGTTAGACATTTGCCGTATTCAGTTACCTGTATGTTAAAACATCATATTCATTTCAACACAAGGTTATTATTTTCAACCTCACGTCATTGACAGCACAGTGATAAAACACCTTTTCATCATTCTAATATCTTTTGGTATTCACCTCAAAAAGAATATGAGTGGGAAAGAAATACTAGATTTTCTGTCTTGTACATTATTGGATATTTAAATGCTTTGTTTTAAAGCCTTATATATTGTAAGGATTTCATCTACAGCATGCAGGATAGGATGATCAGCCCAGCCAGGGCCTCGTGGCTGATGGGAGTCTCACATGGCTTATCTAATGTGAAATCGCCATGTGGTATAGAGTTTCATTAAACGGTGATCAAGAATGCATTAGTTCAAAACAAGAAAAGGCAATGGAGCTTAGGCCGCCATGCATCCGCGAGCGCAGCAACTTTAAAGAAGTTGTTGGCGTGAGACAATTTAAGAATTAGGAAGTCTTCCTTATAGATACAAGTCCCATTAGCCTGATAAAAGGCAGTCATGCAAAAAGAGCTTTAGCCTTTTTCACTTGAAAAAATAAAATGGAAACAACAATAGGCCTATAGCCTCTCTCACCAAATGAAAAGATCAAGAGTTAGAGTGTTACGTTATAAGGAAATGGGTTACTTTGATCATTAGGTTCAATATAAAGCACTCACATAATATCCACATTAGCATCACATAATAAGCACACTAAGCATTTGGGAACCGCCGTGCGTGACTCAGAGAATGGCGCACACACTGTAATGGCTGGACACATTTGAGATATGGAATTACACCGGAGAAAGATGCTTACCTCATATCATTGGAATGCCCTGGAGGTCACTATGGATGTTGACTGTTGGGATGTTAACTGTCAGGTAGAGCCAATTAGCATGGCTATCAGCTCAGAGGAGGAGTGTGTGTGTGTGTGTGTGTGTGTGTGTGTGTGTGTGTGTGTGTGTGTGTGTGTGTGTGTGTGTGTGTGTGTGTGTGTGTGTGTGTGTGTGTGTGTGGTGTGTTTTTGATGGCATGCTCATCGGGTTTCCACAGCATCAACAAACATAATTCACCTCTGTTGCCTGCATATACTGTAGACACATTAATAAAGAGTAACACTGAGTCAGTTTAAATGAAATGAAATGGAATCAGCTTGTCTTGTTGTCCTGCAGGTAAACTGGCTGACATCTCCAGTCCCCAAACCCAAACATTTCCGAAGCGTTTTCCCCCATCAACACGGTGTCTTCCTTCGTTAAATTAATCAAGCGGTTAGCTGACGTTCGACGTAGTCACTGTGGATAAAGTAAACAATGCAAACAAACCGCAGACGCCATCAGTTTCTTCTGGGCAATGAAGTGTAATTTGTTCAATTTACACTTCAGACAACAGCACCCATCAGATGGGCTTTGTCAGTAGTGCTGCATGCCTTGCCTGCTGTAATTAAACCTGAAATCAATAGCAGGCATTTGTCATGTTTACGGCCCGTCTCTCTCCCTCTCTTTCTGCTGGGTTAAACTCATCACTTTAGTGCTGCTGCTGTTGTGTTTTACTGCAGAGACACACTTCATTATGTTCCTTCGTTCTGCAGGTACAGTATAGTACAGTGCAGTCGAGATAGGCACCAGGATACAGGGGGGAGGAGCGGAAAGAAGAGGAAAGAGAGAGAGAGATTGTTATTTATTTGCTTGATTCCCCCGGATAGTGTCCAGTTTAATTGTCTGTGTTTGTCCCTGTGTGCCCTAGTTTGTAATACTCACACGTACACCAGTATACACTTACAAGCACATACAGATACAGTCTCACAGTTCCACCTCCTAAACAACCTATGACAAAATATGTTATTGGAAATCAATTGTAAGCTCGTCATAATGCTGAGTATACAGTATTTCCTAAATACATAAATCTATGACTTCACTCCCAGGCCTATGGGATCATAAAAATGCGTATCTCCTTTCTGTAGGCCCAGCCTGGGACAGTGATCCATATCTTTGATCACTCATATAGTATCTGACATCCTATGTGTACAGTATTAAGTACAGTATAACTGCTGCTTCAGCATGTGTTGTTCTTTGGTAGAACTGTAGCAGCTCTCCTCCACTAGGGCTTGATGGAACCAACCACCATGATGGAACTCCTCAGGCATACTGTACTCACTTAGAAAACTGCAACCTGCCATGTCTCCTCAATAATTTCTGTGACCATTCTCATGAGCCCTGTCAACTGCTTGATGTGACAGGAACCTTGTTATCAAGATATGTGAAACCTGGTTTAAAAAAAGTATAACTGAACTTGAGTTTTTCTGTGTGTATTGTAGGCTGACCTAAAGGTAGCCCTTAAAGAGAAGGTTGAGTTGGCCCATGAGTATAGAGAACATAAGAATGCCTTCATGATCGCCAAGCGGGAGGCTGTATGTGTGTTTGACGAAAGGAACCAAGCAGAGGCATTTTTTTATGACCATTGAATCAGACATTTAAATCATGATATGATATTATATGAAATTACACTCACCGGCCAGTTTATTAGGTACACTCATCTAGTACAAGGTCGGACCCCCTTTTGCCTTCAGAACAGCCTGAATTCTTCGGGTCATGGATTCTACAAGTCGGAAACGGTCCACAGGGACGTTTTATCCATGATGACGCGATGGCATCACACAGTTACTGCAAACTGGATGGCAGTACACCACCGCCACCAGCCTGTACCGTTGACACCAAGCAGGATGGGTCCATGATGCAACAGGAACCAGGATTCGTCGTACCAGGCAATGTTTTTCCACTCCTCAATGTCCACTGGAGCCGCTTCGTGTTGTTTTTAGCTGATAGGAGTGGAACCTAGTATGGTCATCTGCTGCAATAGCCCATCTGTGACAAGGATCGAAGAGTTGTGCATTCCAAGATGCCATATTGCACACCACAAATGTACTGGGTCTTCATTTGTCTGTTTGTTAGCTTGCACGATTCTTGCCATTCTCCTTCGACCTCTCTCATCAACGAGCTGTTTTCGCAGCCCTAGACAATGTCATGCGTGAAAAGCCCAGGAGGACGGCCGTTTATGAGATACTGGATCCGGCGTGCCTGGCACCGACGATCATACCATGCTCAAAGTCGCTTAGGTCACTTGTTTTGCCCATTCTAACGTTCAATCTAACAGTAACTGAATGCCTCGACGCCTGTCTGCCTGCTTTATATAGCAAGCCAAGTGACTCACTGTCTGTAGGAGCGATCATTTTTGTGATTGGGGTGGTATACCTAATAAACTGGCCATTGAGTGTATATTATATTCAGTTTGCCAGTTGATTGGAATGTTTCTTTGCATGGTCAGTTAATGTCGGATGGTTTTAGTTGGGCAACCAATGAGGAGGTTACTGCAGTAATCTGATCTCAATGCGATAACTTTAGTGTAGGAGGATTATGGATGTGATATAGTAGTATTTCTGCCAAGGGGGAGTTGAGAGAGGCGATGGGTGGATGGAATTCATGCAAACGCATAAAGACTAAGTTCACTATGCAGTCTTGAATGGGTCTCTGAATAAGGATGCATCCGAAATCACACCCTATTCCCTTTATAGTGCACTACTTTTTCACCAGGGCCCATCGGATGCATCCTTGGTCTTTATGCGTTTGCATGAATTGTCTTTCAAGGTGTTCCAAGGTGACATGTTTCATTATGTTTATGTTACACATTAGCTTCTGCTCACTAGGTGGTCAATGGGAGAGAGAACCATAGCAAGCACAGGTAAAGAATAGAAAAAGAGAATGCACTTGCAATGCTAATACTCCCAAAGGTCTTAAATGAGAAACTACAGAACAACTTATACTCCCAAAGGTATTGAATAGTTGTGAGACTACAGAATCGTTTTGGTCTTTATGGTCCGGGACGCAATTTAACTTTGATCTTGAGAGGAATTGCAGATGACAACCATATTCTATAGCCTAACCAGGAACTAAAACATGCACTGCCCGGCACTGCACCGGCAATAAGCAATAGACATGATTTGTTTCCCAAAATGACTAATACCTTTACTTGAGCAATTCCTCATCTGACTGCATGAATGTTATCAAGTGAGAAATGCATGCAGAAATAAAATCCTGTGGACAGGATTCTCCACGCTCATGATCAAAGCCTGATTTTCTTTTACTCTGGATTCAGCCTCCCTCAACCATTTCTGTTTGTTTCAACTCTAGACAGATTTAGAATAGCACCACCGTCCCAGCTATCCCGTTCTCTACCCAAAGTAAGCTTGATAATATGCCTGTAATTTACTTAAAATGACTATCATTATAGAATGAATTCTCAGTGTTGTTTAAATTTTTTTTTATCTAGACTTATTAATGTGTTCACCTAGGTAACCAAAATCATACATTTTCTCATTAAAAATACAAAACAGATTTAAGGTAATGTAGTGAATTGTTGGTTTTTGATTGATTTGCTGATTTTCAAATCCCTCTGCTAATCTCATTTCTATCTAGTTGCCATTCTCAATACACAATGTGACACATTTTTTTTCATAGTAGCTAGCTGGCTAACAGAGAAGAAAGACTAGTTGCCAAGGACACAGCACACTGGTGGGATCATATCATGGCAGACATTGTTTGACAGCCCATAGCAATACTGTGTACAGGAATGACATGACTCCCTCCAAACATGTTACAAGTTCTCAGTTGTTTGAAGAGCCTGTAAAATGTTAGATATTCAGCAGAGGGAGCCAATGGAAGCTCCTGCTAAGGCTCTCTACTGTCTATCTGTCTCATCAAACCATGGTTTACAGGCTTTGGCCTGTTATAATACAAACATATGTAGCACCATGGTAATAAGACATTGTACTCACACAGATACCTCACACATTGTTAAGATACCTTACACATTCTGAATGTAGGCATTTGTAATTAGTTGACATAAATAGTAAGTTCATGTTAGCGTTTGGTTTATTTTTGAATCACCTGCAAATAGCTAAATGCTTCAATGCTCCAACCAAACACTTTCCTCAAGTGTTAACCTAAAAATGGTTTGTGTTATTTCTCCTCCAATAGGATCAGTTACTTTATGGTTCATGTAAGTGTCCTCTTATCACTGCATTTAAGTATTGTTTTGTTTATGTGGATGGAGTTCTCTGCACAGGTTTTTAACAGGGTACGCCATAAAGAGCATTCCTGTTATTGTCTTTCCTTCAGCAGTTGATGGCTGAGCTAATTTGCTTTAGTTTCTCTATGCACTGGGGAACACATTGCCAAGCAATGATAAGCTTTGTAGGAAGAGAAGAGAAATGGAGGGAGGAAGAAAAAGCAATGGCATCTATCAGAATTGAAAGAAACCCCTTTGCTTGAAACTGTGTTCAAATAATAAAGCGAGCAGCATGTCTTTCCAATAGACTAGGAATAATTTCTAGTTTCGGTGGGGGGTTCATGACTGTGTGTATGTGTAAAATATGTCTTGAGGGGATTGGTATAAAGTTAAACTGGGTGAAGTAGAAATATTTTACTCATCAGCTTTGCAGTCACAGAGTTTGCCTCGGCTAGAACAAAACTGCTGAAGCATTTAGAGAAAATTAACCCCCCATCCTGGCAGCCAGATGTGACTGGATTCTGATGACTGCACACGAGTGAGCAGAGAAACCAAGAGACTGTGAAATTCCTGTCAGGCCCGTGTACTGCAGAATGGGCTATTGACTGCGTTCTCTATTCCCCTCCATCATTCTTCTTGAACACTGCCATTAATTTCCTCTCCTGCCTTACCAATTCCTTTTTCTCTCTTTTCCTTTCCCTTCCTTCTTTCCTTCTTTCTCCCTGTCTCCCCCACCCTCCTAGCTTTCTTTGTTGCACAAGAGGATGCACAGAGCTGTGGTGAAATACTTCAGACAACGCAGCCTCTACAGCCTGGCTGAACTGGCCCGCTTCCAGAACCTCTCTAACGAGAACAACCAGAAAATAAAAACCATCCAGGTATGTATGTGTTTCATAGGACTTTCCCGTGTGGATCCACACCCAGACAACATTATAACCATTCAGTTTAATGGGTTTTTCTTCAATTCTTTTCTTCAATCCTGCTTAGTCCTACAGTATATTTAAAGGGTTGGGAAGATCCATGGGTTGAGTAGGTGTTTTAATTAAATGGGAGTATAATAATTTATAACAGTATAAAAACTTCATGTAATGCTGAGCATGTGTGGCATCCCACATTTAAAACATGGCGAGCTGAGCGTCATGCCTTCATTTGCAAGGAACTAACCAGTGCACTAACCCACAGTAAAACATTCACCAGTCACCATGGCCCTCTGTAGTGTCATCACACTAGAGTTAAAGACGCCGCCGCCATACATCCAGTCGTCACAACACCAGCACAGTGACGTGATTGATGATGTGTCGGCGAGAGCGCCAATGGCATGCGGTGACCCGGTGTCTGAGGCTAACTCTGTCTTCTCTCCAGATAACTAAATCTATACATTCACACCGTTAGGTCACCTATTTATTCACTACATTACGTTTGGCTGTGTAGCTAGCTACCTTCTGTTTTATTGTGTATAGGCTACGTTATGAGTTTACCTCATTTCTCATTCAGGCTTTGGCTCTGTTGTGTGTTACTGCTGGATACCTATCTATGGTACAACTACAACACCTCCTGTGTTCGTTGGTTGAAATACCCCAAGCTACCTTTCTCATGTTTCGCTGAAAAAGGAGTAGGCACGTATTCTGAATCTGCAGGGTTGCATGGAGAAGTGGAGATCTTCAATTACTGGATAATGGGTGGCTAATATGTGGTGGGACGTGCGAGGAGGTCAAAGCGGACAGAAGGAGAGTGATGAATCTTTATCAAATGTCCTGTCCTGTAGCACCCTCAACGACCGTCATACTGTAGCAGGCAGGTGCCATTCAACCATGGAACCATTCACATTTTCTTATAGCCATTATATATTTTATACAGAGGTGTTTACAGTTAGCATTGTTTCCTTCCCCTTGCTCTCCCGGTGTGACAACCAGCCATGTCGATCGGCTATTCCCAATCTAGCACTACTATTACCTAGGTCACAGTCCCACAGACCTAGACAATACAACTCTTGCGATTAAAATATAATTCAACTGATTTGATTTGATCAGACTTATTCCCAGATAGAATTGATCTCATTCAACATAATTTCAGACCCTCTGTTTCTATTCTTCTCTACACAGTGAGCAATAACACGTTTAGTGATGATTTTCCTCTCCATCCATTCCTTCCCCATTTTTATTGCCAACATGCTTTTTGATGGGTCTTGTCCAGCCAGACATTACAGCTAGTCAGTCATTCAGAGAGGAAGGGTGCAGTCATGTCTCCCAGGCCTAGCCCCGAGGAGCAGAGGGGAGGCCCAAGGCAGCTGAACACAGAGCAGAGCAGAGGGGAGAGCAGAGCAGGGAAGAGTGGAGCATGGAGGATGAGGAAAAGGAGGAGGGGGAGGAGGAGGGAGGAGCTATCAGGGAGCTGCAGAGTGTGAAGGACAAAAGAGCTGGTGTATTGAAGCGCAGCGCACCGTCACCCGTCACAGCCCAGCACAGGGTCCCTCAGAGCAGAGCAGCTACTCACTTTAAACCCCCAACCCGGCTCCTCCAGACTAGAGCAGACTTTACTACGCACTACGCACAGCTTAGACTCAGGGTCCTTACTAAGAGTAATGCACAATTTAACAGAGTCCCCTTAGAATAGTCCACACTTTAACAAAAAGACATGCCGATTTGTGCATGAGTAGTGTACACTTAAAAATAAAGACCATAAGCAATGCATACTTGTAACACAAAGACCCTCTGAGAAGTGTACACTTTAAAACCAAATCCCCTCAGAGAAACACATGCTTTATACCCAAACACCCTTCCACAGGAGTTTTCAAACTTTTCTTTCACAGGGACCCCGGCCCATGCAAATCAGCGACCCAGGGACCTACATCGTATGTTAGCTAACAATAAATAAATAATGTCTTGTCTTATCATCAGGTGACTAACAATGGCAAGTAAATGAATAGATTTGGTAGACAGTTTCATTATTCTGACCTCCCCACAGTCAATTGGAAGAGGAGTGTAAACTAATATAGAAAGGTATCTTGGTGGTAGATAAAATGTTGCTACAAATGATTCAATTGAACTGAGAGAACATTTAACCGTTTTGAAGCAAATTTCCGGCAATTCTACACAGTTTGGCAATTTCCTGCAATTCTATGCATTGTTCTATCGCTAATGCTGTGTTCCTCTGCTCAAACTTTAGAACAAAGTCAATGGGCATGTGCCCTGTATGCCGTTTCTTTCTCTCGATTCTCCCTGACTGTCAAGCTTTTATTTGATTGTTAGTTCTCAAAGATGGTATTATTTAAAAATATACAGTGTCTTCGGAAAGTATTCACACCCCTTGACTTTTTCCACATTTTGTTACGTTACAGACGTATTCTAAAATGGATTAAATATACACTACCGTTCAAAAGTTTGGGGTCACTTAGAATTGTCCTTGTTTTTGAAAGAAAAACACATTTTTTGTCCATTCAGATAACATCAAATTGATCAGAAATACAGTGTAGACATTGTTAATGTTGTAAATGACTATTGTAGCTGGAAATGGCTGATTTTCAATGAAATATCTACATAGGCGTACAGAGGCCCATTATCAGCAACCAACACTCCTGTGTTCCAATGGCATGTTGTGTTAGCTAATCCAAGTTGATCATTTTAAAAGGCTAAATGATCATTAGAAAACCCTTTTGCAATTATGTTAGCACAACTAGACACTCTAATGTACTTGTCTTCTGGCTCAGTTGTGCACCGGGGCCTCCCACTCCTTTTCCATTCTGGTTAGAGCCAGTTTGCGCTGTTCTGTGAAGGGAGTAGTACATAGCGTTGTACAAGATCTTCAGTTTCTTGGCAATTTCTCGCATGGAATAGCCTTCATTTCTAAGAACAAGAATAAACTGACGAGTTTCATAAGAAAGTTCTTTGTTTCTGGCCATTTTGAGCCTGTAATCGAACTCACAAATGCTGATGCTCCAGATATTCAACTAGTCTAAAGAAGGCCAGTTTTATTGCTTCTTTAATCAGAACAACAGTTTTCAACTAAAGTAACAGATATGGACTCATGTAGTAACCAAAAAAAAATCGAAATATATTTTATATTTTATATATTTTTCAAAGTAGCCACCCATTGCCTTGATTACAGCTTTGCACACGCTTGGCATTCTCTCAACTAGCTTCATGCAGTAGTCACCTGGAATGCATTTCAATTAACAGTTGTGCCTTGTTAAAAGTTCATTTGTGGAATTTCTTTGCTTCTTAATGCGTTTGAGCCAATCAGTTGTGTTGTGACAAGGTAGGTTAGAAGACCAAGTCCATATTATGGCAAGAACAGTTCAAATAAGTAAAGAGAAACGACAGTCCATCATTACTACAAGACATGAAGGTCAGTCAATCCGGAAAGTTGCAGGCGCAAAAACCATCAAGCACTATGATGAAGCTGGCTCTCATGAGGACCGCCACAGGAAAGAAAGACCCAGAGCTACCTCTGCTGCAGAGGATAAGTTCATTAGCGTTAACTGCACCTCAGATTGCAGCCCAAATAAATGCTTCACAGAGTTCAAGTAACAGACACATCTCAACTTCAACTGCAGAGGAGACTGCGTGAATCAGGCCTTCAAGGTCGCATTTCTGCAAAAAAAACACTACTAAAGGACACAAATAAGAAGAAAAGACTTGCTTGGGCCAAGAAACACAAGCAATGGACATTAAACTGGTGTAAATCTGTCCTTTGGTCTGATGAGTCCAAATTTGAGATTTTTGATTCCATCCGCCGTGTCTTTGTGAGACGCAGAGTAGGTGAAGTGATGATGCCCGCATGTGTGGTTCCCACCATGAAGCATGGAGAAGGAGGTGTGATGCTGTGGGGGTGCTTGGCTGGTGACACTGTCTTTGATTTATTTAGAATTCAAGGCAGACTTAACCAGCATGACTACCACAGCATTCTGCAGCGATACACCATCCCATCTGGTTTGCGCTTCGTGAGACTATCATTTGTTTTTCAACAGGACAATGCCCCAAAACACACCTCCAGGGTGTGTAAGGGCTATTTGACCAAGAAGGAGAGTGATGGAGTGCTGATGACCTGGCCTCCACAATCACCAGACCTCAACCCAATTGAGATGGTTTGGTATGAGTAAAGGAAAAGAAGCCAACAAGTGCTCAGCATATGTGGGAACTCCTTCAAGACTGTTGGAAAAGTTCTTCAGACGAAGAGGAGGAGTAGGGATTTGACCAAAACGCAGCGTATGTGGAATCCATATAGATTTATTTACAGACGAAAACGGAAACACGAAAAACACTTGAATAAACTACAAAACAAATAAACGATGTAGACAGACCTGACTATGAGAACTTACAATAGACGAAGAACGCACGAACAGGAAACAGACTACATACATGAACGAACAAACCAAAACAGTCCCGTGTGGTGCATAGACACAGACACGGAAGACAATCACCCACCAACAAACAGTGTGAACAGCCAACCTATATATGGTTCTCAATCAGAGGAAAACGTCAAACACCTGTCCCTGATTGAGAACCATATAAGGCTAATTACAAGTGACCTAAACATAGAAACACAAAACATAGAATGCCCACCCCAACTCACGCGCTGACCAACTAAACACACACAAAAATAACATAAAACAGGTCAGGAACGTGACAGTATTATATAAAGTATATTTAGATTTGTTTAACACTTTTTTGGTTACTACATGATTCCATTTGTGTAATTTCATAGTTTTGATGTCTTCACTATTATTCTACAATGTAGAAAATAGTAAAAATAAAGAAAAACTCCTGAATGAGTAGGTACAGTTGAAGTCGGAAGTTTACATAAACCTTACCTTTAAAACATTTCAACAACAAAAAAAAACATTCCCTGTCTTAGGTCAGTTAAGATCACCACTTTATTTTAAGAATGTGAAATGTCAGAATAATAGTAGAGAGTGATTTATTTCAGCTTTTATTTCTTCCATCACATTCCCAGTGGGTCAGAAGTTTACATACACTCAATTAGTATTTGGTAGCATTGCCTTTAAATTGTTTAACTTGGGTCAAACATTTCGGTTAGCTTTCCACAAGCTTCCCACAATAAATTGGGTGAATTTTGGCCCATTCCTCCTGACAGAGCTGATGTAACTGAGTCAGGTTTGTAGGCCTCCTTGCTCGCACACGCTTTTTCAGTTCTGCCCACAAATGTTCTATAGGATTGAGGTCAGGGCTTTGTGATGGCCACTCCAATACCTTGACTTTGTTGTCCTTAAGCCATTTTGCCACAACTTTGGAAGTATGCTTGGGGTCATTGTCCATTTGGAAGACCCATTTGCGACCAAGCTTTAACTTCCTGACTGATGTCTTGAGATGTTGCTTCAATATATCCACATAATTTTTCCTGCCTCATGGTGCCATCTATTTTGTGAAGTGCACCAGTCCCTCCTGCAGGAAAGCACCCCCACAACATGATACTGCCACCCCTGTGATTCACGGTTGGGATAGTGTTCTTCGGCTTGCAAGCATCCCCCTTTTTCCACCAAATATAACGATGGTCATTATGGCCAAACAGTTCTATTTGTGTTTCATCAGACCAGAGGACATTTCTCCAAAAAGTATGATCTTTATCCCCATATGCAGTTGCAAACCGTAGTCTGGCTTTTTTATGGTGGTTTTGGAGCAGTGGCTTCTTCCTTGCTGAGCGGCCTTTCAGGTTATGTCGATATAGGACTGGTTTAACTGTGGATATAGATACTTTTGTACCTGTTTTCTCCAGCATCTTCACAAGGTCCTTTGCTGTTGTTCTGGGATTGATTTGCACTTTTCACACCAAAGTATATTCATCTCTAGGAGACAGAATGCGTCTCCTTCCTGAGCGGTATGACAGCTGCGTGGTCCCATGGTGTTTATACTTGTGTACTATTGTTAGTACAGATGAACGTGGTACCTTCAGGCATTTGGAAATTGCTCCCAAGGATAAACCTGACTTGTGGAGGTCTACAATTTATTTTCTGAGGTCTTGGCTGATTTCTTTTTGATTTTTCCATGATGTCATGCAAAAAGGTAGGCCTTGAAATACATCCACAGATACACCCCCCGATTAACTCAAATTATGTAAATTAGCCTATCAGAAGCTTCGAAAGCCATGACATCATTTTCTGGGATTTTCGAAGCTGTTTAAAGACACAGTCAACTTAGTGTATGTAAACTTCTGACCCACTGGATTTGTGATACAGTGAATTATAAGTGAAATAATCTGTCTGTAAACAATTGTTGGAAAAATGATTGTGTCATGCACAAAGTAGATGTCCTAACCAACTTTTCAAAGCTATAGTTTGTTAACAAGAAATTTGTATATATATATATATATTCCAAACTCTGACATTGCTCGTTCTTTTTATTTGAACTTTTTGGATTATATGAGTTTTGTTTAGTATTGCTATGTTTTATTAATGCACTGTTGGAAATAAAAACACAAGTATTTCGCTGCACCTGGGATAACATCTGCAAATCTGTGTATGCAACCAATAAACTTTGATTTTATTTTGATTCTAAACTGTATTTCAATCCCAAAAATTACCACTTAGGTGTCCCGCCTAAGAATTTTGTTTCCAGAAAAAAACCCTCCAATGACTGTAATGTCCTCCATATTAAAGGGATAGTTCGAGATTTTGGCAATGAAGCCATTTATCTTCTTCCCAAGAGTTGAATGAACACGATCAGCTAGCATGCGAACTGTTCCTCTAGACTTCCAGTAATTGCGCTAACGCTTAGCATTGGCTCATGAAACTACCTCTAACTTCCTTCATACTGGGCACAGAGACATAATAATGGTATCCACTGTGATATTCTGTTGCAGCTAGCGATATTCCTAAATTTATTATTTTTCACAAAATGTTTGTATATTTTGTATATGCTGTATATTTTAATCGCAGGCCGGCCTTAAGAAATATTATTGAAAACTGCATTCTGCATACTGTAAATACTGATTATGATGGTCTCACAGACAAGGAGGCAGTGGGTGTTGGGTTGGGGAATCCAGGGAGTGTGGGATGGTGGGCGTGTGGGTGCGTTTGTGTGTGGTGGTGGGGTGGTGGAGGCGCTGTCATCCTGTAACACTGCTGGCAGAACTGGCAGTTGAATTTTTGTGTTCTGCCAGTTTTCACCAGGGATGGCATAATTGACAATGGTTAACAGCGGCAAGACTCACAGTGCAGAGTGCTTGTTCAATGGCCAGTAATGATAGCAGCAGACGAGCACTAGCCCCGGTCTCCAGAGACAGTAATCCAAAAATCCTGTTTCTGATATAATTGTTAGTCAGAGAATGTCTGCATGGCTAGGCCTGTTCAGATTCCCAAGCTGGTTGACAGTGCCAGGCAGTTTAATAGAAAAACTGGATTCTGAGGTTTTTAAAACAGAGGCGCACTGAACCTTTACCACGATTCAACCAGGAACCTCTCTCTCTTGTTCTCATTATTGCTCTCTCCTTCAAGACGCTGTGTGTAACCTACTCTCACTATCTCTAGACACCCTGATGAGCGAACAGCAAGTAGTGAAACAGATAGACCGAGAACCGAAAGAGTATCAAATCAACACTAGAGTTATCTGTATGTCTGTGTCTGTCGCCAAACGGCTGCTTCTCTCCTCTCCAGCCTCCTCGACTCAACGTCATCCATCGACTGTCGTCCCTCTGTTTTCTTAATTAGCTGGTATTCATTGACTCTGTTTGCTCCCTCATTCAAACAGGAGGAGTTGTCAGAAGCAATCCAGCGCATCTCTGCTTTCCTGCAGTCAGTGGCAGATGACTCAACTACAGTAACAGTGATCATGCTGCGACAATAGAGACAGCAGCAGAGAACAAACAAGCAGGTCCGGATGCCATTGGATTGAACAAGAAGAAGATGCCTACAGTTCAGATAACAGTGTAATTGGACATTCACCTGGTCCCAGACAACTTACTTACCCCTGTACGCTTCACTAATTTACTATGCTCCCTCTCTCTCTCTTACCAGCAGCAGATCCATAACAATGAAACAGGTGACTTTCATGCTGCTGTCAGGACTGATCTAATTTTAGCTGGGTGAATGATTGCAATTGGCTTTGCCTCATCAGATAATTAATCTATGTCACCATTAATTGGAAAAGAGAATAATTACAGGCAGTGTTGACAGAAACTCTACGCTTCTCCAGATTTCGAGATCTAATTATGACTACTAAAACCCTCCGTGACCTTAACTAGCACTTAGTACATCACCTCGACCACCCTGACCAATGCGGAAGCAAAAAAACTTCCTCTCGGTAGACATTAAGCCCTGTTTTTGTTGTTTCATTTTTTCTCCCTCTCTCTTTTTCTCTCCCTCTCTCACTTTTTCTCTCTCACTCTGTGCTCTTTTAGAAAGCTGTCTCCCTCAATCACTTTTCAATGTTCAATCTTCATTTTGTGGAAGTTTAGCATTTTCAATGAGCTGGATATGAATGATTAATGAATAAATTTAAATGCTTCATTTTGTCCATGGATCATTAGTTAAGTCCTTTGTGTGAAGGACCTGAGAAAGGAGTAAAAATTATTGAGACATTAGCCTGGAGCAATCTAGGGGTAAATAGTGTGCACATTATAAAATAATGTTGTGTAGCGAGTGCAGTATCCTACTGGCTTTCTAACTGAAGAACCCCCAGGTAACGCTGCTTTCAATTTAGGCTGAATCCCACATAGTATTTATTTGGAGGAGAAAATGTATTATTTCATCAAGCATGTTCCCATTGCTTTATAGGCCTACTAATGATGTGGCACATTAATATTGATTCAATTTAAATTTTTCTGTTTGATAAAAATTTGTGATAGAAATATTGTACGACAACATTGTTTATATTAGATTATTGTGATGACACAATTTTAACCTATGGCTGAAATTAGCTATTCGGCTATGGAGATGGCCATTGGATTTATGTATGATATTTTCTCACCAAGATGTTCTTGAACTCAACTCAACTTGAACTAGTGACAATGTGATTTCCTATTAGGTCACTCAGCCAGGTGATAGATACTGTTGGTCCATTCAGGTCTGCTGTCTTCTGGTTCACTGTGTGGTAGATAGAGACGTTGTTTGTTTGTTGATGGCACTGAGGCCTCTCTCCCCTCCTTGCCTGCCAGTCAGGACAGAGGGGGGAGCATGAAACAACAAGAGAGGGAGGGAGACATTGACATCACCATTGACTTTAGCAAGACAAGCTCCATTTCCTCCTTAGCATGTCCATGGCCATGCTATGTCATAGAATAGCATCTTAAAGTGTGTGTTCAATTTGATCATTTGGTCTTTTTAAATCTAAAGACGGATACAGTTAAAGTTAAAGGCCCAGTGCAGTGCAAATGTGATTTTCCTGTGATTTATATATTTCCATATTTATATATATTTGGAATAATACTGTGAAATTGTGAAAATGCCCTTTTGGTGTTTGAAAGACTGCCTGACATTTCAGCCTGTTTTGGTGGGATGGTGTTTTGACCTGCCTGGTGACCTCACCAGAAGGTAAATTAGTTAATAGACCAATAAGAAATGGAGTTCCAAACCTCTCTGCCAATAACAGCTAGTCTTCAGTTTCCTCTCCCCAATCAGACCACTCCCAGAAACCTCTGGCAAGATTCTTGCTTAAGAAATTGCTTTTTGCTCCTTAAAACAATCAAAGTAATGAGAATGGCGCCGGAGGAAATGGCTACAGTTTTATGGGCTCCTAACCAATTATGCTATTTTGTGTGTTTCTTCACGTTGTTTGTAACTTATTTTGTACATATTGTTTCAGCCACCGTCTCTTATGACCGAAAAGAGCTTCTGGACATCAGAACAGCGATTACTCACCTCAAACTGGACAAAGATTTTTTCTTTAACGAGTCGGACTTGAAGGATTTACTGCTGACACCGGACCAGGCCCAAATCCCCTTCATCGCACGAAGAAGAGACACCGATACAGGGGACACAGGTCCGGGTGCCTTGTGAGAATTAGTCGGCAAGTGCGTAACCCGCCTCTACCATCTGTCCTATTGGCCAACGTGCAATCATTGGAGAAAAAACTGGATTAGCTCCGTTCAAGACCATCCTTCCAACGGGACATTAAAAACTGCAATATCTTATGTTTCCCTGAGTCGTGGCTGAACGACGACATGGATAATATACAGCCGGCAGGGTTTCCCGTGCATCAGCAAGATAGAACAGTTGCCACCGGTAAGACAAGGGGTGCGCGGTCTGTGTCTATTTGTCAATAACACCTGGTGTGCGAAATCTAATATTAAGGAAGTCTCAAGGTTTTGCTCGCATGAGGTAGAGTATCTTATGATAAGCTGTAGACCACAATATTTACCAAGAGAGTTTTCATCTATATTTTTTGTAGCTGTCTATTTACCACCACAAACTCCTGCTGGCACTAAGACCGCACTCAATGAGCTGTATAAGGCCATAAGCAAACAAAAATGGTAATCAGAACCAGCGCTCCTAGTGGCCGGGGACTTTAATGCAGGGAAACTTAAATCCGTTATTCTTCATTTCTACCAGCATGTTACATGTGCAACCAGAGGGAAAAAAACTAGACCACCTTTACTCCACACACAGAGATGGGTACAAAGCTCTCCCTCGCCCTCCATTTGCCAATCTGACCATAATTCTATCCTCCTGATTCATGCTTACAAACAAAAATGAAAGCAGGAAGTACCAGTGACTCGCTTAATACGGAAGTGGTCAGATGACGCAGATGCTAAGCTACAGGACTGTTTTGCTAGCACAGACTAGAATATGTTCCGGGATTAATCTGATGGCATTGAGGAGTATACCACATCAGTCACCATCTTTATCAATAAGTGCATCGATGACGTCGTCCCACAGTGACTGTACGTACATACCCAAACCAGAAGCCATGGATTACAGGCAACATCCGCACTGAGCTAAAGGGTAGAGCTGCCACTTTCAAGGAGCAGGATTCTAACCCAGACACTTCTAAGAACTCCCGCTATGGTCACCGACGAACCATTAAAGAGACAAAGTGTGAATACAGGACAAAGATTGAATTATACTGCACTGACTCTGACGCTCATCGGATGTGGCAGGGCTTACAAACGATTACGGACTACAAAGGGAAGCCCAGTTGCGAGCTGCCCAGTGACACAAGCCTACCAGACGAGCTAAATGACTTCTATGTGTGCTTCGAGACAAGGAACACTGAAGCATGGATGAGAGCAACAGCTGTTCCGGACGACTGTGTGATCACGCTCTCCGTAGCCGATGTGAGTAAGACCTTCAAACAGGTCAACATTCACAAGGCCGCAGGGCCAGACGGATTACCAGGACGTGTACTCCGAGCATGCGCTGACCAACTGGCAAGTATCTTCACTGACATTTTCAACCTGTCCCTGACCGAGTCTGTAATACCAACATGTTTCAGGCAGACCACCATAGTCCCTGTGCCCAAGAACACCAAGGCAACCTGCCTAAATGACTACTGACCAGTAGCACTCACGTCTGTAGCCATGACGTGCTTTGAAAGGCTGGTGATGATTCACATCAACACCATCATCCCTAAAACCGTAGACCCACTCCAATTTGCATACCGCCCCAACAGATCCACGGATAATGCAATCTCTATTGCACTCCACACTGCCCTTTCTAACCTGGACAAAAGGAACACCTATGCTATTCATTGACTACAGCTCAGCGTTCAACACCATAGTGCCCTCAAAGCTTGTCACTAAGCTAAGGACCCTGGGACTAAACATTTCCCTCTGCAATTGGATCCTGGACTTCCTGACGGTCCACCCCCAGTTGGTAAGGGTAGGCAACAACACATCTGCCACACTGATCGTCATTATGGGGGCCCCTCAGGGGTGTGTGCTTAGTCCCATCCTGTACTCCCTGTTCACCCATGACTCCAGCACCATCATTAAGTTTGCAGACCCAACAGTGATAGGCTGATCACCAACAACGATGAAACAGCCTATAGGGAGGAGGTCAGAGACCTGGCAGTTTGGTGCCAGGACAACAACCTTTCCCTCAACGTGATCAAGAGAAAGGAGATGATTGTGAACTACAGGAAAAAGAGGGCATCATCGATGGGGCTGTAGTGGAGCACATTGAGAGCTTCAAGTTCCTTGGTGTCCACATCACAAACAAACTAACATGGTCCATACACACAAAGACAATCGTGAAGAGGGCACGATTACACCTATTCCCCTTCAGGAGACTGAAAAGATTTGGCATGGGTCCTCAGATCCTCAAAAAGTTCTACAGCTGCACCATCGAGAGCATCCTGACTGGTTCTACTGGGCCGTAGTGCGTACGGTACATCACTGGGGCCAAGTACATCACAGTACATCACTGGGGCCAAGCTTCCTGCCATCCAGGACCTCTATACCAGGCGGTGTCAGAGGAAGGCCCTAAAAATTGCCAAAGCCTCTAGCCACCCTAGTCATAGACTGTTCTCTTTGCTATCGCACGGCAAGCGGTACCGGAGCGCCAAGTCTAGGTCCAAAAGGCTTCTTAACAGCTTCTTTTTACACTGCTGCTACTCGCTGTTTATCTATGCATAGTCATTTTACCCCTACTTACATGTGCATATTACCTCGACTAACCTGTACCCCCGCACATTGACTCAGTACCGGTACCCCCTGTATATAGCCTCGTTATTGTTATTTTATTGTTGCTCTTTTATTTTTTTTTACCTTGGTTTATTTTGTTAATATTTTGTTAACTCTTTTTTTCCCTTAAAACTGCATTGTTGGTTAAGGGCTTGTAAGTAAGCATTTCACGGTAAGGTCAACACTTGTATTCAGCGCATGTGACAAATACAATTTTATTTTGAATTGTTACCCAGAAATGATTTAATATTGAGTCAAAAACAGCTGTTTTGGACCTTTAAAGATGTTCCTGTTCGGGGAATGAGGCACCCTAGGTGCAGTACTACTAAGTTGTGTTATTCTCATCACATGTAAAGGGTAACAATTCAATATACTATAGATCAGGGATCATCATCTAGATTCCGCCATGGGCCGTTTTTTCTTTCTTGAGCGGATAGTCAGGGGGCCGGAAACATAATGACAAATAATTTGTAGACTGCAAATTGACCGCAAGAAGCCCAAACAGATATAATACTGTATTTGACAACAACAAAAAAAAGTACATTAAAAACAATACAATAAATACAGACAATATAAATGGCCGCTCCCACAGCGGGTGTACTGGTCAGAGGGTGCGCTCGCCCCACCCTTCTGAGACGCCGGCAAGGCTCCGCACATGGCCGAAAGGGATTTTCCACAGCCGGGAAAAACCAAGCCTGATGCTTGGGCAGGAAGCGAGCGCACCCATAACTACCAGGACCAGCACACACACCATTCACAGCATGAAGCCAAAACACAAAACATAAATAACGAAAAGCAAAACATACAATAATCCCATCCCCACCCTCAACATGATTGGAGGACCTCAAACACTTACACTGAGCATTTGTGTATATAATTATTCCAACACACATTGATTCCACCCTTCAGACAGCCACAGATCAACCCATCTTCCCCAGTAAATCATCATTCTTCCATTTCCTCTCACCATACTCCATTCTCCATTGGTGTCTCACTAAGGACTTGAACCTTCCGATCTGCAACATTTCTGCTGAAATTGCCCCCAAAATAAAAAAGGTACCCAAGAGCACAATGATATTTCAAACCTTGCTTACATTTGTATACGATCACTTATATCTCTTTATTTTGCATGGGAATACTTTGGAACAGATTTCGAAATTGTAAATCACTTGGAGCGGATTTGCTGGTATTTTTGGTCTTTTATGTGCCCCCCCCAAAAAATAGAGATTTCTTTGGTCAAAGAAAATCACCCACGGGACAAATTCGGCACGGGGCCGACAGTTGAGGAACCTTGCTATATTGTTGTATTGTATCATCCGATTCCTCAACAGACATGTCTAAGACGCTTACATAGGTTAATGGTGCTAAGACCGTGTTTCAGATCAGCGTCTTACTAAGCTGGGAACCGGTTCACTCTCTAAAAGCACCTTGAGGACATGGGAGTGTTTTGAAAAATGCACTGACTGTCTGCTATCTCTTAAATATTATATGGCAATATATCAAAGGAAGGCACCGCCCCAACACATTCATCTCCTCTCCTCGCATCTAATCAATCCCCCAAAATAAATGACACTGAACCAGCGCCGGCTGTCATCACATTTGTCTGAAGGCTAGACTCAAGGTACACACACCTGAATGTTGCTACATTTTAGTGGGTGTACTGATGTAGACTTGTGTGTGCATGTGTTTGCACTACTGTAGTGTGTGGAGATATTGAGGGGAAAAATGCTTGACAACTGAGATATACACATGTAGGCCCACTGTACAATATTTGACATTTATTACATGTTATATACACACACTGGTATTATTATGTGAAGTCTATGATGAGCAAACAAAATTAAGAGCATGTCTTGCAAACATAACATAACACAGCACAAGCATTTTTATTGTTGTAATAATTTGTGACGTGTCACAGTCAGTGAAGGGTCTTTCACTATTTCAAACAGACGGGTTGTAAAGATATGGTGGGAGGAACTGATTTACAGGTTGTCTAATACTGTCTGGCTGTTTGAGATCATGGCAAATGGGTGTCAGTTTGCCCCTTTGCCCTGTAAAGCCTTCCTCTCTGGTTGTTCATGAGAGACCAGCACTTAAAAAGAGTTGTTTCGGTGCGTGCCATTAGGCTATTTACTAAGTTTTACAGGAAGAAAAAGTGGTTATATTTTTCAACAACCTGGACTTAGGGGTAGACGTAACATAGTAAATGTAAATCCGGGCCACTCTAACTAGTATAATATGTTACATTTAGTATGGTATGTATTAATTTGTCAATGTACATCATCCATTTTCCTTTGATATGTTACAAATTACAATTCGTATGATATATTATGAATTGCAATTCGTACAATTTTGCCTTAACTTACTGTAAGTGACCTTCTGTTTTATGTAACCATACCAAACGTAACATATCATACTAATTTGAGTGTGCCGGAATTACTTTACTATGTTATGTCTAGTCTATGAGACCAAGCCAGTTTCAAAATGGCTAGAGTTGAGAGCAGTAGAGAGCTCATGGAGGCAAGGAAATAATAGAGTGGAGATGCAGCTGTGTCTAACATATCAATGAGGGAGATGCTGACAAGTTTTAGTAGACACAACAGGAATAAGGTCTGTGCTTAACAAAGAGAGGTCCAATTGCTACTGTAGGTTCCTAGATGAACCTTTTCAGACTTTTAATTGTGTAGACAGTGCAGCCAAGCAGAGTTCTCAAGCTTTCAGGAGATATACAAGTAGGGTTGCGAAGCTACCGGTAATTTACCAAAGTTACCGGAATCTTCAGTAATTTTGGTAATTAACAGAAAATCTATGGCAATCTATCGTAACTTTGGTAATTTATGCTTAATTAAGCTATTTTCTATCTACTAGAAACTCATGGACAATATGAATACAGATATAATAAATGAATACGATAAGAATATATACTTTTATTCATATTGTCCATGAGTTTCTAGTAGATAGAAAATAGCTTAATTAATGAAAAAATCAGCTAATCAACAATGCCACTATTTTCAATTAACTCTGCAACTTTTCCAACTATTGACTTTTTTCACTACTTCAACCAGTTTGAAGACAAAATATCGACAAGAAATACATACATACATACATAGTCAAATTAAATACAAATTTATAAATAAAGGATATTTCTTGCTGAAACCCTCATATTAAACACCAATGGTATTTTACAGCTTTGTCATTCTATTCCTTATGTTAAAATCATCTTGTTCAAGGCCACACAGAGGTCCAGAGACTATTACAGACACCTGTGATAATTTGAAGTACCCAAAAGGGCCACTAGATGTCTTGAGATAGATTACATAAAATCCTTGAAAGATAGCAAAATTCTGTTAGTTTACTGATAAACTTCGAAAGTTTCCAATAATATACCTTTCCTCTGCAACCCTATGGCCAAGAGGGTTTTCTAAAAGGGTGGCATGTAGACTAGTGGTTGGAACGTAGGGCCAGTAACCGAAAGGTCACTGGTTCAAATACCCAAGGTGAAAAATCTGTTGACGTGCCCTTGAGCAAGGCACTTAACCCTAATTAGCTCCAGGGGTGCCGTACTACTGTGGCTGACCCATTAAAACTGCACCTAACTGCTGTATGTGACAATAAAGTAACTAACATGCCTCTATTTTCTGTCTTTCCACCATCTCAGTGGAAGACCATTTATAAGTTGTCATTTGTTGTTTTTTAGAGTAAACAACTGAAGTTTGGATAGTACATAACTTTCCATTCATTGATAACAATACCAATCTTGCATGCCTACCAATATATTAATGTTGTTAATTCTCAGTCAGACTTTGAGAAGAAATTAGAAATCTGCACATAAGGTTTCCAGGCTACTTTTGCAGCGTGTGACCAACAACACGTAAAAAACATGCCAAACAAAATGTATCACGCAAATAATACTCCATGTTCCCTGTGTTTCCACACTCCCTTGATGTCCAATACATTTATCTTAACAGGATAATCATTTGTGAAAGTCTGTGACATTTGTGGCTAGCTAGCATGATAATAAATCCATGGCTCTCAATTTTGTTGTTGTTAATTAGAGTCAATCAATCCAAACTTTGCTCACTTACCGGTGTGAAACCAAAGTATAATGAGCAGAAATCAACATGGTGATTGGAAAACAACAAATTACAGCTGTTAAATAAAAAGGCATCCACTCCTCTTTCTGTTGATGTCAAATCCTGCTGTGAGGATTTAAACATGGTGTGACATTATTTTAATGAATGTTAGAAGGGAGGGAGAAAGGGATCCACAATCATTTCAAAACCTTTCATATCCCATGGTAAAACTGCATGCCAATACTGTCAAATCTTCAAATCAAAATGTATTTGTCATATGCGCCGAATACAACAGGTGTAGACTTTACCTTGAAATGCTTACTTTCGAGCCCTTTCTCAAAAATGCAGAGGTAAAAAGTAAAAACATTTGCAAATTAAAGTAGAAAATACTAACACAATAAATAACAATAATGAGGCTATATCCAAGGAGTACCAGTACAGAGTCAAAGTGCAGGGGTACAACGTAGTTGAGGTAATAACTACATGTACAGTACCAGTCAAAAGTTTGGACACACCTACTCATTCAAGGGTTTTTCTTTATTTTTACTATTTTCTACATTGTAGAATAATAGTGAAGAGATCAAAACTATGAAATAACACATGGAATCATGTACTAAAACACTGTCAAAGAAATTAAAATATATTTTATATTTGAGTTTTATATATATTTTAATTTTCCAGATTGACTGACCTTCACGTCTTGAAGTAATGATGGACTGTCCTTTCTCCTTGCTTATTTGAGCTGTTCTTGCCATAATATGGACTTGGTCTTTTACAAAATAGGGCTATCTTCAGTATACCACCTCTACCTTGTCACAACACAACTGATTGGCTCAAACACAATAAGAAGGAAACATTTTTTTAACAAGGCACACCTGTTAATTTGAAATGCATTCCAGGTGACTGCCTCATGAAGCTGGTTGAGAGAATGCCAAGAGTGTGCAAAGCTGTAATCAAGGCAAAGGGTGGCTACTTTGAAGAATCTAAAATATTAAATATATTTTGATTTGTTTAACAAGTTTTTGGTTACTACATGATTCCATGTGTTATTTCATAGTTTTGATGTCTTCACTATTATTCTACAATATAGAAATTACCCTTGAATGTGTAGGTGTGTCCAAACTTTTGACTGGTACTGTAGGTAGGGGTAAAAGTGAATAGGCAATCAGGATATATAATAAACACAGTAGCAGCAGCATATGTGGAGTGTGAAAGTGTGTGTATGTGTGTGTGTCTGTGTGTGACATCGATATGTGTGTGTGTGTGTGTGTGTGTTGGACACTGATGGAATAAGTACCTAATTGTCATACTTCAGTAAAAGTAAAGATGCCTTGATAGAAAATGATTCAAGTAAAAGTGAAAGTTACCCAGGAACAAATACTGCTTGAGTAAAAGTCTAAGAGTATTTGTTTTTAAATATACTTAGTATATATATACTAAGTATCAAAAGTATATGTAATTGCTAAAAGATCAAAAGTAAAAGTATAAATTATTACACATTCCTTGAATTAAGAAAAGCAGACGGCAGAACTTTCTTGTTATTTTTATTTAGCCAGGGGCACACTCCAACAAATAATTCACAAACGAGGCATTTGTGTTTAGTGAGTACACCAGATCAAAGGCAGTAGGATGACCAGAGATGTTCTCTTGATAAGTGTGTGAATTGGACTATTCTCCTGTCCTGCTAAGCATTTAAAATGTAACAAGTACTTTTGGGTCTCAGGGAAAATGTATGGAGTAAGTATGTGTGAGTGTGTGGGTAGAGTTCAGTGAGTGTGCATAGAGTCGTGTAAGAGAGTCACTGCGTTTTATGGTTGATCGAAGAATTCAACACATTACAAGTATTCCTTTTATAAAGGAAAAACTTGATCTGCATGAAGTGTAACGGTGACTCTTGCCAAAACCCCTCAAATTTTGTCTTGTGTGTTGTTACTGTAATTGTGTGCTTGTACCTTGAGCCTGTGTTATATTCATGTTATGTGTGTTTGTGTTGTGTCTGTGTATGCTGTGCTCTTTAATTGGGATTGTGCTACCTATGCGCCTGTATGTACAGTACCATGCCTCTGTGCTGGTCAGTGGTGACCTTGCCTGAGTTGCTGGACATCGATGCATGTCCATGATGTACATGACAGTCTGGGCTATGAAAGGGCACTGTATGGACTGTACTGTATATTTACGGTCAGGCTGTATTCATATTGTTCCTGCCATCCACCAGAGCTACAGCGTTATCAATGTAATGGTGTGAGTAATAACCTGGTAATAACCTGATGATATTACTAAGGTCTTGTAATGGGACCTATATCCATTCTAAGGTCGGAAACCAGACTGAGCATGTCTGTCCGTCCATACTGGGGACTGTGGTGACTACATCATCAGCTATGATGACCTCACGGACTGTGTGGTGACTACATCATTAGCTATAACCTCTCATTTAGCAGGAAGTAGTATTTTCCTCTCTATTAAGAGCTCTTCTAAATGGGAGAGCTTATGTTTAGTTTATGTCCCCGGGGTTGGTCATAGCGGCTTGCCATTGTATTAATCATTGTTGGAGAATCCAAGGGGTGTAGATAATACAGAATGCACTGGTTGGTCCCCATTTGTTTCACTTGTCAGTGGAGTGAATAATTGGGAGTGCTGACAATATTAGCCACAAAGTAAATTCTAAAAGATACAACTGCGAGAGTAAAAAAATGAAAAGGCATGTCTGAGAATTTTTCGAATCAATATGACATCATGTGTAAGGTCCTCGGTGCCAAGAACATTTACTATGTTTGTTATATATTATATAATTATATATCAGTTCTGTCCTGTATCACAGCCAAACTCTGCTTTATGATAGCAAATGATGCTATACCTCCCCTTTCATACTACTATGGTTTTAATCATACTTTAAAATACTTTAAAGTACTACTTAAGTCGTTTTTTGGGTATCTGTACATTACTTTACTATTTATTTTTTCCAACTTTTACTTTTACTTCACTATACATTCCTAAAGAAAATAATGTACTTTTTACTCCTTACATTTTCCCTGACACCCAAAAGTGCTTGTTACATTTTGACAGGAAAATGGTCAAACTCACACACTTATCAAGAGAACATCCCTAGTCATCCCAACTGCCTCTGATCTGGTTGACTCACTAAACACAAATCCTATTATTGTAAATAATGTCTGAGTGTGCCCCTGGCTATCCGTCAATAAAAATGTAAAAATAAAATTGTGATGTCTGGTTTGCTTAATATAAGGAATTTGAAATGGTTTATACTTTTACTTTTATTTTTGATACTTAAGTACATTTTAGCAATTCCATTTACTTTTGATCCTTAAGTATATTTAAAACCAAATACCAGTATTTTACTGGGTGACTTTCACTTTTACTTGAGTCATTTTCTATTAAGGTATCTTTACTTTTACTCAAGTATGACAATTGAGTACTTTTCCACCAATACTATAGGGACTGGACTGTATGTTCCATTTAAATTATTGATTCTATAATTTGGTTAAAAAAAACATCTTACCAAAACTGGAAATACAGCATTGGTTTTGCAGATACCACATTTTCTTTGCATCCCTTAAAAAAATACTTTCATGGCTCAACAGCATTGATACAATTTGGGATGGGGTAGTGAGGGGTTTCCTAATACAATGGGGCTCATCTTACAATTCTCCCAAGGAATAACTATCAGTCGTGCAACAGCAGCTCCAGCGTCCCTAGGTGACCGCGCCACTGAGCCCGTGCTTGCTCCACCGCACCCCACTCCACGTCTGCTGCCACCCTGAAGGTAGATGCATCACGCGGGGGAGACTGCACATTGGCACCCCCTTACTCCCCCCAGCCTCCAGCCCTCACACACCACTCTAGTCTACACCACAGTGGCTTTGGTTGGCCCCTTTTGTCCTCCACACCTTGGTGTCCTCTCCAGTCTCCACCACACCTTTTCCTGTCCCAGTAGCCTCTCCCTAGGTGAGTCTTTCCTCCCTCCTTGTCACTTCCCGGTCCCCTCCGTCTTTCCCTCCTCTATCGCTCATCCACTCTCCTTTTGTCATTTGAGAATGCCTCGCTCTCTCTCTCTCCCTCACACACACACACACGTACGCTCCTGTGCTCACTCTGGAGGGGACACCGCCTGTTCTTCTCTCTGCTCACCTCCCGGCTGCTGGCTGATTCTGTGAGCCGTGTCTGTGTCTGTGGTGCCTACACTCCGCCATGTGTGAGGATCTGGGGGTTTCAAAAAGCAGCAGCAGGCCCTCTCCATGGTCCCAGAGTTACCAACGACAGCAGTAGAATTAATACACGGTAGACTTTAGATGAGTACTAACACTAGCTTTGCGCTGAACATGAAACCTGTACTGTAGCTGTACACATATTAGAGGAGTTGATCATTTAATATACATCACAGCTTTACTTCTCCTTACAGTGACGTATTAGCAGCTGGTGCTGTACAGACAACAGCACCTTTCACTGTGTAAATGATGGACCTCCTTCCTATGGTTATGGATCATTTTCAATAACGGAGCAGGCCAGTAACTTACTTTTTTATAACTGGAATAGTTTGTCTCCAGCAAATTCCAACTGCTCTTTTTGTGACTAGACTGTGCAGAGTGGAGATGATTAAACTGGTAAAACTGGCGTCGGAGACAGTTAACAATGCATAAGGTTCTGGAGCAGTGAATCAAATCAAATCAAATTGTATTTGTCACATGCGCCAAATACAACAGGTGTACACCTTACCGTGAAATGCTTACTTACAAGCCCTTAACCAACAATGCAGTTTAAGAAATAGAGTTAAGAACACATTTACTAAATAAACTGATGTAAAAAATTTAATAAATAGTAACACAATAAAATAACAATAATGATGCTATATACAGGGGGTAACTGGTACCGTGTCAATGTGTGGGGGTACAGGTTAGTCGAGGTCATTTGTACATAGGGGTAAGGAGTAAAGTGACTTTGCATAGATAATAAACAGCGAGTAGCAGCAGTGTACAAACAAAGGGAGAGGGGGGTGGTCAATGTAAATAGTCCGGGTGGCCAGTTTATTAATTGTTCACCAGTCTTATGGCTTGGGGGTAGAAGCTGTTAAGGAGCCTTTTGGACCTAGACTTGGCACTCTGGTACCGATTGCCGTGTGGTAACAGAGAGAACAGTCTATGACTTGGGTGACTGGAGTCTTTGACAATTTTTGGGGCCTTCCTCTGACACTGCCTAGTATATAGGTCCTGGACATCAGGAAGCTTGGCCCCAGTGATGTACTGGGCTGTACGCACTACCCTCTGTAGCGCCTTACGGTCAGATGCCGAGCAGTTGCCATACCCGGCGGTGATGCAACCCGTCAGGATGCTCTCGGTGGTGCAGCTGTAGAACTTTTTGAGGATCTGGCGAACCCATGCCAAATCTTTTCAGTCTCCTGAGGGGAAAAGGCGTTGTCGTGCCCTCTTCACAACTGTCTTGGTGTGTTTGGACGATGATAGTTTGTTGGTGATGTGGACACCAAGGAACTTGAAACTCTCGACCCGCTCCACTACAGCCCTGTCGATGTGAATGGGGATGTGTTTGGCCTTCCTTACCATGAACTGTATTTGTCCCCCACTTTATCTTTAATTTCCTTTACTCACACTAATAATATCCCTTCAACAGTAGTGAAACTCTTATCAAATACAATGAAAGCCTGCAGTGATTAAATAAAGAGGACAGTGTTTGAGTTTACAGTAGACATCAGATGCAGAGGTAATTTGAGATTACACTTGGGAAAGACTGCAGTTGCTATCGTATTGTCAATGAAAGCTGTTAAATCAATAGTAACTGATCATAAAACATTAATTGTACACATGTTATTTACAACAGACATTCTGTACGGAATTACTATTTGATGTGTATAATTTATGCACATTAAAATGGATAACGTTGGTGATCAAACACAAAAAAATTGGTGTACATACATTTTGCCACATAATGAGATTTTAGAAATGTACTTCGCGTCGCAATATCTTCATATTTTATTCATTTTCCAAAGATTTTTGGAGAAAGGAATATAAAGTCTTTAACCAAGAACACTTACATCGAAAATCTCTAAATTAGAACTTTCCCTCTGATCCAAGGTTGCCATACCATCACACTTAGTTAACAAAATATTTTTACAAACAAGATGATATCACCCTCTCCATGATATTAATATGATATGTTCTGTGATCTGTAAACAGCTGGTTATCTTGCTTTTCCATGATAAGAGAAAGTGCTGAGGATTTCCGGTTTGTGAGCACATTTGGGCTGAATCTTTCACACGTCACAAATTGCAGATGGGAAGCAGTGATCTTGAACAGCCGATCACATTTCCGTGACCATCTGACACCTTCCATTTAGGAAAATAATACTTTCTATCTTAGCATACCCTCTGCTGCTGCTGCTGTAGCAGCAGCCAGCAAAATGAATTATGCCTGGTAGACTTTGTTATGCTATAACTTCCAGATAGATTCTCCATGTTTTGTTTCATTGGATTGATTAGATTAAATGCTCTGATCTTTTATCTGTTCATTCTGGGCTGTAATCATTTGAGCAGTTTTGTATTATTTCGGTATTTCTCTGTATTGTTGTTGATATGCCTGTCACTACAATGTTATTTCAATTATTGACATTGTAAGAGCATCGATATATTTAGTGATATCTTTCACAAAAGTAAATAGCTTAGTTCACATTTTGTCGAAATGCATAAAGCGTACCGTATTCACATTTCTTAACTATTCCTACATATTTCACACTAAATATGTTTTCTTTCTCTGCATATCCTCTATGTAGAAGAGCAGTGGGCATCAACCCTAGTCTTTGACAGCTACAGGGTGTCAGCTTTTCTTTCAGCCTACCACAAACAGAATTGATTCTGCAAATCAAGGTCCTAATAATTAGTTGATTATTTCAATCAGGTGAGCTGAGCTGGAACAAAAGCCTGCATACCCTGTGGTTCTCAATTACCAGGACTGGAAACCACTACTAGGGTTAGCCCCAGCCTTAGACCTCACACTAAACTCAAAACACATTCATATATTCCATATATAAGCAGTACATCAACAGGTCAACTCCTGTCAACAGAAGTAAGTTGATATTTGAATTATGTCTTGAGGTGGCTGTAAAAGCATTTTGCTTCTGTTTGATAACAGAGTAGAAACAGTGTTCCATCTTATTTTTCAATTACGTTCCATAAAATATATTGTAATTTCCTCTTCAATGAATACATATGGTACAGTGTATATAATGTGAATGTGACAGATAAATATGAGTTGGGTTAACTGGTATAGAGAGAGTTGTAAATCACTGTACTGTGATTCTCTGTCTCAACGGGTTTAATTAGTCCAGAAACTCTTCTCTTGTCTGATGATTGACCCCCCCCACACACACTTCCTCCCTCCCCCTATCCTCACTGTAACAACCTACCACCATATAAATGCCCTGCAATTTGAAGAGCAGTGGCCTCAGGAGACTGAGTTGCTACAAATAGCTGAAAGAGTTGGAAATGGTCATTTCATAGCACTAGAATGGCTCGCCTGAGACTTGCGTAATGCCATCCTAATTGACTGTTGTATTATCTTTGGCAAACATTACAGTCCCAGACATGCCACAACATGGGTTATAGCTAGGCACTAGAATGTGATTATACTGTATGTTGAGTCCTTTGGAAGGATTGAAGTATAACCAAAACGAGTGTGTTTTAACATGATAAAACACTCATTAATTTAACAATATCTAGTGATGGACATTGCTTGAAACATGTATAGCCAAAGCACCAGATGAGTACGCAGGATGCTCAGATGGCCTGGTTCCACTTTACAAGATCAAATGGCTCTGCTAACAACATGATCTATACACCACTCTGGGTTGAGAAGTGGTCCTGTCCTGTTGTCAAACATTGAACCATCAAAAGGCATCAAGAAGGATTATCTTTGAGCAACATTATAACCCACTGTTTGTGTGGCCTGCTATTATCTGATGGTTGCCTGTGGTGTTACCCTATTTCATAGTACGTGAACAAGCCCATTTATCCCGATCTGTCATTTTCAAACTTGTGAGGAGGTATCTGTCAGTTCTCGTCCCAGGGGACAACTGGATGTGCAGGTTTTTGCTCCAATTGAGCTCTTCATTTAATTGACAGTTCAGTCCAACCTAATAAGTGCTTTAACAGATTTGAAATTGATTTGCTTGAATGCTTTGTTTTCACCGTTTACTTTGTGTGAAATACATGTTTGATTGACTTGCTTTGTTACACATAGCCCCTCAATATGGCAATTGTGATGAGGCATCAATTTTAATGCAGCATATAGTCAATTAATAATGACAATTGAATTGTAAGTGATATGATACGGTACTACATAGTGGAAACACCAAAAAGTTGAACCAGACAGTTCTGGACATAAGATGTTACCTCCCAAGATGCGTGTAGTTTTACAACAATACTTTCAAAACAGAAATATGTATGGCTTTTTAACATATTTGTATGTAACGTGCTCATAACAGTGGATATGTTCAAGAGCTCCTTTATTGAGGCCTTGAAGACGGCTGACTCATTGACCCACCTGAATATGAGTTATAAAAGACCAAATATTAGACAAATATGTGGTGTGTCTTTATTAAAGTTGACAGTGCATCTGTACACCAACTATAAGGTGAAATTACTTACAAATGCTGTCAAAATAGGTTGAGGTCTATTTGTATGAGCTCATTTGTAGTGATGCGTAGGCGGAATATATAGAAAGAGTATCTACCTACATCAAACCTATCCACACAGGATGGATCATGTGAGTCCGGTTCATATTACACTCATTCCTTCTATTGTGTAGGCCTACAGTAGGACTATATCCAATTAGTCTATCAAGCTACAAGTATCTGATAGTTAACTTCTGATTTTAGATAATAAAATAATAATATAATGGATGTTTTTATGCATAGCAATTTAAGTTGATACAATGTGGCTGGTTATTGGAATGATGGCCTTATGATTTATCAAACATAGAAAAATATGTTTCATAATTCAATTTTGACAACTATTATACATGTAATATGATACTCTAAGTTCAAATGTGATGCATATAAAGCATTAAAGTTTGTATAGAGCATCTTTTGAAGGACTAGCAGGAGCAGAATGAGATGAGGGGTTATTTTGGTGATGGAGATTAAGGCAGCCTTTTTGTCATTTGTGCGAGACAAGCCATTCATCCATCCAGTTCACAGCCAAAAAAAGGCTGGTCCCAGAAATTAGCAGTTTCAGCTCAGCAGCAAAGTCGTCGGGCTGTGAAGGCAGAGAGAAATTGACTAATTAGCAATGCGCACTAAAACTTGACGGTTCTCTCTATAACAGCGAGGGAAAGACTCGGTTTTTCTCCCCCTTTCTCTTTTCTTTCTTCCATAGATGTTTGAAATCGCAGTCATTTACGCTCGACAGTTTTTACAATAGCCTTGAGCCATAATTTTGCGAGTCTCTCCAGCATCCATACCCCTGCATGGTCTCTCTCCACCGGCCATGCACGACCGTTTCTCTCCCCAACCGTGGATTTCCTATTACTCTCGTTACGACTCACTGAGCCCCAGGCCCAAGGATAATGATGTGTTGTTTCTTGGTAGCATAATTTGTCACACGTATATTTCTTCTTCTTCTTCTCTTGCAGAAAGCACAGCTCCCTCTCACACACTCACACACTTCTTGTTAATTCAGAAGAACAAATTATCAACGTCAACAAATAACCTGAAATAGTGACTTTATGAGTTGAAATCAATCATTATTTTGAGGCACCGACCATAGACTTTTAAAGGAAAGGAATACAGCTAAAGAAAAGGAGAACAAAGGAAAGCCAAGTGAGAATATTGGGAACCTAAAGCTTTACTTTCTTTTTTGTCAAGATCGTAAGTCAGGTAAGTTTGGCTTGTTCTCAAGCAAGCTGCTCACATCATTTAGTTGTGACAGGCGCTTTAGAAAATGTGGCGACTATGAAACAAGGTAGTAGAGGACGCTTATATCAAGTTTACAAACATATTTCACACAGTAAATGCATGTTTAGCGTTATACAGCAACATACCCATGTGCGTGTTTCATTTATATTTGTTGGATAGCTGCATTGAATTAATAATTTCTGATACTCACGTCTGAATAGTCGTAACTCAGGTATAAGGGAAAACGCACACGCACAGTGATGATGTCGGCTGTGTGAGGGACAAACTAATTGCTTTTGTATCACTCCGTGCGTGCATTTGTGGATGTGTAAATTTCCTCATTGTGGGAGTGCAGCAAGATAAGAGGAGAACGATAAGTGTCAGCTGAATGCTGCATAGTATCCGTGCACGGCACCGTTGGGGTTGCCTTTTCCTCTTATCCAGCAACTTAAATTGCGTTATCGAAGATAATAAGGCGATGCAGCATCTCCTATAATATTTTGTTTTGACAGTGCGCTTCAAACAGCAGCGTCCATTTCAAATGATCTTGTCTTGAACGACTGACAATAGCAAGGGAATAGCACATTATTGGGACTATACGTTTTTGTTTTCTCTTCCGACCTGAGCCAAAGTTCAAATGATACCGGACTGAACGATATTGTCCACTGTAGAATAATATCGGAGGGAGCAGCATGACGGTTTACAAGTTCAGTCGTGTGTATATCCACCATTTAACCATTATGCTCGGTATAACGTGAAGGTATTAGAGACAATTCCACCCTGACTGTAATGATGATATCATGTTATGTTATTCACAAATAAATGGGCTAGAGGTAGGCTAAATGGCTTGCGTGGTGTATTTGTTGCCTAGGTGGCGTTAACAGTCAGGAAGTCATGTCCAGATCCGGTGATAGAACCTCCACCTTTGACCCTACACACAGTGACACCCTGCTGCACGGGCTCAACCTGCTATGGAGGAAACAGCTTTTCTGTGATGTGACTCTCACTGCCCAGGGACAGCAGTTCCACTGCCACAAAGCCGTGCTGGCGTCCTGCTCACAGTATTTCAGGTCTCTCTTCTCCAGCAGTCATATGCTCAACAACGAGGGGACCAACAACAACAAAGACCAGGGGAGCAGTGGTACCCCGTCTTCCTCCCCCGATGACAAGCTGATGGCCAGCCCCCGGCCCATCAACAACTTGGTCCTTCAGGGCTGCTCCTCCATCGGACTACGGCTAGTGCTGGAGTACCTGTACACTGCCAATGTCACGCTCTCCCTGGACACTGTGGAAGAGGTGCTCTCGGTCAGCAAGATCCTCAACGTCCCTCAGATCACCAAGCTCAGCGTGCAGTTCCTCAACGACCAGATCTCTGTGCAGAACTACAAGCAGATCTGCAAGATCGCGGCGCTGCACGGCTTGGACGAGACCAAGAAGCTGGCCAACAAATACCTGGTGGAAGATGTGCTGCTGCTGAACTTTGAGGAGATGTGCGCCATGCTGGATGCTCTGCCGCCCCCGGTGGAGTCGGAGCTGGCCCTCTTCCAGATGTCGGTCCTCTGGCTGGAGCATGACCGGGAGACTCGCATGCACTACGCCCCAGACCTGATGAAGAGGCTGCGCTTCGCCCTCATCCCGGCCCCAGAGCTGGTGGAGAGGGTGCAGTCGGTTGACTTCATGAGGAGTGACCCGGTATGCCAGAAGCTGCTGATGGACGCCATGAACTACCATCTGATGCCCTTCAGACAGCACTGCAGGCAGACCACAGCCAGCAGGTGAGGAGACGCACACACACGCACACACACACACACACACACACACACACACACACACACACACACACACACACACACACACACACACACACACACACACACACACACACACACACACACACACACACACACACACACAAATAAGGGTTAGGAGTGGTGTGTAAGAAGTCGTTAGCAAAGGTTAATAAAGATACTACATACTGCATACTTGCTTAAGGTTTGGGTTAGTGAGGATGCTTTAGAATGGTCTACCTTATTTTGCATACCATCTCAATTCCAACGCTACACTATCTAACTTAGTTAACTCTTGGTTAAAATTGTTTTTTCTCTGTAAAGGTTTTAAGTGCTGAAAAAATGGAGGAACGTACATTTCGTCAATAGTCGTACAGTACATTCAGGCATTTCTTCTGAAATAAGAAATTATTCTTATTTCCTATATATTCCAAAAATATATAGGTCACTCATAACTTAACGTAGGCACACATGTAAAAATATGACATAAGAGCACATGAGCATTTGTGTTGACATAACCTGGGTAGATATCACTTATAACCTATTTATACACAACCAGTAGGTATATTTCTTTATTAGCAAGGACAGGAAAACAACTCATGGGTTATAGAGTTATAGGTCTGAGTGATCCATACTTAGGAAAGTTGCTTGGTCTGCCTCACCTACAGTACACAACCATGGGAGATAGAGTACTGCATGGCCAGGTATGCTTGTCATGGTCTGTTTGTCATGATGAGCATTTTCAGAGATAATTAATGGACAGCATGTTGACAGGAAGATGATTGATTGGCAGTGCTTTATGATGCTGTTGTTTATAGAACACAAATTTAGTTATTATAAGTCTCAAGTATTATGGAGCAATTTTGACTTTTATATTTGTCTAACGTTATCTGCTTCATTCAGAAACAGTAGACTATATGATTGGAAAAATATTCTCACAGTATTGTAGAAAATAGAAATCAACAATTATGTTGCAATTTCACAATTTCTTTCTCACAATATCTTTATAGAGCACATAAGTGGAAATCCAATAAACAGTCTTATCATAAATTCAGAGTAGAAACAGCTGTGATATTACAAAGCTGATTTTCTGTATTTAGAGGTAACAATATTATTAGGAAGTATTATCATGTACATTCACATGATTGTTAAGATGTTACAGCTATGATCTACTGTATATAGCTCATATAGCGTTGGCCAATATGGACTTTTCTCCATGATAGGGAACATTATTTTGTTATCTAAATCTCCCATATAGAAAACAGTTACAGTGATATTCAGAAAGTACTCCAATAAATAAATCCAATAAAAAGCTATGTGGAATAGAGAGGGCCTGCATGTGCTGTAGCATGTAGCCATTGCCTAGTAGTCTCAGTGAGATACCCATAGATGGGTCCAGATACAGCAAGATCTAGGGTCTAGACTTCTCAAATTAATATCACAATCCACTGTTTCTCTCCCCTTAATTAATTAGCCTTATCTATGTTTAGTGGCCATTTGCAGATGAGAATAACCCCCAAAACACGAGTCGGCCAGTATCCAAGTGGGTGCATGAGAGGGTGGTCATTTAGTCAATCGTAAAACGAGAACGATGCAAATGCCTGGAATTAATGGCCAATGTTGTTTAAACGACTGTTACTTTGTGGTTAGTTGTTTAATTGCATTGCACTTAATTAGATGACTGGACTCAATGTACAGTAAAGTATGTGGCCCTGAAATTGTGTTTCACAAACCAACCCCACAGCTCAAGAATATGCTCCACAATTGGCTCAGAACTATCACATGGAGAGTCTTTGCCAATGGAATAGCAACATTTTATGTAGTAGTTGATCTACTGTGTATTGTCCAGTCATAATATTATTTGCCTCACTGTATGGCACCCTAGCACCCTGTAGAAAAGTTCTGATGAGTTCACACCTAATTGAACAGATATCTTTAGGCTGTAAGCCCTCTTTAGACTGAAACCGAATGAAAAACAAGCCATTGAAAGCTTTATCATAAATTCAGAGAAAAAACAGCTGTGCTATTACAAAGCCATTTTTTTGTATTTAGAGGTTACAATATTATTAACATGTTGTTACAAAATACATAGGAAGTATTATCATGTACATACGCATGATTGTTAAGACGTTACAGCTGTGATCTACTGTATATAGCTCATTTAGCGTTGGTCAATATGGATTTTCCACCATGATGGGAAACATTCTTTTGTTATCTAAATATTCCATATAGAATACAGTTACAGTGCTTTCGGAAAGTATTCAGACCCCTTGACTTTTTCCATGTTTTGTTACTTCACAGTTTTATTCTAAATTTTAATTGAATCATTTTCTTCCCTTGTCAATCTACACACAATACCCCATAATGACCAAGCAAAAACAGAATTTTAATGTATTAAAAATCAAAAACATTTACATAAGTATTCAGACCCTTTACGCAGTACTTTGTTGAAGAACCTTTGGCAGCAATTACAGCCTCGAGTTTTCTTGGGTGTGACGCTACAAGCTTGGCACACCTGTATTTAGGGAGTTTCTCCCATTCTTCTCTGCAGATCTTCTCAATATTTTCAGGTTGAATGGGAAGCGTTGCTGCACAGCTGTTTTCAGGTCTCTCAAGAGATGTTCGATCGGTTTCAAGTTTGGGCTCTGGTTGGGCCACTCAAGGACATTCAGAGACTTGTCCCAAAGCCGCTCCTGTGTTGTCTTGGCTGTGTGCTTAGGGTCTTTGTCCTGTTGGAAGGTGAACCTTCGCCCCCGTCTGAGGTCCTTAGCGCTCTGGAGCAGGTTTTCTTGAAGGATCTCTCTGTACTTTGCTCCGTTCATCTTTCCCTCAATCCTGACTAGTCCCCTAGTCCCTCCCGCTGAAAAACATCCCAACAGCATGATGCTGCCACCACCATGCTTCATCGTAGGGATGGTGCCAGGTTTCCTCCAGACGTGACGCTTGGCATTCAGACCAAAGAGTTCAATCTTGATTTCATCAGACCAGAGAATCTTGTTTGTCATGGTCTGAGAGTCCTTTAGGTGCCTTTTGGCAAACTCCAAGTAGGCTGTCATGTGCCTTTTACCGAGGAGTGTCTTCCGTCTAGCCACTCTACCATAAAGGCCTGATTGGTGGAGTGCTGCAAAGATGGTTGTCCTTTTGGAAGGTTCTCCCATCTCCGCATAGGAACTCTGGAGCTCTATCAAAGTGACCATCGGGTTCATGGTCACCTCCCTGACCAATGCACTTCTCCCCCGATTGCTCAGTTTGGCCAGGCGGCCACCTCTAGGAAGAGTCTTGGTGGTCCCAAACGTATTCCATTTAAGAATGATGAAGGCCACTGTGTTCTTGGGGACCTTCAATGCTGCAGAAATGTTTTTGGTTACCTTCCCCAGATCTGTGCCTCGACACAATCCTGTCGCTGAGCTCTACGGACAATTCTTTTGACATCATGGCTTGGTTTTTGCTCTGTCAACTGCGAGACCTTATATAGACAGGTGTGTGCCCTTCCAAATAATGTCCAATCAATTGAATTTACCACAGGTGGACCCCAAGAAAGTTGTTGAAACATCTCAAGGATGATCAATGGAAACAGGATACACCTGAGCTCAATTTCGAGTCTCATAGGAAAGGGTCTGAATACCTATGTAAATAAGGTATTTCTGTTTTTTATTTGAATACATTCACAAAAATGTCAAAAAATATGTTTTTGCTTTGTAATTATGGGGTATTGTGTGTAGATTAGTGAGGAAAACATTTAATTTCATACATTTTAGAACAAGACTGTAACGTAACAAAATGTGGAAAAAGGAAAGGGGTCTGACTACTTTCGAACTGCGCTGTACATGGTGTCATGACTGTCCAGAGAATCCAAATAGATCAGTTTTGCAATGAATAACTTCAATCACACCCACTCTCACCCGCAGAGGAGGGAGAAAATAACTAGTGGGGATTGACACTCACGTCCTGTTGTAAATGAAGGGAGAAGATCCAGGCCTGCGCTCTCAAGATTCACCAAAGGAATGCGCTTTGTCTCAACAGACCCCTTTTCCTGCTGAAACTCTAACGTGTTCAAAAGCGAATAGTGGAACAATATTTCTAACGTAGAATGTGGGGTATGGTCTGAGGTGAACTATAGAACACTAATGTAATTTTGTTTGTTATTTTGTGATGTCATTAAAAAATGTATTAAAAAAAGGAAAAACTGAAACTCGGAAAGTATACACACTACATATATGAAGTTTCCACACTATGCGTTGTGCATGTAATATGAAAAATGATAAAAGTGTTTTCCATAACTTTGCACAGTGAGTAATCACCGGCCCGGAGTGAGGTCAGGGAGTGTGCTAGCCTGCCGGAACCGCCCCTTTCGAGCAAAAGGTATAAAGAATTGGTTAAGAAGTTAACACGGCACCAGAAAAGCGTGAAGCTTCAGCTACATGTTTAAAATGGTTTGAACTTTGAATCTCAGCACGCGGTGGAGACGATAAACTCACCTCCCGGACAATCACTGGTATGGTGGATTAGCTGTCCTAAGTAAAGTATCTTCGAAAGTGAATTTAAGCTCAAACCATCGTATTACGCTACTCTCATCACCACACTGGGGAACCATCGATACGGCTGGTAAGCCTTTCTTCAAAGAAGCATCTTCAAGAGAAAATGGAAGGAACATCAACTCTGTAGTTCTGTTCAGGACTAAACGACTAGTCACCGGATACCGGATAACTACGAAGAAGGACAACAGTAGAAGACTTGTTGGAACCCATTTCGGACTATCAGAGCCTTACAAGCGTGCAGAGAAAATGCCCTACCCCCTTTCCAAGGCTGCCCGGTTCACTGAGAGACCCCCGGCGAACCCAGGCATTTCACGTAAATACATTCATGATTTTTCTCTCAAAGCGGGCGGCTGTTCGTGTGCAAAGTATATGGTTACTTTAGGTGGTAGTAGTTTCTGAATGTTGCAATGTTAAGTGTCTCTGTCTCTCTCTCTATCTCTTCTTTAACAAGTAGCCATGTTATTGTCATTCCACTAGGGACCTGTTTTCAGCGTGTTAAGTCTCCAGTCAATAACCGGTGCAGAATGTGTATGTTTATCCTGTGTTCCCACTTAATTAGCTAGTAAATAAATAATTAAGCCAATTTTTGTAGTACTGAATCATAATTCAGACTCCAGTTTTTGCAGATGCAAGGTTACGACTGTTCAGAATGATGATATGATACAAGGTTATGGTTAATACATTGACTGTTTATAGATGTGATAGGTAAAGGCCTTATAGAGTTTAATTCGGGAGATGGTAACTCTTTAAAGAACCGCTCTCGTGGTGCCCCAGATCCTAATGAGTTAGTTACATGATTCATTGAATTGGGTAACAATTAAACATAGTTAGTTAATTAGATAATGAACAGTCTTCAGATTAATGTTAAAGTCAAGTAACGACAATGGGCTACAATTCAATGACTACCAACACAATGAATTTGTTGGGATTAGTTACAATTGGCTTTCTACTCAACAAAAACGGTTCTCTGTTTGTTTATGTGGGCAAGTGGTTGTTTTATTTAATCTATATCTGTTATGTAATCTATGTTTCCCGGCTCTTGTCCCCCCCCAACCCAACCCACTCCATACCCTAACCCACCTCCACATCCCAACGCCTAAACCCGAATCGCTCCAAATCCCAACCCCCTCCACACCCCGAAACCCTCAACACCTCCTCACCCACACTACTCCAGGATTCGTTCCAATAAGAGGATGCTGTTGTTGGTGGGTGGCTTGCCCCCTGGACCCGATCGACTCCCCAGTAATCTGGTCCAGTACTACGATGACGAGAAGAAGACATGGAAGATCCTCACTAGTGAGTAGAAACCCTATCTTTTACCGATATGCTCTTTCTGTTATAAGCTTATTTAATAAAGAGGAATCAACGTACCAACGTGTCAACGTACACATTTTTCTACTTCATATTCATCATCTCCAGCAACACCCCAACATCAACATATGTGAAAATTGAGCGTTTCTATGTTTTGTAGTCAGAAAGATAGAGGAAGATAAGTGTTTACAAACCTTTGCCTACTTATAGTTGGTTAGAATCACATAATGCACACCAGATACGATTACATCGTTGATCATCTGGTGTGCATCATTTTGACTACAAAACATAAAAATACACAGTTTTCACATATGTTGATGTTGTGGTGGGGCTGGAGATAATGAACCTTAAGTTAAACAATTGTGAAATGTCCCTTTCATCGATTTTTGGGTTGAATTCACAAAAAGTAATCGACATTATAATTTAACCAGATTTCAATCACAAATCAATGACAGAATTTTAAGAAGTGGTTTATTTCAAGTTGAACATTCCTGAGCACGGGTTCATTTCCAGGTAAAATGAAGGGAAGAACAAAAGGAGTTCCTTAAATCCTAGAGGTAATGATGTATCACTATCACTTTTAATGTACGTTTTTTAAACTGAGCGTGGCTTTACAGTCACAGCCCTGTGGCGTGGAGCTTTCTGCCTGGATTCCCTTGTTTTTGCTGAAATCTCTTGGCAAAGATGCATGGCCAGATTTATAATAATCTAATAATCTTGTGAGGTGTAGATGTAACATTATATAATTAAATGTCACTGTCCAGCTGCTTTAAAATACAATAATATTAAGTTATAATATGTTATGATAAATATTGAATATGCCAGATATATAGCAGAGCGAGGGAAGGAGAAAACATCCCTCCAAGATGATAAAACCATTTGGTAATTGGACATGCATGAACGTCTTGAAAAACCTTGCAAAGCCAAAAGATAATTGTGTGGGTATTTTTTTGCCCAATAATATGATAAAATATAATTTTTCCCACAAATGTTGACAATGAATTGAATAATTCTAAAATTCATAATTACATTGATTTTATGGTACATTTGAAGTTGGAAGTTTACATACACCTTAGCCAAATACATTTAAACTCAGTTTTCACAATTCGTGACATTTAATCCTAGTAAAAATTCCCTGTCTTAGGTCAGTTAGGATCACCACTTAATTTTAAGAATGTGAAATGTCAGAATAATTGTAGAGAGAATGATTTATCTCAGCTTTTATTTCTTTCATCACATTTCCATTGGGTCAGAAGTTTGCATATACTCAATTAGTATTTGGTAGCATTGCCTTTAAATTGTTTAACTTGGGTCAAACGTTTCTGGTAGCCTTCCACAAGCTTCCCAGAATAAGTTGGGTGAATTTTGGCCCATTCCTCCCGACAGAGCTGATGTAACTGAGTCAGGTTTGTAGGCCTCCTTGCTCGCACACGCTTTTTCAGTTCTGCCCACAAGTTTTCTATAGGATTGAGGTCAGGGCTTTGTGATGGCCACTCAAATACCTTGACTTTGTTGTCTTTAAGCCATTTCGCAACTTTGGAAGTATGCTTGGGGTCATTGTCCATTTGGATGACCCATTTGCGACCAAGCTTTAACTTCCTGACTGATGTCTTGAGATGTTGCTTCAATATATCCACATAACTATCCTACCTCATGATGCCATCTATTTTGTGAAGTGCACCAGTCCCTCCTGCAGCAAAGCACCCACACAACATGATGCTGCCACCCCCGTGCTTCACTGTTGGAATGGTGTTCTTTGTACCTGTTTCCTCCCGTCTGGTGTTCAACCTTCCCAAGTTCTCTCACGTCACCCCGCTCCTCCGCTCTCTCCACTGGCTTCCAGTTGAAGCTCGCATCCGCTACAAGACCATGGTGCTTGCCTACGGAGCTGTGAGGGGAACGGCACCTCAGTACCTTCAGGCTCTGATCAGGCCCTACACCCAAACAAGGGCACTGCGTTCATCCACCTCTGGCCTGCTCGCCTCCCTACCACTGAGGAAGTACAGTTCCCGCTCAGCCCAGTCAAAACTGTTCGCTGTTCTGGCACCCCAATGGTGGAACAAACTGCCTCACGACGCCAGGACAGCGGAGTCAATCACCACCTTCCGGAGACACCTGAAACCCCACCTCTTTAAGGAATACCTAGGATAGGATAAAGCAATCCTTCTGACCCCCCCCCCCCCCCCCTTAAAAGATTTTGATGCACTATTGTAAAGTGGCTGTTCCACTGGAGGTCATAAGGTGAATGCACCAATTTGTAAGTCGCTCTGGATAAGAGCGTCTGCTAAATGACTTAAATGTAATGTAAATATATCTTCACAAGGTCCTTTGCTGTTGTTCTGGGATTGATTTGCACTTTTCGCACCAAAGTATGTTCATCTCCAGGAGACAGAACTCATTTCCTTCCTGAGCGGTATGACGGTTGCATGGTCCCATGGTGTTTATACTTGCGTACTATTGTTTGTACAGATGAACGTGGTACCTTCAGGCATTTGGAAATTGCTCCCAAAGATGAACCAGACTTGTGGACATCTACAATGTTTTTCTGAGGTCTTGGCTGATTTCTTTTGATCTCAAGCAAAGAGGCACTGAGTTTGAAGGTAGGCCTTGAAATACATCCACAGGTGCACCTCCAATTGACTGAAATTATGTCAATTAGCCTATCAGAAGCTTCTAGAGCCATGACATAATTTTCTGGAATTTTCCAAGCTGTTTAGAGGCACAGTCATCTTAGTGTATGGAAACTTCTGACCCACTGGAATTGTGATACAGTGAAATAATCTGTCTGTCAACAATTGTTGGAAAAATGTCCTTACCGATTTGCCAAAACTCTAGTTTGTTAACAAGAAATTTGTGGAGTGGTTGAAAAACGAGTTTTAATGACTCCAACCTAGTGCATGTAAACTTCAGACTTCAACTGTATATAGTTTATGGTAGAACTCTACCAGAGTATATAATGCGCACAGAACACAAACAAATGATCTATTGGCTTCTGTAGGTACAAAGAACAAGCTTTCTATTACAGTACTATCCCATAATGAAAAAGCAAAAACAGGTTTTTAGAAATGTTTGCTAATTATAAAAAAAAACTGAAATATAACATTTACATAAGAATTCAGACCCTTTACTCAGTACGTTGTTAAAGCACCTTAGGCAGCAAATACAGCCTACAGTCTTCTTGGGTATGATGCTACAAGCTTGGCACACCTGTATTTGGCAAGTTTCTCCCATCCTTCTCTGCAGATCCTCTCAAGCTCTGTCAGGTCGGATGTAGAGCGTCGCTGCACAGCTGTTTTCAGGTCTGTTTTCAGATGTTCGATCGGGTTCAAGTCCGGGCTCTGGCTGGGACATTCAGAGACTTGTCCCGAAGCCACTCCTGCGTTGTCTTGGCCGTGTGCTTATGGTCTTTGTCCTGTTGGAAGGTGAACTTTCACCCCAGTCTGAGCACTCTCGAGCAGGTTTTCATCAAGGATCTCTCTGTACTTGGCTCCGTTCATCTTTCCCTCAATCCCGAATAGTCTCCCAGTCCCTGCAGCTGAAAAACATCCCCACAGCATGATGCTGCCACCACCATGCTTAACCGTAGTGATGGTGCCAGGTTTCCTCCAGATGTGACGTTTGGCATTCAGCTCAAAGAGTTAAATCTTGGTTTCATCAGACCAGAGAATCTTGTTTGTCATGGTCTGAGTCCTTTAGGTGCCTTTTGGCAAACTCCAAGTGGGCTGTCATGTGCGTTTTACTGAGGAGTTGCTGGAGTGCTGTAAAGATGGTTGTCCTTCTGGAAGGTTCTCCTATCTCCACAGAGGAACTCTGGAGCCATGTCAGTGTAAGCATCGGGTTCATGGTCACCTCCCTGACCAAGGCCCTTCTCCCCCGATTGCTCAGTTTGGCCAGGCGGCCAGCTCTAGGAAGAGTCTTTGTGGTTCCAAAATTCCTCCATTTAAGATTGGTGGAGGCCACTGTGTTCTTGGGGACCTTCAATGTAGAAATGTTTTGGAACCTTTCCCCAGATCTGAGCATGCACTGTCAACTGTGGGATCTTATATAGACAGGTTTGTGCCTTTCCAAATCATGTCCAATCAATTGAATTTACCACAGCTGGACTCCAATCAAGTTGTAGAAACATCTCAAGGATGATCAATGGAAAGAGGATGCACCTGAGCTCAATTTTGAGTCTCATAGCAAAGGGTCTGAATACTTATGTAAATAAGGTATTTCTTTTTTTTATTTGAATACATTTGCAAAAAATGACTAAAAACATGTTTTCGCTTTGTAATTATGGGGTAATCACCTGATTATGTTGACCCTTTGAGACACACCATTATATTCTTGCCACATTCCAAAGATCAAACAGGTGCTAATGTTAAACCTTATCTGTCCTTTGCAGCGGCATCATCATCATCATCATCTTTTGTCTCTCAGTTGAGTTGTTGTCCTCTTGTCTGGCGGGGAGCATCTCTCACTAATGCCTCTCCATTCATAGGTATTAACCACTGGCCTATGCTGTCAAATACCCTGTATACTCTCTCACAATACAATACAACTTTCTAGTCCATTTGTCACAACTGCTCTCAATCCCACCCCAGACAACACACAAACAACACTCACTTTGTGCCCATAGTTATTTCTGGTCGTGGTCTGGTTGTGCGAGTATCATGTACCATGATACCATTTTAACACATACCATCTGTAGCTAGATTGAATTGTAGTAGTGTTCCCAAATATTACCCACCTGTTTACTATCTGTCAATACTCAGCAAGTTAATTGTCTGCTCTAGTAAGTGTTACGTTAATGGTATTTTAACATTTGCCTTATGTTTCTTCATACATGTACATGATTCGGAAAGACAGGTATGCATACACAATGACTTACAAGCCCCCATTGATATTTCACTGTTGACGTTTTTTTTCCATTAAAACTAATCGATATGTGTAACAGTGTAAAACAACTAAAAGGTCAATGGGGATTACCATTATTCAAAACTTAAAGTTAACGCTCAGATGGTCCGTGTCTGAGTGGAAGGACAAAACTGCAAAATCATCCCCTTAACGTAACACATCGATCGCCACCTGATGGAGCTGCTACACACTGGATGTGAAATAGAGGATGATTAACATTCAATCATAACTTTTCAATAAGGCAAAGCCTGAGAGGGACAACGTTTGATTAAGACGTTTATCAACACAGTTTAAGGAGAATCTGATCGCTCTCGTCGCGTCAGATCACTGCAGCTCGTCTGCTCTAGAAACTAGAGGAACACTTGCTTGCCATCTAGTGTACCTATGGCACCGTGAAGAAGCAGGGGAGGAAAGTAAGACAGAGACAGTGGCTCATTGAAAGTAGTGACTGTCTGTCCACAGGCTGATTCTACAGTACCCGAGTCAACATTGCATTAACACCCGATGGCTTCAAAAATAAATCTTTATCCAAGCACAGTACTGAACAAAAGAATGCAATGCGGTGGGATGCAACACTAATGACGTTCGATGGCAGTAGTTACGCAACGTTGGTTGGTCCAGTTGACGTTGAGTTATTCAGTCGACCCCAACCAAGCGTGTTTCAATGCGAGGTATCTAACTCCCTCTAGTGAGCCTGAGAGTTTACTGTAAAGCTAAGACAAGGCCACTTCTAAGGGGCTGGGTTTCTGCCCCATAGTGGTCTTACTGTTTAGGCTCCAGTGGTAAGTTAGGGGACAATTAATTGACAAAAATGTTTGATATCAACATCTTTCAACATCATGATCCCTGATCAAATTAATTAGCCAACTTGAACGTGTGTTATGGATAGTAAAACCACTGTTTTGAGTCGTGTTATTACCTTTACTCCTTATTGGAGGCAAAGTGTCTGGTTACCTATGTAAATAAGGTATCTGTTTTTAATTTTTTAATAAATTAGCAACAATTTCTAAAAACCTGTTTTTGTTTTGACATTATGGGGTATTGTGTGTAGATTGATGAGGGGAGAAAATGATGTAATCCATTTTAGAATAAGGCTGTAACGTAACAAAATGTGGAAAAGTGACAGGGTCTGAATACTTTCCAAATGCACTGTTTTAAAAAATATATATATGTTACTTCATTATATATTTTACTCCCCTAATTGGAGTAAACTAATGGGCAACAACATTTAGGCTTCTACTTCCAGCTTATACATACTATGTACATTTTACGGACACAGTATTTTTTACATTAGTTATCTTGTTGTTTTTTGTCCCACCCTTCAACTGAACCCCTCTCATCTATCTCTGAACCATCCAGTTTTGATTTCTGTTTTCCATGTAGTTTCCAACTGTGCTGAGATGTTTCACAAGTTCTGAACCTTTCCATTCTCATAGTTTTTAAAGATTGTAAATTACATTTTTTTTGGTTAAGAGCATTATTATATTATTGATCGATTGACTATGACTTTTTACATCACCCATTAGTGCTATTTGCAGAGTTAGCGCCTTACATTCTCCCCCTTCCACTTGTCTCTTTCATTTTTGCCGTAATGCTGCAATTAGTTGGCTGTAATTTTGAGTAGAGCAGACATTTCCTACCCTAACCAGAAACCGTGGATGGATGGCGGCATTCGCACGAAACTTAAAGCGCGTTCCACCGCATTTAACCATGGAAAGAGGTCTGGGAATATGACTGAATATAAACAGTGTAGTTATTCCCTCCGCAAGGCAATCTAACAAATGCTAGTACAGGAACAAGGTGGAGTCGCAATTCAACGGCTCAGACACGAGATGTATTTTGCAGGGTCTACAGGAAATCATGGACTATAAAAAGAAAACCAGCCACGTCACAGACACCGATGTCACGCTTCCAGACAAACTAAACACCTTCTTTGCCCGCTTTGAGGATAATACAGCGCCACTTGTTAGCGGCCTGCTAACAAGGACTGCGCCTCCCCCTCTCCTTCTCCATGGCTCACGTGAGTAAAGCATTTAAACGCGTTAACCCTCGCAAGGCTGCTGGCCCAGACGGCATCCCTAGCCGCGTCGTAAGAGCATGCGCAGACCAGCTGGCTGGTGTGTTTACAGACATATTCAATCGCTCCCTATCCCAGTCTGTTGTCCCCACATGCTTAAAGATGGCTATCATTGTTTCTGTACCCAAGGAGGCAAAGATAACTGAACTAAATGACTACCACCCCGTAGCACTCACTTCTGTCATCATGAAGTGATTTGACAGACTTGTCAAGGATCATATCACCTCCACCTTACCGGCCACCCTAGACACTCTTCAGTTTGCATATCACCCCAACAGGTCCACAGACAACGCAATCACCATCACACTGCACACTGCCCTATCCCATCTGGACAAAAGGAATACCTATGTAAGAATGCTGTTCATTGACTACAGCTCAGCATTCAACACCATAGTACCTTCCAAGCTCATTATCAAGCTGGAGGCCCTGGGTCTCAACCCCGCCCTGTGCAACTGGATCCTGGACTTTCTGACGGGCCACCCCCAGGTGGTGAAGGTAGGAAACAACATCTCCACTTCGCTGATCCTCAACACTGGGGCCCCACAAGGGTGCGTGCTCAGCCCCCTCCTGTACTCCCTGTCCGCCCACGACTGCATGGCTATGCATGCCTCCAACTCAATCATCAAGTTTGCAGACGACAAAACAGTAGTAGACTTGATTACCAGCAACAACGAGACAGCCTACAGGGAGGAGGTGAGGGCACTCGGAGTGTGATGTCAGGAAAACAACCTCTCACTCAACGTCAACAAAACAAAGGAGATGATTGTGGGCTTCAGGAAACAGAAGAGGGAGCACCCCCCTATTCACATTGCAGGGACAGCAGTGGAGAAGGAAGAACGTTTTAAGTTCCTCGGCATACCTATCACAGACAAATTGAAATGGTCCACCCACACAGACAGTGTGGTGAAGAAGGCGCAATAGCGCCTCTTCAACCTCAGGAGACTGAAGAAATTTGGCTTGTCACCTAAAACTCTGACAAACTTTTACAGATGCACAATCGAGAGCATCCTGTCGGGCTGTATCACAGCCTGGTACGGCAACTGCACCGCCCTCAACCGCAAGGCTCTCCAGAGGGTAGTGAGGTCTGCACAACGCATCTCAGGGGGCAAACTACCTGCCCTCCATGACACCTACAGCACCCGATGTCCCAGGAAGACCAAAAAAGATAATCAAGGACATCAACCATCCGAGCCACTGCCTGTTCACACCGCTACCATCTAGAAAGCGAGGTCACTACAGGTGCATCAAAGCTGGGACCGAGAGACTGAAAAACAGCTTCTATCTCAAGGCCATCAGACTGTTAAACAGCAATCACTAACTCAGAGAGGCTGCAAGACCCAATCACTGGCCACTTTGAGACCCTTTGAGACCCACTGGCCACTTTGAGACCCAATCACTGGCCACTTTAACAAATGATTCACTAGTCACTTCATACAATGCCACTCTAAATAATGCCAGTTTAATAATGTTTACATATCTTACATTACTCATATCACATGTATATACTATATTTTATACCATCTATTGCACCTTGCCTATGTGGCTCAACCATTGCTCATCCGTATACTTACATGTACATATTCTCATTCACCCCTTTAGATTTGTGTGTATTAGGTAGTTGTTGGGGAATTGTTAGATTACTTGTTAGATTTTACTGCACTGTCGGAACTAGATGCACAAGCATTTCGCTACACTCACATTAGCATCTGCTAACCATGTGTATGTGACAAATAACATTTGATTTGATTTGATTTCCATATATATTTGCTAGCTGCATGTGTGACATAACTCCACCAGTCATATTTATAATATAATTTACAAAGATTAAAGTCTTTTTTTTAATCAATTAGTATATTTGAATTTAACCATAATGTTTGTTGTAATATTTGTTCAGTATTTTCTGGTGGATTAAACTGAAATTACAACCTTCAATGGCTTGTTTTTAAAATAGCGATATTTTTGAGATGATTTCATTTTAAAATAACCTAAAGTGAGAGGTTGTAATCTGAATATTGGGAAAAAAGCCATTATTGAACATGGGGTGAGACATTCTTACTAATCTTCTAGAGAAGAGGCCTGCTTAATTTTGTCTTGCTTGCCGTTCCAAATAAATGTAACGCTCGTCCTCCTCCTCGTCTGAGGATGAGCAAGGATCGGACCAATATGCAGCGTGGGTTGAATACATAATGATTTATTAAAGAAAGACGAACACGAAGAGCACTTGACAAAATACAAAATAACAAAAACGAAGTGAACAGACCCTTACTTGAGAACATAAAACAAGAACGCACGAACAGGAACGTACACATGAACGAACGAACGAACGAACGAAACAGTGTGGCACAAACACTGACACAGGAACAATCACCCACAAACAAACAGTGAGAACAACCTACCTTAATATGGTTCTCAATCAGAGGAAACGTAAAACACCTGCCCGTGATTGAGAACCATATCAGGCTAATTGAAAATGAACCCAATGGCAGCTAAACAGAAGGCAAATCCAGGTGCCTACTCACGCTCTCCAGAAAACAGGAAATGGGGGACACGTCATACAAAGAGCTTGTATTCCACTTCAGACCAAGATAAACACTCAATTTCTTCTCTCACCGCCTCTTGACATCCAGGGGAAGGTCTATGAAGTGCATGTATACTAATACGTATCATGCCCATTTATAGGCAGGAAGTAGAACAGAGCCTCGATTTCAGACTTTCCACTTCCTGGTCAGGAAGTTTGTGCCAAATGAGTTCTGTTTAACTCACAGATATAATTCAAACGGTTTTAGAAACTAGAGAGTGTTTTCTATCCAATAGTAATAATAATATGCATATTGTACGAGCAAGAATTGAGTACGAGGCTGTTTGAAATGGGCACCTTTTATCTGGCTACTCAATACTGCCCCTGCAGCCCAAACAGGTTAAAACATGCTAATAATGGTCCTCTGGTATACCTCCATGAATCTACTTGTTCTAATAAATCCATGATATTTGTGATTTCATTAAATGCATGAGGGTAATAGTTTGCAGTGTGATTTCCTTTACGGTCCATTGAGGTATTTAAAACCGTATTATAATCTCCCACCATAATAACAGTCTTGTATTGCTTGTAAGCTTGATCAATTATTATACATATTTTTAAAGAAGCGTTGATCATCATTATTTGAACTGTAATTTAAAAAGAATCCATCTACTAATTAATATCATCAACCCTTTTGAATTTCTTTGGGAGAACTATATTCTGTTCCTCATCAATCTACACACAATACCCCATAATGACAAAGCAAAAACATGTATAAAAAACCCAGAAATGCCTTATTTACATAAGTATTCAGACCCTTTGCTATGAGTCTCGAAATTGAGCTCAGGTGCATCCTGTTTCCATAGATCATCCTTGAGATGTTTCTACAACTTGATTGTAGTCCACCTGTGGTAAATTCAACTAATTGGACATGATTTGGAAAGGCACACACCTGTCTATATAAGGTACCACAGTTGACAGTGCATGTCAGAGCAAAACCAAGCCACGAGATTGAAGGAAATGTCTGTAGTGCTCCGAGACAGGATTGTGTCGAGGCACAGATCTGGTGAAAGGTACCAAAACATTTCTGCAGAATTGAAGGTCCCCAAGAACACAGTGGCCTCCATCATTCCTAATTCTTAAGCCTAGGCGTCCCGCCAGCGGGACAACTTCCGGTAAAACTGGAGGGCGCGCAATTCAAATAAATAATCATAAAAACTATGGATATTAAACATTTAGGTACATAAGTGTCTTATATTGGTTGAAAGCTTAAATTCTTGTTAATCTAACTGCACTGTCTGATTTACAGTAGCTATTACAGCGAAAGCATGCCATGCGATTGTTTGAGGATGGGGCCCCAAATCAAAATATTTTTCCACCGGCACAGGTTTCATAAATTCACAAATAGCAATTAAATATTCACTTACTTTTGGAAAATCTTCCTCTGATTTGTCATCCAAAGGGACCCAGCTATAACATGTAGTGTCGTTTTGTTAGATAAAATCCTTCTTTGTATCCCAAAAAGTCTGTTTAGTTGGCGCAATCAATTTGAGTAATCCACTCGTTCAACATGCAGAGAAAGGAATCTGAAAATCTACCCCTAAACTTTGTTTCAACAAGTCAAAATACGTTTCTATTTACTCCTCAGATACCCTAAAATGTAATCAAACTATAATATTTCTTACGGAAAGAAGTATGTTCAATAGGAAACTGATTCTGGATGGTTTTTCTTTAGATTTTCTCCTACCATATCTATTGTGTTATATTATCCTACATTATTTTAATATTTCTACAAACTTCAAAGTGTTTTCTTTCCAATGGTACCAATTATATGCATATCCTGGCTTTTGGAACCACCAAGGCTCTTCCTAGAGCTGGCTGCCCGGCCAAACTGAGCAAAGCGGGAGGAGAAGGGCCTTGGTCAGGGAGGTGACCAAGAACCTAATGGTCAATCTGACAGAGCTCCAGAGTTTCTCTGTGGAGATGACCAGTCAGGCCTTTATGGTAGAGTGGCCAGACGGAAGTCACTCCTCAGTATAAGGCACATGACAGCCCGCTTGGGGTTTGCCAAAAGGCACCTAAAGGACTCTCAACCCATGATAAACAAGATTCTCTGGTCTGATGAAACCAAGATTGAACTATTTGGCCTCAATGCCAAGTGTCACGTCTGGAGGAAACCTGGCACCATCCCTACGGTAAAGCATGATGGTGGTAGCATCATGCTGTGGGGATGTTTTTCAGAGATCTTTGATGAAAACCTGCTCCAGAGTGCTCAGGACCTCAGACGGGGTCAAAGGTTCACCTTCCAACAGGACAACAACCCTAAGCACACAGCCAAGACATTGCAACAGTGGCTTCAGGACAAGTCTCTGGATGTCCTTGAGTGGCCAGCAGAGCCCGGACTTGAACCCCATCGAACATCTCTAGAGAGACCTGAAAATAGCTGTGCAGCGACACTCCCCATTCAACCTGACAGAGCTTGAGAGGACCGGCAGAGATGAATGGGAAAACTCCTCAAATGCAGGTGTACCCAAGAAGACTCAAGGCTGTAATCGCTGCCATAGGTGCTTCAACAAAGTACTGAGTAAGGGGTCTGAATACTTATGTAAATGAGACATTTCAATTTTTATTTTGAATAAATTTGTGAAAATATATTTTTAAAAGTTTTTGCTTCATAATTATGGGGTATTGTGTGTAGATTGATGAGGGAATTTTATTTTATAATCCATTTTAACGAAACAAAAAGTGGAAAAGTCAAGGGGTCTGAATACTTTACGAATGCACTGTATATTTAAAAATCTAGCATATCTTAATTTATTTCCACAATTCACAAGTAATATGTGTAATAATGTAGGCAGTTCATGTTACCTATAATCAGGATTGGCATTACAAAAAAATTTGGCAAGCAATTATTATTTTGGCAAACAATTATTGTGATTCATCCTATATTGTCCCTAACATTATTGCCCTATAGAAACAGATGTGGGATGTGCCTTACAACCTGGAATTAAAAAAGATTTTTTGGGGGGGTTTGTATCATTTGATTTACACAACATGCCTACTACTTTGAAGATGCAAAATATTTTTTATTGTGAAACAAACAAGAAATTTAGACAAAAAAAACAGAAAACTTGAGCGTGCATAACTATTCACACCCCCAAAGTCAATACTTTGTAGAGCCACCTTTTGCAGCAATTACAGCTGCAAGTCTCTTGGGGTATGTCTCTATAAGCTTGCCACATCTAGCCACTGGGATTTTTGCCCATTCTTCAAGGCAAAACTGCTCCAGCTCCTTCAAGTTGGATGGATTCCACTGGTGTACAGCGATCTTTAAGTCATGCCACAGATTCTCAATTGGATTGAGGTCTGGGCTTTGACTAGGCCATTCCAAGACATTTTCCCTTAAACCACTCAAGTGCTGCTTTATCAGTATGCTGAGGGTCATTGTCCTGCTGTTAGGTGAACCTCCGTCCCAGTCTCAAACCTCTGGAAGACTGAAACAGGTTTCCCTCAAGAATTTCCCTGTATTTAGCACCATCCATCGCCATCTATCATTCCTTCAATTCTGACCAGTTGCCCAGTCCCTGCGGATGAAAAACATCCCCACAGCATGATGCTGCCACCACCGTGCTCCACTGTGGGGATGGTGTTCTCGGGGTGATGAGAGGTGTTGTGTTTGATCCAGACATAGCATTTTCCTTGACGGCCAAAAAGCTCAATTTTAGTCTCATCTGACCTCATCTGACCTACCTTCTTCCATATGTTTGGGGAGTCTCCCACATGCCTTTTGGCAAACACCAAACATGTTTGTTTATTTTCTTCTTTGTGCAATGGCTTTTTTCTGGCCACTCTTCCGTAAAGCCCAGCTCTGTGGAGTGTACATCTTAAAGTGGTCCTATGGACAGATACTACAATCACCGCTGTGGAGCTTTGCAACTCCTTCAGGGTTATCTTTGGTCTCTTTGGTTGCCTCTCTGATTAATGCCCTCCTTGCCTGGAGTTTTGGTGGGCGGCCCTCTCTTGGCAGGTTTGTTGTGGTGCCATATTCTTTCCATTTTTTAATAATGGATTTAATGGTGTTCTGTGGGATGTTCTAAGTTTTGTGTATTTTGTTATAACCCAACCCTGATCTGTAGTTCTCCACAACTTTGTCCCTGACCTGTTTGGAGAGCCCCTTTAGTCTTCATGCTGCCGCTTGCTTGGTGGTGCCCCTTGCTTAGTGGTGTTGCAGACTCTGGGGCCTTTCAGAACAGGTGTATATATACTGAGATCATGTGACAGACCATGTGACACTTAGATTGCACACAGGTGGACTTTATTTAACTAATTATGTTACTTCTGAAGGTAATTGGTTGCACCAGATCTTATTTAGGGGCTTCATAGCAAAGGGGCCAAATACATATGGAACTTTTCTTTTTCTTTTCTTTTTTAAACCTTTTATAAGTTATTATTTTCATTTCACTTCACCAATTTGGACTATTGTGTGTATGTCCATTACATGAAATCCAAATAAATTACAGGTTGTAATGCAACAAAATAGGAAAAGTGCCAAGGGGGATGACTACTTTTGCAAGGGACTGGATACCCAAATACACACAAATCTAAGTAAAGGAATGGAATTAAGAATATAAAAATATATGTACGAGCAATGTCAGAGCGTCATAGAATAAGATACAGTAGAATAGTATAGGATACAGTATATACATACAGTTGAAGTCGGAAGTTTACATACACTTAGGTTGGAGTCATTAAATCTTGTTTTTCAACCAGTCCACACATTTCTTGTTAACAAACTATAGTTTTGGCAAGACGGTTAGGACATCTCCTTTGTGCATGACACAAGTAATTTTTCCAGCAATTGTTTACAGACAGATTATTTCACTTACAGTTGGAAGTCAGAAGTTTACATACACCTTATGTCACGAATCCCGCCGAAGATGGTGCCTCTTCCTGCTCGGGCGGCGCTCGGCGTTGTCGTCGCCGGCCTACTAGCTGCCACCGATCCCCTTTTCTGTTTCAGTTAGTTTTGTCTGATTAGTTTCACCTGTTTCTTGTTTGGGTTTTGTTTTGGGCTATTTAAACCCGGTAGGCCCGCCGGCTTTTGTGCGGGCTTGTTTTTCTGTTCATGGTGTGTGGATATTTGTGGATTCCGTTTTCCTGGACAGTTTCGTCCTATTTGTTGGACTGGGTATTTTATGCGCACTTGTGTTTGGTGTGAAAGTTACTCTATTCTTGGAATAAAGATCCACGCTTTGAACTACCCTGCTCTCTGCGCCTGACTCCTCCACCCACTACTCCTTGAAGCCGTGACACCTTAGCCAAATACATTTAAACTCAGAAGCTTATGAAGCCATGACATAATTTTCTGTAATTTTCCAAGCTGTTTAAAGGCACAGGCAATTTAGTGTATGTAAACTTCTGACCCACTGGAATTGTGATACAGTGAATTATAAGTGAAATAATCTTTCAATAAATTTTGCCTCAGGATATGTGGTTTCTAGTTTGCATAAAGTCCAGTGGAGTTCTTTGAGGGCTGTCGTGGTATCAGCTTGAGGGGGATATACACAGCTCTTACGAATCCCTTTGGCCCGGCAGTCTAGGGGGGGATGGTATCGAGACCCGTAACATAACTCATGCAAAGTGTAATAGTGACAAAGTAACGGTGAGAACGAAATAACCACGACAACTTAAATTCTACCGTCAAACTCAGGGTTTATTAGCAAACACATGGTAATGGGGTGGGGGTGGGGGGGGGGCAGGAAAAGGGGCTGAGCTGGACCCAAGGAAAGAAAGAATAAGCATCCAAAAACACCCCTAAGCTAGACTAGCCAATTTCAACAACAGCTAACTAACTAACCAAAAATACAGTGGGTGGTCCGCCCAGTTCTAACTAGTGTATTTAACAAAGTTTACCTACGGGTAGTTTATGCCCATGGGCGACCTGTCTGGTTACCCCCTTTTCACACTATCAAACAAACACTCAAACACCATAACAAACACAATACTCACAGGTGGGGACAAAGTGACATGTAGATGCTAAACCACAAAAGTGATCTACAGACATATGGCATTTACAGAGAGATTGCTACACAAAGAGATCGAGCTCCAGAGAAAACAACTGACAGGGTTTTTAAACCAAGGGAAAGGAACTGTGATTGGGTAGGAGAAAAGGAGCAGGTGCCTTCTGATTAGCGACTGATTGATGACTGATTGGGGAATGATGATTGTCACCTGTGAGTAGGGGAGAAGGAGAGAAAAGAAATACACAGGATACACACAGAATACTTGTATCCGTAACAACGGCCGTGACTATAACCGAAGAAAATTATCTTACAAGATAATACGGTCGCCATTTGATTGTGAGCTATTCTAGATCGGGTGAACAAAAGGACTTGAGTTTCTGTATGTTATCACAATTAAGCCATGAGTCGTTAATCATGAAGCATACACCCCGCCCTTCTTCTTCCCGGAGTGATATTTATTCCTGTCTGCGTGATGAACTGAGTATCCAACTGGCTGGTCCGATTCAGACAGTAAATCCCGACAGAGCCATGTTTCTGTGAAGCAGAGTATGTTACAATCCCAAATTTTTCTCTGGAAGGAGATCCTCGCACTGAGCTCGTCAACTTTATTATCCAGAGACTGAACATTAGTGAGTCATATACTCTGAAGTGGTGGGTGGTGTGCTCGCCTCCTAAATCAGACTAGAAGACCGCTCCACATCTCCTCCGCCCGCGTTGTTTTGGGTCAGCTTCTGGAATCAGTTCAATTACCCTGGGGGGTGCAAACAAAGGATCCACTTCGGGAAAGTCATATTCCTGGTCGTAATGCTGGTAGCATTGTTCCATCCCCGAGCCCAACTCAAGGGAAGACTTGATGTGCGAATGCCCATACAGTTGTAGCTTTTTGAGAAGGCATGCATAATTTGTTATGCTGGTGAATGAGGACCCAAAAGCGACTTAACATAAACAGAGTCTTTATTCCAGTCTTAAACAAAACGATACTCCTGGATATCTCTTAGGTGACACCTGCTCACACGCAGCATCTGATGAAGGCAAAAACACGACAGGGCGGAACCAGGACACAGAACAGCAAACATCAAACAATGATCCGACAAGGACAGAAGCGGAAAACAGAGGGAGAAATAGGAACTCTAATCAGAGGGCAAAATAGGGGACAGGTGTGAAAGAGTAAATGAGGTAGTTAGGAGAATGAGGAACAGCTGGGAGCAGGAACGGAACGATAGAGAGAGAGAACGAGAGAGAGAGAGAGAGGGAGGGGGAGAGAGAGGGATAGAAAGCGGGAAAGAACCAAATAAGACCAGCAGAGGGAAACGAATAGAAGGGAAGCACAGGGACAAGACATGGTAATCAATGACAAAACATGACATAATTGAGTAAGAATAGGAAGATTTGATTAACCAATGTCAAGTCCTAGCTGATGGAGCTCAGATATACCCCCCTACCCTGAAACACACATGCTGGTCCCCCGTTGTGACCATTTCCCAAGCATCTCTGTGCAGTCAGACCTTTTGATTATTTTGTGCTACCAGGGCCACAATCATTTACCCCCTCTCTGATTGTCCGAGTGTGACGCCCTCCCCGTGGGTTACTGCAGCTAGTGTTGCCAGGACTACCACTACCTGGGTGAGGGCACCCCACCAGAATTCCCACAGGATAGGTACAAGGTCATCAAGGTTCTCATTAGCAGCTTTGAGAAATTCCTTGTATATTATGCTCACACATCTGGGGACTTTGGCATTGATGGACCAACCCTGCCAGGCAGGCTCAGACTCGAGTGGCTATTGCTGCTTTAGTGGGTCTCTGACCGCTTTTATCGGCTACTACTTACAGTAGGCCTATAAAAGAGATAAGGACTTCTCCTTAGTGTGTGGGTCGCTCAGGTGGGTGTCTAGGGTATAGGGTTGGGGACCGTTCCATCATGATAGGACAATAAATATATATATATAGAGTATTAATTTAAAATGTATATCCCATATCTGATACAACCCCCAACTGTTGCGAACCAAATAGTAATAAGGAAAAAATTATGTGTCGGTGCTTTTTTCCCGAGGGAGATTACGTTTATGAATTTCCTGCATGGGCTGCGGGACAGTGGAATTATTACATTTCCCATACCAGAAACCATGGATAAATGGCAGCATTCACACAAAACTGAAAGCGTGAATCCCCGCATTTAACCTAGCAACCCCAGGACTCTCCAGAGTGTGGTGCGGGCAGCCCAACGCACCATCGGGAACACACTGCCTGCCCTACTGGACATCTACAGCACCCGGTGTCACAGGAAACCCAAGAAGATCATCAAGAACCTCAATCATCCGAGCCACAGCCTGTTCATGAAATGAAGAAGGCAAAGACAGTACAAGTGCATCAAAGCTGGGCCGAGAGACTGATAAACAGCTTCTTTACCCAGGCCATCAGACTGATAAACAGCCACCACTAGATAGCCTCTGCTCAATACCCTGCACTCTGCCAAGTACCCTACTCTGCCCCTCAGTCACTGTCACTAGCCAGATAGCACCGGGCACTGTACCCTGCACCTTAAGGACTTCTGCCATATGTACATAGTCATTGAACACTAGCCACTTGAATTATGTTTACATACTATTTATATATCTACTGCTGTACAAAATGTTTGATTATTTTAAAATGTTGGATTATTGTGTGATTGTTGACATTTACTGCATTGATTGATAGGAACTAGGAACATAAGCATTTCGCTGCACCCGCCATAACACCTGCTCAGCGGTGTATGCGATCAATAACATTTGATTTAACTAAAAGAACCACTCGTTCAAATCTTTAAACATCAACTGAATGTTAAATATTAAGGCATTTAAGGAAATCTGACACCTACACGCTCCTTCCATTGTGATGCACTGAAGTCAGGGACTATAATCCCCTTTCCTCATTCAAGATAAAGCTGTGTTAGTTCCCCTATCTGTCTGAGGCTCAATGGAAGACCTCTGCATGTCAGCCACACGCGCGCGCACACACACACACACACACACACACACACACACACACACACACACACACACACACACACACACACACACACACACACACACACACACACACACACACACAGAAGATAAAGCTGTGTTAGTCAGTCCCTATCTATCTGAGCTAGACTCCCCTCGATGAATGGAAGACTTTCGCATGTCAGCTAGCCACAGCTATTGAGATTGCAGCTGAGGAGTGAAGAAAATAAATTAGATTCAAGGCTGTCTAATTTTACAGTAACTGCGATCCATCAGACTAGCGGGAGGTGACAGTGGAAATGACGGATGGAGACAGACAGGTGGCCTTACCATTTCACTGATTCACGCTCAAAAGCACGGCACGGGCCCCTAGATTTATTGAGTGAAGATGATCCTGTTCATTATGACTGTCACCTAAGACCATTTCTCTCCATCTCAACGGGGGTCAATTTAGGAAGATGAAAAGGAGAACATGAGAGGGATAGGAGGACAACTTTAACATATAGACAGTGTACAGGCAGGGAGGTTGGGGGGAGTTTTTTGGCCCTGTGAGCTGCCGAGTGTTGTCAAATTTAAAACAACAATCAATGAAAATATATTTTTTAAACCCCTTTTTACATCAGCAGTTGTCACAAAGTGCTTTACAGATACCCAGCCTAAACCCCCAAATGAACAAGCAATGCGGAGGCAAAAGCAGAAGCACAATGGCTTGGAAATACTCCCTAGAAGTCAGGAACCTAGTAATAATAATAATAATACATTTTATTTGCGCCTTTCAAGATATACAAGGACACTTACAGAGTAAAACATAAAATAGCAAATATAAACATGGTAATACTAAAAGCAAAGGACCTGATTCCGACCCGAGCTAAGTGCGCATAAATGGAACGTAAATTAGATTTTTATGCACTTTTCTCTCTACGTGTATTCTGACCTTGAATTTAAACAGGAGAATAGCATGCTATTCACCCGCTATTTGTTTGGTGTGAAGATCAAAGAAATGAAGGTGTGGCGGAGGTATTCTGATCTCGACTCAATTCCCTCATAATTCCACCACCTTTACGCACAATGAAACAATGAATAAGGTTGAGCAACCTGTCGGTTCCAAGTGGAACAACATCTACTTTCTTTTTCCCCCAGATATAAATAACACCATTCTCCATGAGTAAGCCGTTTGGATGAGAGGATTGTAAATATAAATGACAATTGTTTTAGTTATATTTTACCTTATGATCGCTGCAGACAAATGTGAAACCAGTCATATGGCAGAAAACTGAAGCATATCAACATATCACCTTTTCCACAGTGAAGTTTATGACTTTGGATGAAATTTGGAAACCCAACTTATAGGCTTCTGTAGCCATGCACAAATGACAGTATAGTAGTACCAAACCTACCGAGTTGATTTATGATTGTCGAGGGTGATGCCTTGGACTGAGTTGGAAAATTCACATGCTGTGTGAAATTGAAACAGTCCAACAGGGAATGGAAATCCGCCGCAAACTCACAAGTGCTGGAGTCCACATGGATGTTTAAAGTGGAACTTACAGCGTTTTAGCAACATGAAACCTTATAAAAATCTGTTCATATACACCCCCAGGAAGAATATGACACAATGTTTTACATTTTCTGACAAGCGAGCACTTAGATATGGTCATTTTCACCTTTTCATCAATTCATGGAATGTTTGGGAATGACGTATATTTAACGATTTGTGAAAATTCTATAGCAATACAGGGTGAGAAAGCCACTGCAGTAAATAAAACCAACAACAAAAACATTTGTCTTGTCCAGGGCCGGAGTCTACGCAGACCGTTGCGCCAATCAGAGCTACAGTAGGCCTATATGCAAACAAGCCATTTACCACACGGGCCTGCCATCATTCACTTTAAACTGGACTGTGTGTTTACAGGCAGTAGCAACAGCACAACTTTAGATCATTAGAACGCATTCGCCAAAGGCCACAAAATACACTTGAATGGATTTCTGCAAATAAGTTTTTCCTAGCCACCGTGCTTCTACACCTGCATTGCTTGTTGTTTGGGGTTTTAGGCTGGGTTTCTGTACAGCACTTTGTGGCATCAGCTGATGTAAGAAGGGCTTTATAAATACATTTGATTGATTGATTGATTGATTGATGTAAATACCACGGGAGTCCTCTTACATTTGGGAACTTCACAGTCCTATTGAGCAAGCAACCAGGTAGTCTCTCTCTCTCCCTCAGTTGCCTATGGACATCAACAACAACAAGATCAACAACTAATGCTAGCCAGAGCAAGATGAGCTCAATTCTAACAAGGGAACATTAGATAAACCCTCTCAAACTTTTTCAGCTAGTTGGCCGTCAAAATTGCAATGATAAATGATGGGGAATAGCCTACTCCTACTTCTGCAGCTTGCCTGCCAATGCATGCTTGTCCCAACCCACGCTTTGACAACTGAATTGGAACTTCCCTCCCTCCCCACCCATTTGATCGATGCCAAATACATTTGTTTGACAACTAAGAGATATGAATAACAGTCGTTCAAGTTCAGCCTAGCAAGCAAAGTGATTCACCTTTCTTGCTAGCTAACCAAAAGACATCTGCATCTCTAGCTGTAGCCAGTACCCACCGAAAAATACAATATGATGGGAAAAAGTCGGTCACTCACCCACTCCTCCAATGACATGACATCTTCCCAGAAGCTAGTTAGCTATTTTGTGAAGTGCACCAGTCCCTCCTGCAGCAAAGCACCCCCACAACATGATGCTGCCACCCCTGTGCTTCACGGTTGGAATGGTGTTCTTCAGCTTGCAAGCTTCCCCCCTTTTCCTCCAAACATAACTATGGTCATTATGGCCAAACAATTCTGTTTTTGTTTCATCAGACCAGAGTACATATCTCCAAAAAGTACGATCTTTGTCCCCATGTGCAGTTGCAAACCGTAGTCTGTTTTTTTTATGGCGGTACTGGAGCAGTGGCTTCTTCCTTGCTGTGCGGCCTTTCAGGTTATGTTGATATAGGACTTGTTTTACTGTAGATATAGATACTTTTGTACCTGTTTCCTCCAGCATCTTCACAAGGTCCTTTGCTGTTGTCCTGCGATTGATTTGCACTTTTCGCACCAAAGTACGTTCATCTCCAGGAGACAGAACACGTCTCCTTCCTGAGCGTTATGGCGGCTGCGTGGTCCCATGGTGTTTATACTTGCGTAAGATTGTTTGTACAGATGAACGTGGTAGCTTCAGGCATTTGGAAATTGCTCCCAAGGATGAACCAGACTTGTGGAGGTCTCCAATTGTTTTCTGAGGTCTTGGCTGATTTCTTTTGATTTTCACATGATAGGGGAAATTTGTGGAGTGGTTGAAAAACAAGTTTTAATTACTCCAACCTAAGTGTATATAAACTTCCGACTTCAACTGTATATATATAGCATTTTACATATTAAAACAAAAGAAGAGATAAATAATATTTGTCCAGCCTTTGCTCCTATGCTTGCAGATGTGCATAATATGATGCAACCCAAATCAAAAATAACAAAAACTGAGCTATGCTGTGGGTTGTTGTAACATTTAAACTTAAAACATGTTTTAATTTTTTTGCACTGCATGGATCACAGGTGTGGTTGAGTGCAGCATTGCTGTATGGTGCACTCAAAATGTATTGTTGTTGAGTAGTCAGCAGTGGTGTAAAGTACTTAATTAAAAATACTTTAAAGTACTACTTAAGTCAATTTTTTGGTATCTGTACTTTACTTTTACTTCACTACATTTCTAAAGAAAATAATATACTTTTTACTTTATACATGTTTCCTGACACTGAAAAGTACTCGTTACATTTTGACAGAAAAATGGTCTAATTCACACACTGATCAAGAGAACATCCCTGGTCATCCCTACTGCCTCTGATCTGGTGGACACACTAAACACAAATGCTTAATTTGCAAATTATGTCTTAGTGTTGGAGTGTGTCTCTGGCTATTCGTAAATAAAATAAAAAACTGGAAATTGTGCCGTTGGTTTACTTAATAGAAGGAATTGGAAAGATTTATACTTTTACTTTATATTAAAGCAATTATATTTACTATTGAGACTTAAGTATATTTAAAACCAAATACTTTTAGATTTTTACTCAAGTAGTATTTTACTGGGTGACTTTTACTTGAGTCGTTTTCTATTAAGGCATCGTTACCTTTACTCAAGTATGACAATTTGATACTTTTTCCACCAGTGGTAGCCAGCCTAGGCTACTTGCTCAAATGTTGCTGTAATATGCCTACATGTTTCTCCTTTGCATGGTGTTTTGTTCCAGGTTTTGTTTTTTGGTTATTCATTGTCAAGCTTTAAAAACCAAAGCCAGACTGCAACAGTTTAGTAGCCTAGCTAGGACTATGGCATGTGTCTGTACACTTTCCCTCCGCTGCGCGCTGTAAACGGCACACACAAAAGCAGCGCAATTGAAGTTGAATTCACTGGTGCATCAGGCTGTAATTTCATAAAGTAGATGACAACTGTTGACTCATTTATACTCGCTTGTGTGTCCTAGCCTATTAGCCACGTTATGACTGACTTGTGATCAATGCCCTTGCTAGATTGATTGAATTGACATTCTCAGCCTTAGGTACAGTCGTTTGTTTTTTTTCAAAATATTGAGTCATTGAAATTTAAACAGTGCATCCCGAATGGGTGGAGTCAGCAAACAATGTACCAGGCCAGCTGTGATTTGCAACCTGATAGCAATATTTTTAAGACTACATAGAAATGTACTGTATTCATGAATTATCTTAATCATGCATTGAACTGCATCCATCTATTCTGCCAACAATGCCTTACTGTACATCATGGTATTTTGAGTCAAATAGAACCTATTTTTAAAACCTCTTATAAAGTTGGTTTAGAAGCATGAACTAGGAATTTGATCTTTTTGACTGATATTATGATTGTCTGTTTCATATCTACAAAGTAGTTAAAATGCTGCCAGTTCTACTTTAAAGGACCAGTGCAGACGTTTTTATCTCAAAATCAAATCATTTCTGGGTAACATTTAAGTACCTTACTGTGATTGTTTTCAATTAAAATGGTCAAAAATAAACTTCTTAACAAAGAGGCAATTTCTCAAGAAAGAATTTTGCTAGGACTGTCTGGGAATGGTTCTATCCTCCGTGTCTTTGTGAGACGCAGAGTAGGTGGACGGATGATCTCCGCATGTGTGGTTCCCACCGTGAAGCATGGAGGAGGAGGTGTGATTGTGTGGGTGTGCTTTTGCTGGTTACACTGTCAGGGATTTATTTAGAAATCAAGGCACACTTAAGCAGCATGGCTACCACTGCATTCTGCAGCGATACGCCATACCATCATACCATCAATTGCGCTTAGTGGGACTATCATTTGATTTTCAACAGGACAATGATCCTAAACACACCTCCAGGCTGTGTAAGGGCTATTTGACCAAGAAGGAGACTGATGGAGTGCTGCATCAGATGACCTGGCCTCCACAATCACCCGACCTCAACCCAATTGAGATGGTTTGGGATGAGTTTGTTTAACAATTTTTTGGTTGCTACATGATTCCATAAGTGTTATTTCATAGTTTTGATGCCGTCTTCACTATTATTCTACAATGTCAAAAAAAAATTAAAAAAACAAACTTGAATGAGTAGGTGTACAAACTTTTAACTGGTAATGTATATATAAAACACCTTTAAGTCCCCAAGCAGCACTGTGGCAGGGCATGTGGAGCAGGAAGATTTAATACCTTAGATAATTCAGAGACTAAGACAGGGGAGTATTTGGCAGGCCTTTATATCAGAATGAGGAGCAGTGGTTTTGGACCAGACAGTTTGAGCTCTAGGCATTCAAATAAGGTCAGATTCTGTACCTGCGTTAAAGACATTTGTAGGTCTGATCGGTGGAGAACAGCAATACCCCCTGCAGGGCCTGTGGAGCGATGTTTCCCTGTGTAGACATAGCCAGGAGGGGCAGAAATGTTGAGAGACAGAAATTCATTAGGTTTAGTACAAAGGTTTCATTCAGACATAAATGGCATTTTCTGTGATGACATTGATAATTCGTTTTTTGTTATTGAGGGATTATGTGTTAAATAGAGCAAACTTGCATTTGACAGAGGGGGCTGGTGTAACGGCTTTCCTCCTCCTCTTCATCAGAAGAGGAGGAGCAGGGATCGAACCAAAATGCAGCTGAGTTTGTAGACATGATTTATTAAAGGAAAAACACGAAAACACGAACTTGACTAATAAACTAACAAAACAAATAAACGGTGTAGACAGATCTGAACTACAGACTCACATAACACACGAGAACGCACGAACAGGGAAAAAAAGCCTACACATAAAAACCACTGAACAAACAAACCGAAACCAGTCCCGTGTGGCATAACAACATACACAAACACAGGAGACAATCACCCACAACGAACACTGTGAAAACACCTACCTAAATATGACTCTTAATTAGAGGAACGCCAAACACCTGCCTCTAATTAAGAGCCATACCAGGCAACCCATAAACCAACATAGAAACAGAAAACATAGAATGCCCACCCAACCTCACATCCTGACCAACTAACACATATAACAAACTAACAGAAATAGGTCAGGAACGTGACAGCTGGTTCAATGTGGAATTGTCAGATTTTGTAGCTTAAAACTCATTGCGCTAAAGTCAAACAGCAGCCTACAGCAGTAAAAATTGGTAATCCTCAAAGAAACGCTAAAAGGATCTGCAGAGTTTCTATATTTCTATGACAGGGTGGCAGGTAGCCTAGTGGTTAGAGCATTGGGCCAGTAGCTGAAAAGTTTCTGGATCAAATCCCTACGCTGACAAGATCAACATTTGTTGTTCTACCCCTGAGCAAGGCAGTTAACCCGCTGTTCCCCGGGTGCTGAAGACATGGATGTCGATTAAGGCTGCTCCCCGCACCTTTTTGATTCAGAGGGGTTGGGTTAAATGCAGAACACACATTTCAGTTGTACAGCTGACTTAAGTTAATTACAATATGAGTGAAATAGTTTTCCTTCCAAAAAATTGGAATTAAGTATTTTAAAAGGCAACTTTTCTGTGTTTAAATGGTGTGGGCATTAAAAATATTCACGCAAATAGACCGCTGATTGGCCAGCTCATTGTCCACAGGAGGATGATATCATCCTGTATAAGGAAATAGCAAGCATTTTTTAAACGGTCTGTTGAGATACAAGTTTGAGGTGGGTTTTTTAAAGGGTTTTTCTCAAATGTATGCTTTGGCCTCAAATACAAGTATAGGATTAGTCAACAACTTTATTTGGGTATAAGTTAAAATAATATTATCTTTTAAAAACAAGATTTTCACTGGACAGTTACTTTAATAGTCCATGCAAAAGATTATAAAAATTCAAATGAGAAACAGTCCGAGAGAAGCTAGCAAGAATCTAGGAAGACACCTACAGAGAAGACACCTAGAGAGGAAGAAACCTAGAGAGGAACCGGGCTCTGAGGGGTTGGACAGTCCTCTTCTGGCTGTACCAGACAGAGATTTAAGAGTACATGTGGCGTTTCAAGACGTTCAGATGTTCCTAGATGACCAGCAGAGACCAGCAACACTTCAACGCTTCAGTTGACTTTTCAGAAAGAACTCCAACACACCAATGTCTGAATAAGTTACAACAATTAATTGTTTTGAATCTTTTGGTTGATTTTGTGCTAATGTTCATATTTGATGGATTTCTAGCATTTAAACTGCAAGAACATGCTCAGTTTACGAACATATGATTTATCAATTATCCAAGGTTTTCTTATTAAATTTCTGACTTACAGTTGAAGTCAGAAGTTTATATACACTTAGGTTGGAGTTATTAAAACTCGTTTTTCAACCACTCCACAAAATTCTTGTTAACGAACTATAGTTTTGGCAAGTCGGTTAGGACATCTACTTTGTGCATTACACAAGTAATTTTTCCAACAATCGTTTACAGACAGATTATTTAATTTATAATTCACTGTATCACAATTCCAGTGGGTCATAAGTTTACATACGCTAAGTTGGATGTGCCTTTAAACAGCTTGGAGAATTCCAGAAAAAGCTTCTGATAGGCTAAATGACATAATTTGGGTCAATTGGAGGTGTACCTGTGGATGTATTTCAAGGCCTACCTTAAAACTCAGTGCCTCTTTGCTTGACATCATGGGAAAATCAAAAGAAATCAGCCAAGACCTCAGACAAAAAATTGTAGACCTCCAACAAGTCTGGTTCATCCTTGGGAGCAATTTTCAAACGCCTGAAGGTACCACGTTCATCTGTACAAACAATAGTATGCAAGTATAAACACCATGGGACCACACAGCTGTCATACCGCTCAGGAAGGAGACACGTTCTGTCTCCTAGAGATTAACTTACTTTGGTACGAAAAGTGCAAATCAATCCAAAAACAACAGCAAAGGACCTTGTGAAGATGCTGGAGAAAACAGGTACAAATGTATCTATATCCACAGTAAAACAAGTCCTATATCGACATAACCTGAAATACCGCTCAGCAAGAAAGAACCCACTGCTCCAAAACCGGCATTAAAAAAGCCAGACTACGGTTTGCAACTGCACATTGGGACAAAGATTGTACTTTTTGGAGAAATGTCCTCTGGTCTGATGAAACTAAAATAGAACTGTTTAGCCATAATGACCATCATTACGTTTGGAGGAAAAAGGGGGAAGCTTGCAAGCAGAAGAACACAATCCCAACCGTAAAGCACAGCATCATGTTGTGGGGGTGCTTTGCTGCAGGAGGGACTGGTGCACTAAACAAAATAGATGGCATCATGAGGTAGGAAAATTATGTTGAAATATTGAAGCAACATCTCAAGACATCAGTCAGGAAGTTAAAGCTTGATCGCAAATGGGTCTTCCAAATGGACAATGACCCCAAGCATACTTCCAGAATTGTGGCAAAATGGCTTAAGGACAACAAAGTCAAAGTATTGGAGTGGCCATCACAAAGCCCTGACTTCAATCCCATAGAAAATGTGTGGGCAGAACTGAAAAAGTGTGTACGAGCAAGGAGGCCTACAAACCTGACTTAGTTACATCAGCTCTGTCAGGAGGAATGGGCCAAAATTCATCCAATTTATTGTGGGAAGCTTGTGGAAGGCTACCTGAAACGTTTCACCTAAGTTAAACAATTTAAAGGCAACACTACCAAATACTAATTGAGTGTATATAAACTTTTGATCCACTGGGAATGTGGTGGAAGAAATAAAAGCTGAAATAAATCACTCTCTACTATTTGTCTAAAGTGGTGATCCTAACTGACCTAAGACCAGGAATTTTTACTTGGATTAAATGTCAGGAATTGTGAAAAACTGAGTTTAAATGTATTTGGCTAAGGTATATGTAAACCTCCGACTTCAACTGTATGTCCTGCACCATTCTCTGTCCTTTCATAACCAGTTTCTGACATCCTCCACTATGCTGTGTTGTGTCTTCCAGTAATGCCTTACAACAGTGCCCATCACTGTGTGGTGGAGGTGGAAAACTTCATACTACTGCTTGGTGGAGAGGACCAGTGGAACCCCAATGGTAACATGACTACTGATACTACTACTAATACCAGTAGTAATACAAAAAAATATATATAAATGTTTAGTATTTATATTCATAATTTGCAATTTATTTCCAATCAACATTGTTTGATTAGATAAGTGTGGCCATATTAACTATTTATGGATCTTTATTATGACATGTATTTTGCAGGAAAGCACAGCACCAATCATGTCAGCCGTTATGATCCACGATTCAACAGTTGGATACAACTTCCTCCTATGCAGGAAAGGTAAGTCAATGCAAACAAGATTGACAAAGTAATGCAATACAATAGATGTGTGAATTATTGCACTGATTATTAACACTGAATGATTACGGTGTCTGTATGTGACATTACACTTTTAAGGAGAAGAAATCTTACCTTTTCTGGAGTACTGCGAAAGGTTGAAAACACTATTTTGGTGTTTCGAGTTCTGTTTAGTGCAGAATTAGATACTCAACAATATATGTTAAATTAGTTTTGATTTAGAATGGACCATTATCATGCACCTGTCTCGAAACAGGGGAAGCGGAAAAAAATACATGTCATATTTGCACTTAAATAGCGTGTACGATGTTTTTCCCGTGATTCATTTTCATGCCAGCCTAGTAGGCTATACTCCTGTTTGTAAAGAGAAGCAATGTGCTTAATATTAGGAAAGTTGATAAATAAATATAGCAGGCCTAGCCTATAGAAAGCTGATGGAATACTCCACTTTTTAGTAGTGGCCATCACTCTGTTTTCTCGCGCAATTGCATAGCCCATAGAAATAGTTGATCAGCATAAGCTCATAGGCTCTCATTAAGTTTTTGATTAGATTTTCAATTACATTTGCATTGATGTCAGAGTGATTAGAGGGACAATAGAGTGTGGAGTAGGGAGTTAGCAAGTTTGGTAGGCTACTAATGACCATCAGCAGCATCAGAGCTTGCAGAATCCTATAGTAATTACCGTGACTAAATGGTCATGTGGAATCTGACTGCCGTCACGACTCATGACTGACGGTGTGGTGTTAATACGGTCACCGTAACAGCCGTGCACACACACACACAAACACACACACAAACACACACACATATCAGTGTTAATGTCGTCAACAATAACTATGATAAAAAATACTTTTCAACAAACTGTTTTTCCTGACGAAAACAAATGACAATAACGAGATGAGATGCCCTGAAAAAAAGAGAACTATTACCAATGGCTTTTCATTTTAGTTTACGAATAGGTAACGAGATGAGAATTCCATGTGAGACTAATGGTCATTCCATTTGACATGAAACGCCTTTTCATCCGTTTTGTCCAATCATAAGCATGCATCCCTGTGCATAATATACTGTATAACGCTATCCCCTCATTGGCTGCTAAAGTCTTTCTGTTGCGTGGGCTGTTTGCATTGATCTGGCTATTTAATGGAAAATGCACCGACTAATATGTGACTAAAATGACTGACTAAACCAGACTAAAATTGTCCAGCGTTTTCGGCGACTGATAATAATTAAAATGAACGAAGGATGAAAAGACTAAAATGTGACTAAGACTAAAATATATATATATATTTTTGTTGTTCTTGTTACTTTTTACCCCTTTTTCTCCACAATTTCGTGATATCCAATTGGTAGTTACAGTAATCCCATTGCTGCAATTCCCGTACGGATTCAGGAGAGGCGAAGGTCGAGAGCCATGCGTCCTCCAAAACACGACCCCGCAAAGCCGCACTGCTTCTTGACACACTGCTCGCTAAACGCGAAAGCCAGCCTCACCAATGTGTCGGAGGAAACACTTTACAGCTGGCGTCCGAAGTCAGCGTACATGCTTCCGGCCCGCCACTAGGAGTCGCTAGAGCGCGATGGGACAAGGACATCCCGGGCCGGCTAAACCCTCCCCTAACCCGGTCGTCTTTGGGCCAATTGTGCGCCGCCTCATGGGTCTCCCGGTCGCGGAAGGTTGCAGATCGAACCCGGGTCTGTAGTGACGCCTCTAGCACTGCAATGCGGTGCCTTAGACAGAATATATTTTAAGACCAAAACTCAATCTAAAATAGCTGCCAAAATTTACACTGACACACACACCACTGGCATAGCACACACCACCACAGCCCCTGGGGGGCCCAAGAGCTATATATATTTGTTTTTAATTACAAGAAATGTGCTTTAAAACTGCAAAATATTCTCTCATCCTTATGGCAAAATGTGTAGAATAGCAGGAAATTTGCTCTATAACGGCAACATTTTCTCTCAGCCTCATGGCAAAATGTGTAAAATAGCATGAGATTAGCTATAAAACTGCACATTTTTCTCTCTGCCCCATGGCAACAACAAAAAAGATGTGACCCTTGCTCGAACCTTGTGGGTGGGCCCTGCAAAACTGTGCATACCACTGACACACACACACACACACACACACACACACACACACACACACACACACACACACACACACACACACACACACACACACACACACACACACACACACACACACACACACACACACACACTGTCCTGCTTGTTTTAATTATGTTGTCTGGTTGACACCTCCTGCTCAGGAGAGCCAGTTTCTTCGCCTGCTGCCTGGATAAGCACCTGTATGTGATTGGCGGGAGGAACGAGTCGGGCTACCTCTCCAGTGTGGAGTCCTACAAGCTGGAGACTAACGAGTGGAACTACGTGTCCTCCCTGCCCCAGCCTCTTGCCGCACACGCTGGAGCAGTGCACAATGGGAAAATATACATCTCAGGTAAGACCTCACTCAATTTATAGAACCTTTATTTTACAAGGTTGTCCCATTGTCAAAATACCTATTTTTCAAGGGAGACCCACTGATCATCTTATTCATGGAAAATTAGTTCATGTTGGATATTAAAAGCTGAAAAATTATTCACTCAGACAGTCAAAATGAAAGTACAAAATCTACTGATCTGTGTATTGTGATGAGTGCAGGACTGCTTAATATCACCTATCAATGCATACAGACTTTCCAAAAGCAGAGTCTTGTGTCTATGGATCCTGATCCTGCCATTCGCAGCTAATAGGTCTTCATGTGTGTATCTGCCATACCACTACAGGAGGAGTCCACAATGGAGAGTACGTATCCTGGCTGTATTGCTACGACCCCATCATGGATGTGTGGGCCAGGAAACAGGATATGAACACAAAGAGAGCTATTCATGCCCTGGCTGGGACGAACGACCGCCTCTACGCTATCGGGGGCAACCATCTGAAAGGTAAGGACTGACATGTCTCAGCTACTGTACTGTACTGTGCAAAATAGACTGTGGAATACAAGATGGATTTTTTAAATAGTTGTACTTAGGGCTGTTGCGGTGAGCATATTACCACACCGGCAGTCATGAGTCATGACTGTATTAAAATTCTACGTGACCGTTGAGACACGGTAATCTCCTCTTATGCACTCTGGACCTGCGTTATTAGAACCAAACTCACTAACGACCATCAGGTCGCTGATGGCTTGGTACTCAGCACTCTATTGTCCCTCTAACCACTCTGACATCAATGCAAATACACTTATCATCATGTGCTTTTAAAACTCACCTCGATGTGGTTGATCAATTTGAAGAAAGATGTTCAACAACAGGTTGAAACTGAGTGGAAAACATGGTCGTTGTGGATGTTGTTTCAAAGCCTAACACAACGAAATGGACAGAGCTTTCTAAAGTCATTATTCATTCAAAACACCTGTAGGCATATTATGCAAATGCATAGGCCTATGAACCCAAGCCCGAAAAAAAATATGGAATTAACATTATATAGCCTACCACATATGCACGCAAGAAAAACATTTACATGTTTTATTTATTTAAGATGTCTTTGGTACATAATTGGTTTAGCCTATACTCCAAAATTAAACAAATTCTAGTAATCGCCTTTGAGTGTGGAGTGTATTATTATGCATACTGGATGGACTTGTTACCTTCTGCTTCGCTCTAAACTTTCTTTCCATGAGTCTGGGAGAGAATGTATAGGCCTAGGCAATGCTGTTGGTTCATTGATTGTGCAGAGCGGCTTACAGAGTTAGCCTAAAATTATAGTGAATTTCTATTTGAATAATTAATAGGCTGACACATTACCTTTAGCTGCAGAATATCTCACCAATGTGAGTTTCCATCTCCTTCCCTCTCTTCTTCATTCTTTTCTTGAACACGCATAGAGAGAGGCGGTCAGAACTATATACATTGACATTTGATTGGTAAAAACAGTAGGAGTCCATTCCATTCCAACTTTGATGTTGAGGTATAGACACCTGAGTTGCCTAAGCCGTTCACAGGATTGGTTCACTTTTGAGGTTCCTCGGGTCTCCACCGAGTTAGGTATATCTGGTTTTAGTTTTAATGTGCCGTATTGCTGGAATAAATTCAAGATACTTTTCATCTTGATGTTCTGGTGCAGTTTGGGCAGTTCAGAGTATTGATTGGGGACTTGTGGAGGAATGTAGCTGTTTTTCTGGGTGATGTGTGATGTTTTATTTGTGCTTCCCGTGACTGTGTTTTTGTATTTTGAAGGAAAATTCCACCCAAAAACTAGCCCCAAAATGTTTTGCTTGTCAGCGATCAAGTTTTCAAGATATGTAACTTTCCAAAAACGTGAATCATACCTGTTTGATGCATTTTACATCATATGATACTTTGTTTTGCATCATATGTATCATTTCTGTATTTTGAAAGTTTTATATCTTGAAAACTTCATTGCCGACAAGCAAAGCATTTTGGGACTATGTCAAGAATGGACCAATGAAACAAATACCAAGAGATCCTTTTTGGGTGGAATTTTCCTTATGTATATATTACAGTACCAGTCAAAAGTTTGGACACCTACTCATTCAAGAGTTTTTCTTTATTTTTACTATTTTCTTCATTGTAGAAAAATAGTGAAGTCATTAAAACTATGAAATAACACATATGGAATCATGTAGTATGATAAAAGTGTGAAACAAATCAAAATATATTTTCTATTTGAGATTCTTCAAAGTAGCCACCCTTTGCCTTGATGACATGTGATAATGTATCTGTGACACTGTGATTCTGTAGCAGCTGATGTGACTTCTTACAAGCGTCTCGGGCAGGTGTTTACAAAACATTAAGACCTGTGTGATTAATAAGTGCCTTCTCAGAGAAGGCCCGTTAGACATTTCTGTGCTGAGGTTGCAACTCATATTAAACCAAATAGATTTTGATTGACTTTATCTGTGAATGCTCTTCTTTTTTATTCACCTGTATAATCCCATTTACACTCGCATGTATCATTAACTGTTATTTTGTGCTCAGGGTTCTCTCACCTGGATGTGATGCTGGTGGAGTGTTATGACCCCAAAGCGGACCAGTGGAACATCCTCCAGACGCCCATCCTGGAGGGCCGCAGTGGCCCCGGCTGTTGCATACTGGACGACAGCATCTTCCTAGTGGGCGGATACAGCTGGAGCATGGTAAAGACACATCTCACTATCAACTTGATATCATTAATTCACGGCAAACCTAGGTAGGTCGTTTCACAAAAAGAGTGCCTTTTGCGTCCCTTTGATATTTTAAGTAGAAATTGTGCACCAATATTGAATTTTAAAAATCTGTTATATTAAAGGGATACTTCGTCATGTTGCCAATGAGGACCTTTATCTACTTCCCTAACGTTAGCACAATGACTGGCAGTCCATGGTTATCTGCTAGCATGCTAGTAGATAGCCATAGACTTCCAGTCATTCATTCTGCGAATGCTAGTTAGCATTGGCTTGAGAAATTACCTTTAACTTCCTTCATACTGGACAGAGACATAAAAATGGTATCCACAAATGAATCTGGCTCTGGGGAAGTATATAAAGGGCGTCATTGCCAAAATCCCAAAGTATCCCTTTAAATTAAATTCCCTTTAATACAGACCACATGGATATTTCAATAAATCAGGAAAAAAATGCATTTTGACATGTCCCTCCATCAACTCTGTATCACTTAAAGGGATGTTTTCAACCCACAATCCAAACATTTCTCCAAGTTTCATCATCATTGTAAAGCCTTAGTTATTTTGTTGCTTTGGCAAAGTCATTTCTTGAAGATTGTTATTCATTTAATGTGATTAGTGATTCATTTATGTCTGTCCCTCATTTTAAGGTCAACCCTGTTATGTGAACTGGAAAACTGAGCGGGTCTGGCATAACACGTCAACCCCGTTACCCATAGATAGACAGGCTAGAAATGTTTTATAAATGTCATACATTTTTTTGTGAAGGTTGAGTTCAATTGCCACTCACTGTTGTACACAACAAGCTTCCATTCCCTCTGTCACGAGGGGATTTATGGTTGATTTAAGAAAATCGGCAACTCTATTTCGGTCATCGCTGTTATTATTATTATTATTATATTGCAGGGAGCCTACAAGTCTTCCACCATATGCTACAGCCCAGAGAAGGGGACCTGGACAGAGCTAGAGGGAGAGGTGGCTGAGCCCTTAGCAGGCCCATCCTGCTCCACTGTCACACTGCCTGCCTGTCTGCCTTTCAACAAATAACACATCACTAGATACAGAGCAGGATGAGGAGGAAAATAGGTGAGGAAGAGGATGGGGGATGGAGAAAAGGACCATCGATAAACAAACATTTGTAAACAAATTTTGTGATGAAGTACTCCAATCAGCCGATGGGATGTGTATAAATTATTTTTTTACAGGTTTGACAAAAGAGCACTTTCGTTATTATTGCCTACTGAAGGTTTGAAAAAGTAAGTAATCATGTATTTCATGTATTTAAATCCCCATCTGTGTTGAACTTTTTCCAGACAATAGTCACATTTCATTTCAGATTTTTTCTTTAATCGATAGTAAGTGTTTTTGGCTTATCTTGATATAGCACGCATAGTGTTTAACTGAATTGTTATAGCTTTAAAAAATCAATTTGTATCTTGTTATTAGTAGGAGACATAAATCCAAAACAGAATGCAGTGTTGTTAAAAAGAATTGACACTGGAAACAACCTGTCTGTCGACCAAATCACACTGAAACTGAGTTCTGGTTAATATGCTCTTTTTTTCCAACCAAAATCGTGATTCTGTGTACAGTATATTGTAAACCAGAGACTAACTAACAGTTCATCTGCAGCAAATTAATCATTCTTTAAGCTGCAAGCAAGAACAATTTTTACATTCAACATCGATTCTGACCTTTGTAAAAACGGCACTAAAAACTAATATGGTTATTTAAGGATGGTACAATCAAATGATTATTATTCATTGCTAGCCATTGGTATACACGGGTAGCAATTTTAACTGAGTGATAAGGTAGGTTTTATGTTTTATGTTCAATGTTACCTGTTAATGTTTAACAGAGCCTATTTCCAGAGAGCACACAATAAATTCCTCAAAAAGGGTACATCCCATTTACGATTATGATAAAGCACACAGTGGTCCTCAATGCACTAATGGTGAACCTTAAAAACAGTGGTGTGTAAGAATGGTTCACAAAACTAAAAGTTTGTTGAATTGTTGTTAATTTTAGTATACTATGTTCAGAAACATGATGAAAAGTGAATTCAACTGTCATGTCTGCGTTCTACTATTTTGTCTAAGTAAGTGTGCAAGGTCCACACTTAATATTGGTACCTGTTGAATTACATATAGATACAGTATGTTACTTTTTTCTTGTAAATAATAGCTTGCAGTGGAACATTTTTGTGCACTCAACCTGGGATTTATTCTCAAATCCTGTTATGTCCTTTGCATTTTAGAATATGAAAATAAAAAGGAAACTTGACAATTACAACAGTCTCTGCAGCTTTTTTCAGGTACTGCAAATATTTCCAGTCAACAGACACTCACTTTGAACTTTGAACTTCCAGTACATTGAACTTCCAGTATACAAGGACATTCACGGATCCATTCAAACAAAGTAGCCATTCAGACATTTCTTGAATATAATAACTATCAAGCAGGGTTGGGTAGGTTACTTTCTTAATGTAATCCGTTACAGTTACTAGTAACCTGTCCAAAATTGTAATCAGTAACGTAACTTTCGGATTACCCAAATTCAGTAATGTAAGCTGATAACATTCTGTTACTTTTAGATTACTTTCCCTTTAAAAGGCATTAGAAGAAGACAAAGATGTCATTCAAATGGTAACATACATTTATTGCAGGATAAATCAATGTTAAAGCTTACATAGCTGGCATATATGGATGGTAAATTTAACCCTATGGGCTGGTTATGTAGGATTCTTGTAACCCATTCCTTTCTACTACATATAATAATACGATTAAATTGTCATAAGTCTATCAGAATTCCAGTCATTCCAATAAATGTTATACCAATAAATGGACTTGGAAATATTGAAGTATAGATTAGCCAAATTGTTTTACCTGAGCATAACCCCAAAACTAAGGACTTATTAGCCAGCCCTATTCTGTTTATGAATTTGTTGTCATAGAGGACTGATTGGGCTCATTGATTCGAGTTGAAAAATAAATGCTGTGCTCATGGAATGGCATGCTTTGAGCACTACTGAAAGTGCTATTTACATGTGAAGAATGAATGCCATATGCTGCATTTGCTATAGGCCTATTGTTTAAATTTTTTTGTTGGTGACACTTTGATATCTTCATAATATGCAGCTGTTAAAGGGCAAGAAACTGAAGCTCTCGTACAACGCTGTGTACTACTCCCTTCACAGAACAGCGCAAACCGGCTCTAACTAGAATAGAAAGAGGAGTGGGAGGCCCCGGTGCACAACTGAGCAAGAGGACAAGTACATTAGACTGTCTAGTTTGAGAAAGACACCTCACAAGTCCTCAACTGGCAGCTTCATTAAATAGCACCCGCAAAACACCAGTCTCAACGTCAACAGTAAAGAGGCGACTCCGGGATGCTGGCCTTTCAGCATGAAAGTGCACACCTCATGTCACAAGGATCTGTACACAATTCCTGGAAGCTTAAAATGTCCCAGTTCTTCAATGGCCTGCGTACTCACCAGACAAGTCAGCCACTGAGCATGTTTGGAATGCTATGGATCGACGTGTATGACAACATGTTCCAGTTCCCGCCAATATCCAACAACTTTGCACAGCCATGGAAGAGGAGTGGGACAACATTCCACAGGCCACAATTAACAGCCTGATCAACTGGTGGTCAGACCAGATACTGATTGGTTTTCTGATCCACGCCCCTAAATTTTTTCGAGGTGTCTGTGACCAACAGATGCATATCTGTATTTCCAGTCATGTGAAATCCATAGATTAGGGCCTAATTAATCAATTTAAATTGACCTGATTTCCTAATATGAACTGTAACTCAGTAAAATCTTTTAAATTGATGCATTTTGCATTTATATTTTTGTTCAGTATATGTAAGACGTTTTGGGTTGTTCTGCTGGTTAACTTTACTCTCGTTTATCTGGTTAAGTCTTATTTAAGACTTAATTATTGGCAGTGTACAATTTTTTTTGTGAATGCATCACACAACAGAACACTTAAACTGGAACGACACTCAGTAAAGGTTGCACAAAAAGCACTGTGGCAAACCACGCCCCCAAATATTCTAATGAGCCCCTGTCTCTACATGAAATATCTTACTTGGGTGTGGGATAGCACGTACTGGGTTTGGTATGGGTTAGCCCGTGTTGGGCTGGTGTGTGCTAGCCTGTGTTGGGCTGATGTGCAATTGGTGTGGTCAAGCCCTTGTTGGGCTTGGTGTGGGCTAGTTTGTGCTAGCCCACACCATATGGCAGACAGAAGCAATCTTTTTTTATTTAATTAAAAAAAATTTTTTATCCCCTTTTCTCCCCAATTTTCGTGGTATCCAATCGCTAGTAATTACTATCTTGTCTCATCGCTACAACTCCCGTACGGGCTCGGGAGAGACGAAGGTCGAAAGCCATGCGTCCTCCGAGGCACAACCCAACCAAGCCGCACTGCTTCTTTAACACAGCGCGCCTCCAACCCGGAAGCCAGCCGCACCAATGTGTCGGAGGAAACACCGTGCACCTGGCCCCCTTGGTTAGCGCACACTGCGCCCAGCCCGCCACAGGAGTCGCTGGAGCGCGATGAGACAAGGAATTCCCTACCGGCCAAACCCTCCCTAACCCGGACGACGCTAGCCCAATTGTGCGTCGCCCCACGGACCTCCCGGTCGCGGCCGGCTGCGACAGAGCCTGGGGGCGAACCCAGAGACTCTGGTGGCGCAGTTAGCACTGCGATGCAGTGCCCTAGACCACTGCGCCAGCCGGGAGGCCCGACAGAAGCAATCTTGACACACACACACACACACACACAAGGGTTGGGCTCAATTTGATTTGAAGGCAGTCATTTCAGGAAGTGATTTGAATTTAACATTTAACAAAAAAAGTACTTTTACAGGTCGAGAGTCATGCATCCTCTGAAACACGACCCTGCTAAGCCGCACTGCTTCTTGACACACTGCTTGCTTAACCCAGAAGCACCAATGTGTCGGAGGAAACTGGCGGCGATGTCAGCTTGCAGGTGCACGGCACACCACAAGGAGTCACTTGGAGCGCGATGGGACAAGGAAATCCCGGCCGGCCAAACCCTCCCCTAACCCGGACTACGCTGGGCCAATTGTGCGCCGCCTCATGGGTCTCCCGGTCACGGCTGGCTGTGACACAGGCTGGGATTGCACCCGGGTCTGTAGTGACGCATCAAGCACTTGTAATTGTAATTTTGATTTACTTCCTGAATTCACTGCCTTCATTTAGAATTGATCCCATCGATGACACACACACACACACACACACACACACACACACACACACACACACACACACACACACACACACACACACACACACACACACACACACACACACACATACACATACACATACACATACACACACACACACACAGCAAGACAAATCCTGCTTATGCCTCATCTGAACCTCTGAGATTACAGGGGTGAATTCTGGAGGACCACTGATAACCTTCAGAGTCAGAATATACAAAAAACACAAGTAGCAGAATTACAGTATTTATTTGATAGAGTTGAGGACACCAATGGTGTACTCCAGCAGGTTTTCAAAGAAGCTGTCAGCCATCCTCATTTTTATGGCCAACTCCTCTTGCATCTCCTGATGCAGAAAGAGCCCAACAGGCTACGTTAGGTCCAGCAGTGTGTGTCAGTTTTGGACAATGATAACACACTTGTAAAAAGCTTACCAGAATGTGGTCCACGCTGTCCAGCTTCCTCTTGCTTGAGGCTTGTTGGGAAGGTCTGGCCAAACTTATTGGTTAGGGCCACCTCTATCTTCTTGCAGCCATAGGCCTTTAAAACCTCCCAAGCAGTGTTAATAAACATGCACGCACGCACAGACGCACACCCACACAGAAACACACACACACACAGAAACACACCCATACAGAAACACACACATACAGAAACACACCCATACACGGGAAGACTTGACTCCACAAATCCTGCTTATGTTTCACCTGAACCTCTGCCATATTATCGAAGCTGAGGGTGCACTTGTAGGTGTGGTGTCTGTCCTCAGGCTTCTCCCATGGCAGCCTCTTAACTTTTCCTTCTGGGAAGATGTTTTTTTAATATTTTTTTTATTTCACCTTTATTTAACCAGGTAGGCTAGTTGAGAACAAGTTCTCATTTACAACTGCGACCTGGCCAAGATAAAGCATAGCAGTGTGAACAGACAACACAGAGTTACACATGGAGTAAACAATAAACAAGTCAATAACACAGTAGGAAAAAAACAAAATGAGTCTATATACATTGTGTGCAAAAGGCATGAGGTAGGCAATAAATAGGCCATAGGAGCGAATAATTACAATTTAGCAGATTAACACTGGAGTGATAAATCATCAGATGATCATGAGCAAGTAGAGATACTGGTGTGCAAAAGAGCAGAAAAGTAAATAAATAAAAACAGTAAGGGGGATGAGGTAGGTAAATTGGGTGGGCTGTTTACAGATGGACTATGTACAGCTGCAGCGATCGGTTAGCTGCTCAGATAGCAGATGCTTAAAGTTGGTGAGGGAAATAAAAGTCTCCAACTTCAGCGATTTTTTCAATTCGTTCCAGTCACAGGCAGCAGAGAACTGGAAGGAAAGGCGGCCAAATGAGGTGTTGGCTTTTGGGATGATCAGTGAGATATACCTGCTGGAGCGCGTGCTACGGGTGGGTGTTGATATCGTGACCAGTGAACTGAGATAAGGCGGAGCTTTACCTAGCATGGACTTATAGATGACCTGGAGCCAGTGGGTCTGGCGACGAATATGTAGCGAGGGCCAGCCGACTAGAGCATACAGGTCGCAGTGGTGGGTGGTGTAAGGTGATTTGGTAACAAAACAGATGGCACTGTGATAGACTGCATCCAGTTTGCTGAGTAGAGTATTGGAAGCTATTTTGTAGATGACATCGCCGAAGTCGAGGATCGGTAGGATAGTCAGTTTTACTAGGGTGAGTTTGGCGGCGTGAGTGAAGGAGGCTTTGTTTGCGAAATAGAAAGCCGATTCTTGATTTGATTTTGGATTGGAGATGTTTAATATGAGTCTGGAAGGAGAGTTTACAGTCTAGCCAGACACCTAGGTATTTATAGATGTCCACATATTCTAGGTCGGAACCGTCCAGGGTGGTGATGCTAGTTGGGCGGGCGGGTGCAGGCAGCGAACGGTTGAAAAGCATGCATTTGGTTTTACTAGCGTTTAAGAGCAGTTGGAGGCCACGGAAGGAGTGTTGTATGGCATTGAAGCTCGTTTGGAGGTTAGATAGCACAGTGTCCAAGGAAGGGCCAGAAGTATACAGAATGGTGTCGTCTGTGTAGAGGTGGATCAGGGAATCGCCCGCAGCAAGAGCGACATCGTTGATATATACAGAGAAAAGAGTCGGCCCGAGAATTGAACCCTGTGGCACCTCCATAGAGACTGCCAGAGGTTGTCGTGGAAAATCATCTCAGAAATATAACGCTTTATCAGAACTTGTGAAATCAAAAACATGCTTTTATTTACAATAGTATGACCATCTCGAATGTCCCACCGAACCCCCCCTCTCAGAAGTCCAGTCCTTTATATTTATACCCACATAGTATTGTCCGTCCCCTATGAAGTCATTCCCCACCATCTGCCTTCAATCAGTTTATAATGGTGGCCGGACCCTCCCTTCACCACTAAATCAATGCACTCTTTGTGCCCCCCCCTCTCTAGGGCATCCAATTGCTTATAGGCGTCTATGTGTCTGGTCAGTTTCACTCAAATGGAATCAGCAGACTATGTGTTTCTTGTTCATTAGTGTCCAGCCATCTCAGGCATATTTCTCTGGTATGTATGCTTTTCTAGTGGAATGAGTAGACTATAAATCTAGTGTGTCAAAACACCCTGGCACCAACATGTCTGGGCAATCTATCAACACAATGGAGAATCTACAAGGGTCAGAGGGTCAGAACGTCCCCCAGTAGATTTCCATTACCACGGTCTCATGATCTATGTCAACATGTGGCTCGTTACTCCAATGTTCAGCTATCTTTTATATTTCTATGTTATCCATGTGTATAATTGTACTCCTACAAGGTCCGGACAACTGGCCCTCCGATTTGACACACTAAACTCTGTCTGAGAAGCAGTTGGTGAACCAGGCAGTCATTTGAGAAACCAAGGCTGTTGAGTCTGCCGATAAGAATACAGTGATTGACAGAGTCGAAAGCCTTGGCCAGGTCGATGAAGACGGCTGCACAGTACTGTCTTTTATCGATGGCGGTTATGATATTATTTAGTACCTTGAGCGTGGCTGAGGTGCACCCGTGACCAGCTCGGAAACCGGATTACACAGCGGAGAAGGTACAGTGGGATTCGAAATGGTCGGTGATCTGTTATTAACTTGGCTTTCGAAGACTTTAGAAAGGCAGGGCAGGATGGATATAGGTCTATAACAGTCTGGGTCTAGAGTGTCACCCCCTTTGAAGAGGGGGATGACCGCGGCAGCTTTCCAATCTTTAGGGATCTCGAACGATACAATTGAGAGGTTGAACAAACTGGTAGTAGGGGTTGCAACAATGACGGCGGATAATTTTAGAAAGAGAGGGTCCAGGTTGTTCAGCCCAGCTGATTTGTACGGGTCCAGGTTTTGCAGCTCTTTCAGAACATCTGCTATCTGGATTTGGGTGAAGGAGAAGCTGGGGAGCTTGGGCAAGTAGCTGCGGGGAGTGCGGAGCTGTTGGCCGGGGTTGGGGTAGCAAGGAGGAAAGCATGGCCAGCAGTATTGAAATGCTTATTGGAATTCTCGATTATCGCGGGTTTATCGGTGGTGACAGTGTTACCTAGCCTCAGAGCAGTGGGCAGCTGGGAGGAGGTGCTCTTATTCTCCATGGACTTTACAGTGTCCCAGAACTTGTTGGAGTTAGAGCTCTACAGGATGCAAATTTCTGTTTGAAAAAGCTAGCCTTTGCTTTCCTGACTGACTGCGTGTATTGGTTCCTGACTTCCCTGAAAAGTTGCATATCGCAGGGACTATTTGATGCTAGTGCAGTCCGCCACAGGATGTTTTTGGGCTGGTTCGAGGGCAGTCAGGTCTGGAGTGAACCAAGGGCTATCTGTTCTTAGTTCTACATTTTTTGAAAGGGGCATGCTTATTTAAGTTGGTGAGGAAATTACTTTTAAAGAACGACCAGGCATCCTCGACTGACAGGATGAGGTCAATATCCTTCCAGGATACCAGGCCAGGTCGATTAGAAAGGCCTGCTCGCAGAAGTGTTTTAGGAAGCGTTTGACAGTGATGAGGGGTGGTCGTTTGACCACGGACCCATAGCGGATGCAGGCAATGAGGCAGTGATCGCTGAGATCCTGATTGAAAACAGCAGTGTATTTGGAGGGCAAGTTGGTCAGGATAATATCTATGAGGGTGTCCATATTTATAGATTTAGGGTTGTACCTGGTGGGTTCGTTGATAGTTTGTGTGAGATTGAGGGCATCTAGCTTAGATTGTAGGACTGCCGGGGTGTTAAGCATATCCCAGTTTAGGTCACCTAACAGAACGAACTCTGAAGATAGATGGGAGGCAATCAATTTACATATGATGCCCAGGGCACAGCTGGGAGCTGAGGGGGGTCAACAGTGATAGACTTATTTCTGGAGAGGTTAACTTAAAAAAATTGAAGCTTGAACTGTTTGGTTATAGACCTGGAAAGTATGACAGAACTTTGCAGGCTTTCTCTGCAGTAGATTGCAACTCCTCCCCCTTTGGCAATTCTATTTTGATGGAAAATGTTGTAGTTGGGGATGGAAATCTCAGAGTTTTTGGTGGCCTTCCTAAGCCAGGATTCAAACACGACAAGGACATCAGGGTTGGCGGAGTGTGCTAAAGCACTGAATAAAACAAACTTAGGGAGGAGGCTTCTAATGTTAACATGCATGAAGCCAAGGCTTTTATGGTTACAGAAGTCAACAAATGAGAGCTCCTGGGGAATGGGAGTGATGCTGGGGGCTGCAGGGCCTGGGTTAACCTCTACATCACCAGAGTAACAGAGGAGGAGTAGGATAAGGGTAAAGGGGTCACCTCACCATTGTTCCTGTAAACAGACGAGGGATAGGGTGGAGAAATGCAACCACTCACACTCACAGACAGTCATGTCCATAGACCAAAATTAAAGTTTACAATGATTTTTCTGTAAACAATGTAAGCGTAAACAAAATTTAAAAAACAGTGCACAACAAGCTCACATTTTAGTCTCTGACAGGGCAAGAGAAATAAGGGATCCACAAGTCACATTCAATAAAAATCAATAGGCACCATCAAATCAATCACCAACCTCAATATCCTCCGAAAAAAACACAAAGAAATGCTCCTCCTACCAGTAAAGCACAGGGGTGTCAAATACATATTAATTTTTGTTTTAATAAGAATGCCATCAGAGTATAAATAAATACAACAAATGTTTTGATTTGTTTAACACGTTTTTGGTTACTGCATGATTCCATATGTGTTGTTGAATAGTTTTGATGTCTTGACTATTATTCTATAATGTAGAAAAAAGTAAAAATAAAGAAAAACCTTGAATGAGAAGGTGTGTCCAAACTTTTGACTGGTACTGTACATCTGAAATTGCACCCTTAGGAAGCTTGTTCAGCTCAAAGATGCTCTCTATAGCTGTACTCACAGGCCTATTGGGAAATGCAGGTGTGTTAGCTCTAACAAAGTTCCTAGTCTGGAGATAGTGGAAGAAGTAGGATTGGGGAAGTTTGAACTTTTCCTGTAACTGAGCAAAAGAGACAAATGTATCATCAAAGAATAATTGGGCTGGTGAGAAGAGGCCCAGTAGGTGCCAGATGCCAAAAGCCCCATAATTGATTGGGCCTGATAGAGAGAAAAGCCTTGAAGGCTAAATGCTAAACGGAACTGATTCCAACTTTTAAGAGACTGCTTTACAATTGGGTTGACACACCTTTTGCCGAGGGATATTGGGAGAGACGAGCACAACACAGAGGAAAGTGCAGGAGGTTTACATGATTCAGATTCGATCTGGACCCAGAGAGGTCTTGGGTGAGTAGGATCCGTCTGTAGCCAGTACAAAGGGGCTCTGAAATGTGCAGCCCAATAGTATGTCTGAAAATATGGTGGAGCTAAATGCCTTAGACTAAATGCCACCAATGCCTTAGACTTCGGTAAATGTTTTCTCCCAATCCGTGGAACCTTATCCACCTTTCTTTTGGGACTTTTTCAGCGCAACATTTTCTCTTGATTGGAAGCTGTTTTTCCCCAATCAATGCACAAATAAATATACCAATCAAATTTAATAGAGACATTGGTGATTTTATCAATGTAATCAGATTGAAAATATTAGGCTGTTATTGACATTGAACTGATTATATAGCCTACTAACCAGATGTGATAAAATTTGTGTTTAATCTGTAGCATATGAATTGGGCTGCCATTATGTTCTGTTCCTCCAACTTTTAGCTGAGAAAAAAGTTGTCCCAAGCCCAAACCTATTGCCAACTCCTGCTGTACATAGTTTAGCGGGATAGGAGGGGGGCGGACGTTTTTTGTCTCGCCTAGGGCAGCAGAATGTCCATGGCCGGCCCTGCCAGTAGGTGTACAAAAACATTAAAGGGATTTTTTTTTAAAAGTGGGGTTACAAGTTGACCAATTTTCAAAGCAGAATTACTTTCACATTGTTCCTAGTGTATGATATACTCTTTTCTAGCTCTGAGTGTTTACTTTTATCCAATGTAAAAAACACAATTAAAAATGTTGCTACTTAAGAACGAATCGAGCCGGTCGGTCAGTTACAAAACGGGTTGTTTGGGTCCTGGATGCGGATTGGTTGATAGCAGGGAGTTATAGCACCACAATTTCCATATTCCATGGGGAATGCCTGTTAACAGTTCAGTAAGATTTATCAATGCGCATCCACTGTCCCACAGCCCAGCCAGTAAATGTATAGACTTAATCTCCCCTGGAAAAAAGCATCTAGACAATATTTCGTCCCCATGTAACAATCCTAGCGTGTCCGACATATGCAACATGTTGCAGTTTTGTTTGTCATCTCCACTGTGCCATGAATGTGAGGAGACTGACAACTTCTCTGACCGAGGCAAGTTAATTTATTAAGGATACATTATTATAATGGATAAACAGTTGAAGATGGGAAGTTTACATACACCTTAGCCAAGCACATTTAAACTCAGTTTTTCACAATTCCTGACATTTAATCCTAGTAAAAATTCCCTGTCTTAGGTCAGTTAGGATAACCACTTTATTTTAAGGATGTGAAATGTCAGAATAATAGTAGAGAGAATGATTTCTTTCTTTCATCACATTCCCAGTGGGTCAGAAGTTTACATACACTCAATTAGTATTTGGTAGCATCGCCTTTAAATTGTTTAGTTTGGGACAAGCATTTCGTGTAGCCTTCCACAAGCTTCCCACAATAAGTTGGGTGAATTTTGGCCCATTCCTCCTGACAGAGCTGGCGTAACTCAGTCAGGTTTGTAGGCCTCCTTGCTCGCACACGCTTTTTCAGTTCTGCCCACACATTTTCTATGGGATTGAGGTCAAGGGTTTGTGATGGCCACTCCAATACCTTGACTTTGTTGTCTTTAAGCCATTTTGCCACAACTTTGGAAGTATGCTTGGGGTCATTGTCCATTTGGAAGACACATTTGTGATCAAGCTTTAACTTCCTGACTGATGTCTTGAGATGTTGCTTCAATATTTCCACATAATTTTCCTACCTCATGATGCCATCTATTTTGTTTAGTGCACCAGTCCCTCCTGCAGCAAAGCACCCACACAACATGATGCTGCCACCCCCGTGCTTCACGGTTGGGATGGTGTTCTTCGGCTTGCAAGCCTCCCCCTTTTTCCTCCAAACATAACAATGGTCATTATGGCCAAATAGTTCCATTTTTGTTTCATCAGACCAGAGGACATTTCTCCAAAAAGTACGATCTTTGTCCCCATGTGCAGTTGCAAACCGTAGTCTGGCTTTTTTATGGCGGTTCTGGAGCAGTGGCTTCTTCCTTGCTGACTGGCCTTTCAGGTTATGTCGATAAAGGACTCGTTTTACTGTGGATATAGATACTTTTGTACCTGTTTCTTACAGCATCTTCACAAAAGTCCTTTGCAGTTTGGGGAATGATTTGCACTTTTCACACCAAAGTATGTTCATCTAGGAGACAGAATGCGTCTCCTTCCTGAGCTGTGTGGTCCCATGGTGTATATACTTGCGTACTATTGTTTGTACAGATGAACGTGGTACTTTCAGGCGTTTGAAAATTGCTCCCAATGATGAACCAGACTTGTGGAGGTCTACAATGTTTTTCTGAGGTCTTGGCTGATTTCTTTTGATTTTCCCATGATGTCAAGCAAAAAGGAACTGAGTTTGAAGGTAGGCCTTGAAATACATCCACAGGTACACCTCCAATTGACTCAAATGGTGTCAGTTAGCCTATCAGAAGCTTCTAGAGCCATGACATAATTTTCTGGAATTTTCCAAGCTGTTTGAAGGCACAGTCAACTTTGTGTATGTAAACTTCTGACCCACGGGAATTGTGATACAGTGAATTAGAAGTGAAATAATTTGTCTGTAAACAATTGTTGGAAAAATTACTTGTGTCATGCACAAAATAGACAATACAACAACAGGTTGGGGTCAAAACAGGTGATGTGTCACCACTGCAGCAAACTATGTGCATTTTCATTTGTTTTACCTTAGTTTCTATTGCCAATTCTTAGGATACAGTTGAAGTTAGAAGTTAACATACACTTAGGTTGGAGTCACAACCACTCAACAAATGTCTTGTTAAAACAAACTATAGTTTTGGAATGTCATTTAGGAATGTTTATCCTTTAAAGCTTGGAAAAGAGACCCTTTCCGACAGATGTTTTAAATCCTTAAAGAGAGAGAGAGAAAGAGAGAGAGAGAGAGAGAGAGAGAGAGAGAGAGAGAGAGAGAGAGATCTCTCCTTGCTGGAGAATTAGATTGTGATATAGTGTTGGTTGTTTAACAGAAAGTGTGGTATGTAATGTGTTTGTTGCTTTGTCAAAGCTTCTTTAGTGGCCTGAGTTAGTTTACTCAGTTTTGTTGTAAAGTGTTTGTGAAATTGTTAATAATTATTATGTTTAATTTGTTCCCAGGGGGGAAGGGGAAGGCACTTAGGGAGTGCTTAGGCAAGAGGCCCGAGGGCATACATATACCCGTAGTATATTCAATGTCTCCGCACACTAGGTAAGACCTGGGCGGACCACCCCCTGTACTTTGGTTAGGTAAGTTAAGTGGGTAGGCAGGTTAGATAGGAGAGGGGGAGCTTTGATATTTACTTTCTTTCCTTTGGTTCCGTCCAGCCCCTTTTCCCCATATTACCGTGTAGGAAATAAATCCTAGTAACGGTAAATTCTGCCTTTGTCGTCCTTTCTCGCACCTACCGTCCATACCTCTTTCGCTTCACGGAGAGTTGAGTTGCAGCAGGGAGTTGCGTTCCCTCTTTATAGAGGCGTGCGTAACAGTTGAATTGGCGATTTCCAACTTGTTGTGTAATGTTTATGACCAATGGCCGATGAGCACCGATACGTTTTTATCTATAACTTCTCTTCATATGACAAGGATTGAAAAGGATTTTCCAGTAGAATGTCAATGTGATTCATGCTGATGACTGTTTGTTTAGCTTGCTAGCTAAGATTATGAAAGTATGATGTTGACATAATCAGTCCAATCAAAGCTATGGTAGATATAACGTGATTTGATATCATTTTATCTGTGGCCGATGACCTTAAGCCTTCTTGGATGGGGCACGTCTATGGCAGCACCTAAGGCGGTTTTAACTGCCTAGCTCTCCCTGTAGATTCTGCTGTGAGCCAATCACGGCGCAACTAGAGAATATTACCTACCCCTACGCTCTGTATTTTCCGCTGGCTGCCCCACCACCACAGAAAGCACTGAGCTAGGCTTAAACACCTGCATTTTGGAGCTGCCTTACTCAAGGAAGAAAGAAAGAGACCATGTTTGTACTCAAATTTGTTTTTACATTGTTTGCAAATTGATATGTGATACTTATTAATGCCAAAATAACATGCAAAACAGGGAAAAAATACAGGTCCGGCTCAAAACATGAGGCTGTGTAGGCTAATCACCCACTGGTAGGCTATGCACATTTGCGAGCAATGTGTATGTGGATCTATCTGTTTGCTAGCCAGCTAAATTAGCAAGTTAGTTTCTTCAATTACCAGTAGATAGAGCTCACTTTAGTAATTATTAGCTATAGTGTCCAACATGCTACTGGCAACACTGGTCGTGCTGAGAAGTCTAAAATATGGTCTAACTAGCAAGTGTTGCACTCTGAAAATATTCTCAATCCCTTGCTGAATGAAAATCGCAGAAGCTCAACATCAAAGCAATTTTGTAACGGCAGAACCACCACCAGTGTTTTCAAATCTGTGCTCCTGCATATCGTCAGCTGTTGCACAGACAGGCAGACGCATAGACGGACTGGAGTCAATATTATTATTATTAATCTTTACATCATGAATTTGTCAGCTAAATTACACATATATTATGTATCACTCAACTCTCATTTAAGAGTCTCGTTTGTGTTTAAAGCGATATGGCTAGATATGTATTGTCGACGTAAGTGTTGCTGTTGTCGTGGATGGATCAGAAGGATAGATAGAACGTGCGCGAGAAAAATGATCAATAGGCCTATGCATGCAACATGCATAATTACCTGGAGAAATCTGACATGCAATTTGCAAACAAAGCTAATGTACTTATAATTCGCAAAACCTTTCATCTAAACATTTCGAGATACACTATATATACAAAGGTATGTGGACACCCCTTCAAATTTGTAGATTTGTCTATTTCAGCCACACCCGTTGCTGATTGGTGTATAAAATCGAGCACACAGCCATGCAATCTCCAAAGACAAACATGGCCTTACAGAAGTGCTTAGTGACTTTCAATGTGGCACCGTCATAGGATGCAACCTTTCCAACAAGTCAGTTTGTCAAATTTCTGGCCTGCTAGATGTGCCCAGGTCAACTGTAAGTGCTGTTATTGTGAATCGGAAATGTCTAGGAGCAACAAAGGCTCAACCATGAAGTGGTAGGCTACACAAGCTCACAGAATGGGACAACCGAGTGCTAAAACGCGTAGCATTGGAAACGGATTCTCTGGAGTGATGAATCAAGCTTCACCATCTGACAGTCCGATGGACGAATCTTGGTTTGGCGGAGGCCAGGAAAACGCTACCTGCTTGAATGCATTGTGCCAACTGTAAAGTTTGGTGGAGGAGGAATAATGGTCTGGGGCTGTTTTTCATGGTTCGGGCTAGGCCCCTTAGTTCCAGTGAAGGGACATCATAATGCTACAGCATAAAATTACATTTTAGACGATTCTGTCCTTCTAACTTTGTGGCAACAATTTAGGTAAGACCCTTTCCTGTTTCAGCATGACAATGCCCCCATGCACAAAGCGAGGTCCATACAGAAATGGTTTGTCGAGATTAGTGTGGAAGAACTTGACTGGCCTGCACAGAGCCCAGACCTCAACCCCATCGAACACCTTTGGGATGAATTGGAAGGCCAGGCCGAACCGCCCAACATCACTACTCGACTTCACTAATGCTCTTGTGGCTGAATAGAAGCAAGTCCCTGCAGCAATGTTCCAACATCTAGTGGAAAGCCTTCCCAAAAGAGTGGAGGCTATTATAGCAGCAAAGGGGGGACCAATTCCTTATTAATGTCCATGATTTTGGAATGAGATGTTCGACCAGCAGGTGTCCACATACTTTTGGTGAAGTAGTGACATTTTATTTGGGACTTATTGAGTCTGGCTTTAATTAAACGTATTTGTCACATTTCACTTTCCATATGACTATCATCAAAAATCTAATATTCAGAGTTACGTTCCTTGCGACACTTGACAATTTTATTTCAAAATAAAAATTGACAACGCTGAATATTTAACAAGTTGAGGAGTCTATTGCTGACTGTCATTGATTGATTGGTTCTAAGTTGCAATGGATAAGAGCGTTTGCTAAATGACTCAAATGTAAATGTAATACTTGTAAGACTAGGCCACCATCTAGTGGAAAATGTGTGGTATACTGTAGTTTTACTTTAGCACCATAGTATCAAATAGCCTATGACCCTATCAACAATATTGCATTGATGTGTATTGTGTAAATAATGTTCTTATTCACTTCTTTAGGCATACAGTAGTTTTGACCCTTGTTCTTTATTGATCGATTAAGCAGAAGGATGTCCAAGCCATTGCTTGGTGCTTCAACTGAAAAAAAAGGAATTCCAAAAATGTTTTTCCAAATAAATAAAACCAGGTGTGACATTGGTTGGGACTGTTGACCTCCCTCTGCTCAAGCCATGTGATTCCCTATTTACTGTCTGCTCCATCTGTTGGAGGCTGGAAACACTCAAATCGTGGTAGAGACTCCTATCATATACTGTAGCTGTTTTATTTTATTCTTGATTGTCTTTTTCTGCGTTTTTCAAGTGCTTTGAGATGATTTTTGTAATGAAAAGCGCTACAGAAGTTGAATACATTATTATTGTTATTAGGCTTTTCAAATAGGCTTGAGTAGGTCACATTATTCACAGTAAACATTAAGATGATCAATTAACAGATGTTAGCAATATACTAGTGACTATGTAATATAACATTTTGTACTTGATCTAACTGACTGACTCATATCCCTGCAGAGAGTATATGATTGTTGGGATGATTTCCATGCATAGCCCCTTTCCCTTCCTTCCCTATGCAGCCTGTGTAGCCTACGTTGATCTCAGCTAGACTCCTTGGCTCCTACTCTCCTGGATTTAGCCGCACAGCACTAATCATCATCACTCAAGGATTCCACACGAAATCATTTCTAACCATAGTCAACGACAACTTGAGGAATAAGAAGAGAATAAGACGGATTTCGTGTCGTTTTGATAGCAGGTGCCCTGCTGTGAGTCGCATAACATGTAGAATGGAGAAAGGGACGTCACTTCAAGGTAAATTATGTTTTTACAGATCAGTTAATTGGGTTTTTTCCCGACCTTTCATTACTGTATTCCCTGCAGAACCATTTTAAGTTGTTTCTAGTCGTTTATTATGTTCTCTGATTATATTGTAATGTTCTTAATTGGTTGTTTTCGTTCATTTGAAATGTCCATAAAAACATCCTATAATTCCAAATATACCTGTTGGTAGCCCGGTTTCTATTATCGCATTGATTCGCAGCCGACCCATGTTTGACACACACCAGTTAGGCGAAAGGCGGTATAACTTGCCAACTCTTGTTTGAAACAATTCCGGTACGTGGGCGCGCTAATGAAGTGTTGTGCAATATAACAGCCAAGGAAATGTTTCCAAATTAAAAATGACAGAGACTCTCAATGGAGTGGTTAACTTAATAATGAAGATTGAAAAGGCATGTGGACATCCTGATTATCTGGTCTATTCTATTATATTCTAGCTACCCCATGGCTTTATGTTTGCGAGGGAAGACGCTCATGGCTTGACGCGGTCGCAAGACGTTTCTCTGTCATTCATTTATTTAGCTACTATGACATCTTTCATATGGCAGAATAAATAGTTCTACTAATGATCCGCTCAAATATACGTTATGCATTAAGTGAAGTCCAGACTGATAGGATTCACATCATGTTGGTTCAGGTGTGTCTAACCTATTTCCCACAGCATCAATGTTGCTTTAATGATAATATGAGGCCAAGGTCCAGCACACAAAGCACAATAGAATACTCTCACCCTTTCACAGTTTGCTGGCTGTCACTGGCTGTCCCTCTACTGTAGCCTAGGTGAGGGCAGAGGCAGCTCTGCAGTCATGTCTCCTGTGGCTGTACAGGTCTAATGAGCCTAGCTGCTGATAAGTGACTCACTCTCCCTCCTCTCCCTGTGCCTCAGCTCTCCCACACTCATAAAGCTCCTTTCAGATCCTGCTCAATGGAAACGGCCTTGTCTCTCCTCTGTCTCAGACAGTGTCACAGCTATCCGCTGTTCTGTTCTCTTGCCGATGCCAACATACTTAAATAGCCAATTGAGGTGCCTGATACAGGTGTTGGATCTTAATTTGAGCCAGTTTACTACAGCAGGAAAATAATCCTGCATTAACAGGAAATCTACATTTTTATATGGATTATAATTAATGGAAAATTTTGTAGCAGTTTATGCATTTTTCATAAGGTAAAATCAAGTCTGAAATTTCAAAGTGGAAATGACAAACTTTAGAAGTCTTTTTAAACCTCAAATACACTACAAGTGTTACATTTCCTGCACAGCAACAGGGTAATCAAATTAACATCAGCCAGGGTAATCCTGTGAGATCCATTGGTGCAAGGGTGTTGATAATGGTGTGATGAACCCCTGGCATTTACATTATCATCCAATGATGTGCTCTTATTCAGATCATTTTAATATAGTGTATGATTGGGTAGATTTTGTTCATGTAATCAGATTGCATTCAGGAAAGGTGAGGTTAGAGAGGATCAGGTCATTATTTTACTCCATTGAAATGAATGTTCTCCTATTGGTGCATTGTAATTACGATATCCTGTTTTCATCATCCTCGTTTTGGAGATTGTAATGTGTTCCCTAGAAACAAAAGTCTAAAGTGAAAGCTCGGTTTTCCATCTATAATTCTCCTTCCCCTATTATCCTCTCTACGTGCTTGGTTCGTTAGTAAATATTGGTTATGTATTAGTAGTTAGCTTCACACAAACAGCTATTAACGCTGAAAGAAAATAGGACTGCATCCAGGGAGGTCACTGTCCTTTTCTTTTCATCCAGCTGTGTGAAATAGCAAGATACACCCAATTACTCTTCAGTGAAATATCAATAGAGACTCACGCCTCCGCAAGGATCAGACTTTTAACCCCTTTTATCTGACAACATCGTCATCATCACTGAACGGAACGGACCAACTGTCAAATAATGGTGACCATTGGGTGCTCCTACATCGGACAAGTTGTTAAAGGTTAAAATAGGGAACCTCGAGGCAGGTGGATTCACTGTCTGGGAGATAGGAGAAAACAAATCTGTCTGGTCTGCATAAGATAAGACTGAACAGGTATTTTTCTAGCTTTTTACTTGCTTCTGGTTATCAGATTGAGTTACAGAAAAAAGGTATTCTAAGACTCTGCACAGAAAACTATTACCAGAACATTGTTAATATATATACACTCTCTCTCTCTCTCTCTCTCTCTCTCTCTCTCTCTCTCTCTCCCTAGCATTATGTTGATCCCAGCAGCTTTTCTATCCAGAGATTCTCACCAGCTCAGATAAATCTCTCTCTCTGATGCCAGACCATTGCGCCCCAGTGGGTTTGGCTTCCGGTCCCAAAGTCTGCACCACCAGTTGGGTTATGCACGGCACCCGCTCCTCCCTCTCTCTCCCTGAGCCCGAGGCATGGCGTCGGACCCCGAGGCCCAGCCCGGGCACCACCCGTCAGGGGGGCCTAGCCCAGGGGTCCCGCTCCTGCTCCCTGCAGGTTCCCCGCTCCGGCCTGGAGACCCTGGCTCTACCCCCGCGGGCGGCCAGCTTCGACGTCCCTTACAGGGTGGAAAAGGCCGGGTCGGACACAGGCTCGGGGTCTGTGAGCCCCTGTAGTATGCAGAGGAGACGCGGGGGCATCGTGGATCAGAAGGATGTGATCAGAGCCCACGAGTCGCACAAGATGCAGAGCACACCACAGGCCCGCAGGAAAGAGTGGGAGTAAGTACACAAGATAGAGGGGGAGGAGTTTTCTCTTCACATCTCTGGCATGTGTCAAGATGAAAAGAAGCACGGGGAAAGAAATGTACAGAATGTATACAAGAATAAAATGTATACAATCATTTATAGGAATGCACAGTATAATCAGCCTACATTGAGGTCAGTGGCGTAGAGCAGTTCTGCAGGGCCCACGCAAGGTTCGAGCATGCCCCCCCAAATATATTATTATAATTATTCTTACTATTTATTATTATATTTTTGCCATGGGGCAGAGCGAAATTATGTTGAACCGAAGTTACTGTATGCGTAGCTTGCTTGTGGAACATTGAGCTCTGAAGCCTGGAGCTCTGATTAACTCCTTAGCATTAGGAAGGAACTCCTTTGGAACTCACTTGACTGTGCCACTCCATCACTGTCGACCCCCCTCATTTCTCTACCCCCCTCTCGCCCCCCACCAGCCCCAACACACGCTCTTCATCATAGCGTACATACAGCACATACTGGTATACACTGGGTTCTTGTGTCACTCTCTCTTTGTCTCTGTCTCTCTCATGCGTCCTCTCTCTCTATTTCTCTGTCTATTTCTCTCTGATGAATTCTCTCTCATTCTGTCTTCTCCGTGCTCTCTCTCACTCTGTCATACACACGTACGTAATTACTCTTTTGTATCCCTATTACACAAGCACACACTCTCTTGCTTCACATCCCCCCACCACCCCCTCACTCATTCATCATATACAGCCAAACATAATTGGGAGAGTTGTATTTTTGGGTTGCAACCCAGTGTTCCAATGTGCAACATTGAATGCAACGGTTACTCTCTCAGTCTTTCACTATGGTGTCTATCAGGTTTGGGAATCACTGGGAATTCACCCTTAACAACAGTTTTTCATCATGTTAAAATGAGATTCAATTTGGGAACTCACACATTTATTCCCACGCGTTCCCCCCGAATCCCACCTCAAGTGTTTTTGTAGGCCTAATAGAATGTCCAGCAGAAAGGCCAGACATCATGGTTTATCTGAGTGTAGTGTGCATACCTGACCATTAGAGGATGCCACAGAATAAAACAAAGCAGACCGGGGAAAATCAGATAGATAGTGGAGATGACAATTGAAAGAGAACGTCTTGTTCTTCCTAGCTGTACACATAATAGTTTGGTATTTGCTAAACTTGAGCAGTAGAGCAGTAGAGATGGTGAGGCTACACAAGTAGTGTATGACTGGTTTCAATAAAGTATTTCTAAGGATCTTACGAAAGGTAACAAATAACTTTTAATTGACATATGAGTGTGTGTCTGAAGATCGACACCTTTTTGACAAGTGTCACAGGATGGGATGGACCAACCACTTTTGACTGACAGTTGTCATCTTTGAGCAATATTGTACAGGATAGTGGTTACCTGTCACGATCGTCAAAGGGAGAGAGAGAGGACCAAGGCGCAGCGTGTGCAAAATACATCTTCCCTTTATTATGAAGATGAACACGAAACAAAACACTTATACAAAACAACCGTGACGCTACAAACGAAAGTGCACACACAAGCTACTTACGTTCAACATAGACAATTCCCCACAAACAGCTAAAGCCTATGGTTGCCTTAAATATGGCTCCCAATCAGAGACAACAATAACCAGCTGTCTCTAATTGAGACCCAATTCAGGCAACCATAGACTTTCCTAGATACCTACACTCAACCATAGACACAGCTAGACTTCTATACTAAACATAAACCCAACTACTCTAATAAACCCCCTAAACCTTACAACCACCCTAGACACTACAAAAAACACATACATTCCCCATGTCACACCCTGACCTAACTAAAATAATTAAGAAAACAAAGAAATACTAAGGCCAGGGCGTGACATTACCATAGGAGACATAAACAACATTTTACCATTATCAAAATGCAACTTTGATTGAGGGTGTGGTGTACAGTTAGTTACGATTAATATGACTATCTATATAAGCTTCAGTTATTGGTATGTCCAAACCAACATAACTCAGGAATATAGCGTGTCTGTTGCTAGGTAACGGAGAAAATAAAAACAATAAAGGCACTCCAGTCAGTGTTTTTTGGTGAAAGTCTCTGTGACAGTTACATAAATGCTCTTCAGAGTTCTGGCGATAAGTACACCCATTAACGTATTAACGTGGTGCATCTAGGAATATCTTTAAAAAGGGCTGTGCTTATTATAATTTCCTCCTCCTAAATGTTGTGAAGAGATAAGTACATAATTTGTTTTCCTGCAATGTCTAGAGAAACAAGAGATGGCACCGGAAATGCTCTTCTCCTCTTTGTATATCCAATACAGAACTTCCTACTGAAACACATAATACCAGCACACCATTTCTGACATGACCCCCCTACTGAGGTCATCTTAGTGGAGGTGTAGTGTAGATGTGGCCTCCACCTATTACATCCGGTTACCCCCACCAGAACAGACAGAAGGTTACTCGATTGTTCCTGGTGCTTTCATAGGAACAACCATGCTAAACCTTCTGATGCCATGAATTATGAAGTGACATCTGAAGGCATGATGATGATGATGAGCTGACATAATGATAAATGCATGATTATTATGCATGAAGTGGATTCAATCTGGAAACAAACTCAAACGTGTTTGTCTGTGCAACTTTGATGATTAGATATTGGATCATGATCGGTTGTTACATCCAACATAGTGAGTTGAGCGGTGTTCATACACGTTCAGTTCACTTATTTTACCGGAGAGAAATATTGTTTGAAGGGGGTATTGGCCTCTCCGTTTATCTAGAGGGACTGAAACCTTGACATGATGTGCTTGAAGCGGAGTTGCCCTGGGGGAAAAACGATTTCTGTAGGAAGAGGTTGCTCTATTGTGCAACGTGGCTTTTGTTGGCAAAATGAAAAGAACAGAGCAGAAATTCAAGAGAGGTGTGTCGCTATGGAAACAACTGTTAAGATAGAGAAAAAAATAATGTTTATAGAAATTGACAAAATATTTTAGGGGGGTCTTTTTCTGTGCTTTATGTAATGGAGGTTTATGTAAAACAGATAGCTGGATTTAAATGTTTTTTCTTTTTTTTTACATTTCTCCCTCCTTCTTTCTCGCTCCCCCTCTCTTTCTTTCTCCCTTTATCTCTCTCTCCTTATCTGCACATACAGTATACATCACATACAACATACATCACATACGGTATACATCACATACAGTGTACCCATAGGGATGGGGGGAGGGAGTGTTTGGATGACGTGGTAGTCATTTGTAAGACCCATCTCCACATCTCCTTCGGTCCCCATTGGGGGAAGGACAGCCGCAGATGGAATGAGAGAGCCTGGTTGACAAATTAGGTCTCCATCACACTCTGAACTAGTGTTAAAGCCCCTGCTTTCTTCTGCTCTCCCTCAAAAAGGGGGCAGCCCTTCAAGATCTATTTCATGATCTATTTTTATTTCAGAGATGATATTCCGATATTAGCACAATGACCTGGATTGGTTAAATGTTTTTCATAGTAGCCTACAAGTTCGTCTTCAATAATACAAATATCTCAATGCTCTCAGTGTGTAGCCTAACGCTAATGAATATGAGGTTAAAGTGCAGACTGTCAGCTTTAATTTGAGGGTATTCTCACCCATGGCGGGTGTACCATTTAGAAATTACCCCCAAGACATGCTAACCTCTCACCATTACAATACCAGTGACGGTTAGCATTTTGGGGTGGGGTTATGATATTTGTTTCGATTGTAACTTTCTCACTCATCATTATTCACGATCCTTCAGGATTATCTGTAATCATGGTATCATCCACATTAATGTAGAAGTGTTTAGAAACATATTATATTCTTCTTTACAATAAAAGTGACTCCAAAATGACACAATACATTATTTACCATTCATTTCTATTGGGCACAAAATAATCTGAAACACAACCAAAACAAACAGAAAATGCCACCCAACAAATGTGTAGAGTCACAAGCTTGATGTAGTATTTTAATATTTTAATCCATATCAGGTGAACCATTTAGAAATTACAGCACTTTTTGTACATACAGTGCATTCTGAAAGTATTCAGACCCCTTCCCCTTTTTCAAATTTTGTTACGTTACAGCCATACTCTAAAATGTATTACATTTTTTTTTACCCCATATCAGTCCATACCAAGTTAGACGCACAAATAAAAGCCAAAGAAAAGTCCAAGGGCCACAGTTGAAGAATTACAGAACTTGTAATGCAAATGCGTTGGCATTTGGGTTGGAACCTGGTGCTATGGTCAGATGAGACGAAAATAAAGCTCCTTGGCCACGCTCCGGGTGGGTTTGGCTACGGAAGAAGGATGCATATGCAGAAAACAACCTCATACCTACTGTAAAATATGGTGGTGGATCTGTGATATTATGGGGCTGTTTTGCTTCAACTGGTCCTAGGGCCCCTGTTAAGGTCTACATCATCATGAACTCTACTAAGTACCAGGACATTATAGCCCAAAACCTGGTTGCCTCTGCCAGGAGGCTGAAACCAGACCACAAGTAGATCTTCCAGCAAGACAATGACCCCAAGCACACATACAATTTACAAAGAAATGGTTAATTCACCACAAAATCTACATTTTCCAATTCCCATCTCAGTCTCCGGATTTAAACCCCATTGAAAACCTGAGGTTTAAATTGAAGAGCACAGTTGATAAGCGCAGACCGAAGGATATCAAGGATCAGGTAAGATGCTGTAATGAGGAATGGTCTAAGATCCCTCACAATGTGTTCTTCAATCTCATAAAACATTATATAAAAAGTGCACCCTCCTAGCAAGGGGAGGGTGCACAAAGTATTGAAAATAGGGGTGCCAATATCTTTTGAAGATTTCTTTGGCATTTGACATGGAGTAGGAGTGCAATGTTAGCTCAAAAGACTGGTACCAAGCACACTGGACACACCATGTAATATCAACGTGGAGAATTGGGTAATATTTGATCGATGAAATTCCTACCTGTAACGGTTCTCCTCTTCCTCTTCATCCGAAGAGGAGGAGCATGGATTGAACCAAGACGCAGCGTGATACTTAGACATAATGTTTAATAAACAAAACAGAAAACACGAACGAACACTTGAAGTTACAAAACAAATAAACGTTGTAGACAGACCTGAACGACGAACTCACATGAAACACGAAGAACGCATGAACACGAAAACTGCCTACATAAAACGAACGAACAAACAAAACCGAAACAGTCCCATGTGGCGCAACGACATACACAGACACAGGACACAACAACCCACAACAAACAATGTGCAACAACCTACCTTAATATGACTCTCAATTAGAGGAAACGCCAAACACCTGCCTCTAATTGAGAGCCATACCAGGCAACCCTTAAACAAACATAGAAACAGAAAACATAGACTGCCCACCCAAACTCACGTCCTGACCAACTAACACATACAAAACTAACAGAAAACAGGTCAGGAACGTGACATAACCCCCCCCCCCCCCCTCAAGGTGCGTACTCCGAACGCACCACCAAAAGTCTAGGGGAGGGTCTGGGTGGGCGTCTGACCACAGTGGTGGCTCAGGCTCTGGGCGAGGTCCCCACCCCACCATAGTCAATCCCAGCTTACGCCCCCTTAAAATGACCACCCTCCTCTTACACCTACTTAACTTAATAGGTAACTTCAAAATAAGGGGCAGCACCAGGATAAGGTAGCTCACTACAGAGAGATAGCTCAAGACAGAGAGGTAAGTCAAGATAGAGAGGTAGCTCCGGACTGAAGGGCAGTTCTGGATACATGGCAGCTCTGGACGCTCATGACTAGCTGACGGCTCTGGACGCTCATGGCTGGCTGACGGCTCTGGACGCCCATGGCTGGCTGACGGCTCTGGACGCCCATGGCTGGCTGACGGCTCTGGACGCCCATGGCTGGCTGACGGCTCTGGACGCCCATGGCTGGCTGACGGCTCTGGACGCTCATGGCTGGCTGACGGCTCTGGACGCTCATGGCTGGTTGGCGGCTCTGGCAGATCCTGTCTGGTTGGCGGCTCTGGCAGATCCTGTCTGGTTGGCGGCTCTGGCAGATCCTGTCTGGTTGGCGGCGCTGGCAGATCCTGTCTGGTTGGCGGCTCTGGCAGATCCTGTCTGGTTGGCGGCTCTGGCAGATCCTGTCTGGTTGGCGGCTCTGGCAGATCCTGACTGACGAATGGCTCTAGCGGCTCCTGACTGACTAACGGCTCTGACGGCTCGGGACAGACGGGCGGCTCTAATGGCTCGGGACAGACGGATGGCTCAGACGGTACTGGGCAGACGGATGGCTCAGACGGCACTGGGCAGACGGATGGCTCAGACGGCATTGGGCAGACGGATGGCTCAGACGGCACTGGGCAGACGGATGGCTCAGACGGCACTGGGCAGACGGATGGCTCAGATGGCGCTGGTGAGACGGATGGCTCAGATGGCGCTGGTGAGACGGATGGCTCTGGCCGGATGAGACGCACTGTAGATCTGGTGCGTGATGCCGGAACTGGAGGCACCGGGCTAAGGACACGCACCTTCAGGCTAGTGCGGGGAACAACAACAAGGCACACTGGACTCTCAATGCGCACTATAGGCCTGGTGCGTGGTACCGGAACTGGAGGTACCGGGCTGAGGGCACGCACATCAGGGCGAGTGTGGGGAGCATGGAGAGGGCACACTGGACTCTCAAAGCGTACTATTTGCCTGGTGCGTGGTACCGGCACTGGTGGCACCGGCCTGAGGGCACGCACATCAGGACGAGTACGGGGAGAAGGAACAGTGTGTACAGGGCTCCGGAGACACACAGGTGACTTAGTGCGTGGTGCCGGAACTGGAGGCACTGGGCTGGAGACACGCACCATAGGGAGAGTGGGTGGAGGAGGAACAGGGCTCTGAAAACGCACTGGAAGCCTGGTGCGTGGTGTAGGCACTGGTGGTACTGGGCTGGGGCGGGAAGGTAGCGCCGGAAATACCGGACCGTGCACGCATACTGGCTCCCTTGAGCACTGAGCCTGCCCAACCTTACCTGGTTGAATGCTCCCTGTCGCCTGACCAGTGCGGGGAGGTGGAATAACCCGCACCGGGCTATGTAGGCGAACCGGGGACACCATGCGTAAGGCTGGTGCCATGTAAGCCGGCCCAAGGAGACGTACTGGTGGCCAGATATGTAGAGCCGGCTTCATGGCACTTGGCTCAATGCTCAATCTAGCCTTACCAGTGCGGGTAGGTGGAATAACCCGCACCGGGCTATGCACACGTACAGGAGACACCGTGCGCTCTACTGCGTAACACGGCGTCTGCCCGTACTCCCGCTCTCCACGGTTAGCCTGGGAAGTGGGCCCAGGTCTCCTACCTGCCCTTGGCCCACTACCTCTTAGCCCCCCCCAAGAAATGTTTGGGGTTTCTTCTCGGGCTTCCTTGCTAGCCGCGTACCTTCATATCTCCGGTTTTGAGCTTGATTCTCCGGCTTCCAGCCACGTCTCAATGCTGCCTCCTCATACCACCGATCCTGGGCTCTCGCTGCTTTCATCTCCTCACGAGCGCGGCGATATTCCCCAATGTGAGCCCAGTGTCCTTTTCCCTCCAATACTTCATCCCATGTCCAGGATTCCTGTTTAGTGGACCACAGTTCGTGGTCCCGCTGCTTGGTTCTGGAATGGTGGGTGGTTCTGTAACGGTTCTCCTCTTCCTCTTCATCCGAAGAGGAGGAGCATGGATTGAACCAAGACGCAGCGTGATACTTAGACATAATGTTTAATAAACAAAACAGAAAACACGAACGAACACTTGAAGTTACAAAACAAATAAACGTTGTAGACAGACCTGAACGACGAACTCACATGAAACACGAAGAACGCATGAACACGAAAACTGCCTACATAAAACGAACGAACAAACAAAACCGAAACAGTCCCATGTGGCGCAACGACATACACAGACACAGGAGACAACCACCCACAACAAACAATGTGAAACAACCTACCTTAATATGACTCTCAATTAGAGGAAACGCCAAACACCTGCCTCTAATTGAGAGCCATACCAAGCAACCCTTAAACAAACATAGAAACAGAAAACATAGACTGCCCACCCAAACTCACGTCCTGACCAACTAACACATACAAAACTAACAGAAAACAGGTCAGGAACGTGACACTACCTAATATATTGAATTATGCTTGGTGACAACGCAACCAAATATGAACTATACTGTTTGGATAGTTAGATCTGAGCCACTGGCTTAATCCTATTATTTGATTTCTTTAACTGGTATGTTTTGGTTGAGATGCAGATTTGAATCCAACAATATCATAAGTTAATAGGCTATTTACCATATTGCAAAAGCGTTACTGAATTGTGTTTGGCTGTCAACGCAAACAAATATCAACATTTAAAGGAGAGGAACTCATCACTAAGCTAAGGACCCTGGGACTAAACACCTCTCTCTGCAACTGGATCCTGGACTTCCTGACGGGCAGCCCCCAGGTGGTAAGGGTAGGCAACAACATGTCTGCCACACTGATCCTCAATACTGGGGACCCTCCGGGGTGTGTATTTACTCCCCTCCTGTACTCGCTGATCACCCATGACTGCGTGGCCAAACATAACTCCAACACTATCATTAAGTTTTCTGACGACACAACACTGACAATGATGAGACAGCCTATAGGGAGGAGGTCAGAGAACTGGCAGTGTGGTGCCAGGACAACAATCTCTCCCTCAATGTGAGCAAGACAAAGGAGCTGATCGTGGACTACAGGAAAAGGCGGGCCGAACAGGCCCCCATTAACATCGATGGGGTTGTAGTGGAGCGGGTCAAGAGTTTCAAGTTCCTTGCTGTCCACATCACCAACAAACTATCATGCTCCAAACACACCAAGACAGTCGTGAAGAGGGCATGACAACACCTTTTCCCCCTCAGGAGACTGAAAGGATTTGGCATGGGTCCCCATATCCTCAAGAAGTTCTATAGCTGCACCATCGAGAGCACCCTGACCGGTTGCATCATCACCTGGTTTGGAAACTGTTCGGCATCTGACCATAAGGCGCTACAGAGGGTAGTGCGTATGGCCCAATACATCACTGGGGCCAAGCTTCCTGCCATTCAGGACCTATATAATAGGCGGTGTCAGAGGAAAGCCCATAAAACTGTCAGAGACTCCAGTCACCCAAGACATAGATTGTTTTCTCTGCTACCGTACGGGCAAGCGGTACCGGAGCGCCAAGTCTAGGACCAAAAGGCTCCTTAACAGCTTCTACCCCCAAGCCATTAGACTTCTGAACAATTAATCAAATGGCCACTGGACTATTTACATTGACCCCCCCCCATCATTTATTTTATACTGGCTGTTTATTATCTATGCATAGTCACTTCACCCTTACCTACATGTACAAATTACCTCAACTAACCTGTACCCCTGCACACTAACTCGGTGCCGGTACCCCCTGTATATAGCCTCGTTATTGTTATTTTATTGTGTTAAGTTTTATTATTTTTTACTTTAGTTTATTTGGTAAGTATTTTCTTAACTCTTCTTGAACTGCACTCATGGTTAAGGGCTTGTAAGTAAGCATTTCACGGGAAGGTCTACACTTGTTGTATTCTGCACGTGACAAATAAAGTTTGATTTGATTTGAGATGTTTCTTCTGCTTGGATAGCTCCATCTATGCCACTGAGTCTGGCTTTAATTCCAGTTTGTCTACAAATTAATAATTTGTCTCCATTTCAACCAAAAATCTAAGTTAAAGAATAGGGTCAAATCAAACTTTAAATGCACTTTAAATACAGTTTGATTTGATTTAATCCTATTCCAGTGGCAATTTTAGCATGTAAATCTTGGTGGGGCAAATTATTATTATTTTTTATAGCAAAGCCAATACACAGTACAACACTACACAATACATTAATTTCACTATAACGGTGACAAGCAGTGCCCACAAACTGTTAGGGCATACATAAAGCTGTACCAACAGCAGTTCCAACACCTTACTACTGCTACCCCTGGCTATCATCGGAGCCTTTTCTGGCAGCGAAACAGTTCATTCAGCCTAATTTTCTGCCTTTTAAAAAAACATATCTGATATGGCTGACCTGCTTAAACAAATGTGGTTTCTTTTGACAATTGAGGTGTACAAACTATGGCATAAGGGGACGACGCGCGTATAAAAGGCAATCCGTAATTTCAATTAAGACATTAATGAGCAAGCTAGGACGGATGCAGTCAAAATAACCATTTGTTCAGCACTTTTGAAATGTACAGCGACAGAATTCAGAACATGGGCCGTTCTTACGGTATTCTCCCTGTACACCAAGTCAGAATCGTAGGATAAATAAAGGGGATTATAAGCAGACAATAAAAGCTCTCAACATATTTAATGATGACATTTCTCTAAAACAGGTTGTAGGCTACATGTGCACCACCAAGTCAGAACAGTAGCAAAATGAAGAGGGGAAAGGTCCCAAATGATTAGGGTGAGGCACATGGCCTACTAACAGCTTACTACACAACATACACTTAGTATTAATTTCTTAGCTACAGTATACACATCTCCCTGGCATATTACATAATTTATGCAGCAGCATACAAGACATTTTTGGACTCACCTTGTTGTGCTTTGTTCACTTGAAGAGGAAGGTGGCGTGGCAGTCCTTCATGGGCAAATTTTTCCATCAAACTTTATAATCAAAGTCTGGCATTCTCTGGATTTATGGTGCTTCAAGACAACTGTGAACTAGAAAAAAAACAGGTTGAATCACAACATCAGTGATCTTCAGGTCGGAGCTCTAGAAAGAGGCCCAAGTTATCAACTAGAAATTCCGAGTTGGATGACCGTTCAATACGTATTTTCCCAGTCGGAGGCTGTTTTTTTCAGAGTTCCAAGTTGTCTTGAACTCATTGAAGTCTGAGCATTCCAAGTTTCCAGTTATTTTTGGACGCAGCAGAAGTCCTGCTGGATTGACAGCATTGCCAATGTTGAATATGTATCCTTTTAAGCTTGGAAAAGAGACCCTTAAACACAGATTTGGACCATACCCCCATGCCATGGAATAGCAGGCTAGTGATTGCTTTGCAATGCTTGCAGTTAGCCACTGATTCCTTCCAAACCGCTCATTGTTGAATTTGTGATTTCCAACTTGGCCAACAATGGCCGATGAGCACCGATATGTTTTATCTGTCATTTCTCTTCATAATTTCTCTTCATATGACAAGGATTGAAAAGGATTTGCCAGTAGATTGTTGACTTGATTCACGATGATGCCTGCTAGCTTGCTAGCTAAGAGTTTGAAAGTATGATGTTGACATGATCAGTCCAATCAAAGCTACGGTAGATACAACGTGACTTTACGTAATTTTATCTGTGGCCAATAATCTTGAGCCTTCTTGGATGGGCACTTATAATGTAACTCAATGGCAGCACCCAAGGGGCTTGAATTTTCGAGGTCTACCCATAGATTTTCCAGTGACGTAGTGTCCCCAATGAGTGACAGAACATTGAGTCAATCACAGCACAATTAGAGAACATCACCAACCCCTACGCTCCGTATTTTCCGCCGGCTGCCCCACCACCACAAAAAGCACTGGGTTAGGCTGAAACACCTGCATTTTGGAGCTGCCTAACTCAAGAAAGCAAAAAAGAGACCTTGTTTGTATGCGGTTTAATTAAAACAATGATTTTCTTTCATACATTGTTTGCAAACTGATGCGTGACACATATTAATGCCAAAATAACATGCAAAACAAGCAACAACAAAAAATATATTTACACTACTGTTCAAAAGTTTGGGGTCACATAGACATGTCCTTGTTTTTAAAAAGAAAAATATAAAAATTGTCCATTAGAATAACATCAAATTGATCAGAAATACAGTGTAGACATTGTTAATGTTGTGAAAGACTATTGTAGCTGGAAACAGCTGATTTTTAATGGAATATGCACATAGGCGTACAGAGGTCCATTATCAGCAACCATCACTCCTGTGTTCCAATGGCACGTTGTGTTATCTAACCCAAGTTTATAATTTTAAAAAGCTAATTGATCATTAGAAAACCCCTTTGCAATTATATTAGCACAGCTGAAAACTGTTATGCTAATTAAAGAAGCAATAAATCTGGCCTTCTTTAGATTAGTTAAGTATCTGGAGCATCAGCATTAGAGGGTTCGATTACAGGCTCAAAATGGCCAGAAATGAAGACCTTTCTTCTGAAACTCGTCAGTCTATTCTTGTTCTAAGAAATGAAGGCTATTCCATGTGAGAAATTGCCAAAAATCTGAAAATCTGGTACAACGCTGTGTACTACTCCCTTCACAGAACAGCGCAAACTGGCTCTAACCAGAACAGAAAGAGGAGTGGGAGGCCATGGTGCACAACTGAGCAAGAGGACAAGTACATTTGAGTGTCTAGTTTGAGAAACAGATGCCTGACAAGTCCTCACCTGGCGGCTTCATTAAATAGCACCTGCAAAACACCAGTCTCAACGTCAATGAAGAGGCGACTCCGGGATGCTGGACTTCTAGTTACCCCATACTTTTGAACGGTAGTATATATACATATATGTGTGTGTTTTTTTTTTAGCTAAACCCTGGGGCTCATTTTTCTACGGCTGGCCATGCTTTCCACCTGGCTACCTCTACCCAGGTCCACAGCTCTGCACCCCACACAGCAACTTGCCCTAGCCTCCCCCAATTCTCATTCACCCAAATCCAGATAGCTGATGTTCTGAAATAGCAGAAAAATCTGGACCACTACAAATCAGCTGGGCTAGACAATCTGGACCCTTTGTTTCTAAAATGATCCACCGCAATTGTTGCAACCGCTATTACTAGCCTGTTCAACCTCTCTTTCGTATCATCTGAGATCCCCAAAGATTGGAAAGCTGCTGCGGTCATCCCCCTCTTCAAAGGGGGTGACACTCTAGACCTATATCCATCCTACCCTGCCTTTCTAAGGTCTTCGAAAGCCAAGTTAACAAGCCAAGTTAACAAACAGACCATTTCGAATCCCACAATACCTTCTCTGATATGCAATCTGGTTTCCGAGCTGGTCATGGGTGCACCTCAGCCACGTTCAAGGTCCTAAATGATATCGTAACCACCATCGATAAAAGACAAAACTGTGCAGCCGTATTCATCGACCTGGCCAAGGCTTTCGACTCTGTCAATCAACGCATTCTTATCGGCAGACTCAACAGCCTTGGTTTCTCAAATGACTGCCTTGCCTGGTTCACCAACTACTTCTCAGACAGAGTTCATTGTGTCAAATTGGAGGGCCTGTTGTCCAGACCTCTGGTTGACTCTATGGGGGTGCCACAGGGTGCAATTCTCGGGCCGACTCTCTTCTCTGTATATATCAATGATGTCGCTCTTGCTGCTGGTGATTCTCTGATCCACCTCTACGCAGACGACACCATTCTGTATACATCTGGCCCTTCTTTGGACACTGTGTTAACTAACCTCCAGACGAGTTTCAATGCCATACAACTCTCCTTCCGTGACCTCCAACTGCTCTTATATCCAAGTTAAACTAAACGCATGCTCTTCAACCGATCGCTGCCCTCACCTGCCCACCCATCTAGCATCACTACTCTGGACGGTTCTGACTTAGAATATGTGGACAACTACAAATACCTAGGTGTCTGGCTAGACTGTAAACTCTCCTTCCAGACTCACATTAAGCATCTCCAATCCAAAATTAAATCTAGAATCTGCTTCCTATTTCGCAACAAAGCATCCTTCACTCATGCTGCCAAACATACCCTCGTATAACTGACTATCCTACCGATCCTTGACTTTGGCGATGTCATTTACAAAATAGCCTCCGACACCCTACTCAGCAAACTGGATGCAGTCTATCACAGTGCCATCCGTTTTGTCACCAAAGCCCCATATACTACCCACCATCCAACTACCTCATCCCCATTTTTTTTTCTTTTTTTTCCCTCCTTTGCACCCCAGTATCTCTACTTGCACATTCATCTTCTGTACATCCATCACTCCAGTGTTTACTAGCTAAATTGTAATTATTTCGCCATTACGGCCTATTTATTGCCTTACCTCCCTAATCTTACCTCATTTGCGCACACTGTATATAGACTTTTCTATTGTGTTATTGGCTGTTTGTGTCACATTGCTTTGCTTCATCTTGGCCAGGTTGCAGTTGTAAACGAGAACTTGTTCTCAACTGACCTACCTGGTTAAATAAAGGTGAAATAAAAATAAATCAATTACGGGTTGCCACCTCTCCTGCCCTGAATGACTGGTCGCCACTGTCTTATTCTTTAACTTAGATTTTTGGTTGAGATGGAGAGATGAATCCAACATATTTATTATGAACTTGTAGATTCCATTTGAAATCAACCAACGTTTTTAGTTGAATCCTGGGCTGAATTTTAACAATAGCTGTTGATGACTTTCCAAATGCTATATAGGCTTAAAAAGCTCAATTGATGATATACAGTAGTATTGATGGTTACATTTAATTTGCTCTGTTAAGTAGAAGGTCCTTCCCGGCCTATAGTTTTTTTTCTTATAGTGGATATTACTTAGAAAATATTGTTTTAAACGTTGTTTTAAGGTTTGTCTATGTTGAAAATTGCTTACCCTGAAGACATAATCCTATGGTAGAAATGTTACACTCGAAACAACAGTTGACTACTTTTTCAAATCCAATGTATTGTCCATGTAGATTCCACATCACAATACATTAACAACGTTGATTTAACCAGTTGGTGCCCAGTGGGAGGCTAGTGTCGTGTTAGTGGTTCTATAGAAACCCCTACAGTTCATGTTGATGGTGTGTTCTCTGATGCAATGACTGTCGCCTAGTGGTACCAATGGCACACCTCGTGTTAAGCAGAAAACGTTTTGAAATGCATTTCAGAGAAAGAGGCCTACAGTATGTGTATCTACCTGTATTTTACTATAACATAATGCTCACAGATAGGATTCCTAATGTGTTCCTTAAATTTCAAAGGCGATTTCAGCCCACCCTTCTACCCACCACCTTATGAATTATGCCTCTTGCTATACATTTAGAACTTACAAGGACCTGCAAATGGTCTGGATAATGGATTTATATAATGCATAGTTCATGTGTATTTTTGGAAAGTGACAATTTTGAGAAAATGTCAGCGTATATCATTGAACGCTGAAAGATGTATTGCCATGGAAACGGAAATATGATTTTTCTATCTCATGATAATTCTCATTGAGATGGATGTTGAAAATTGTCATACTGAAAGACGTGGGAGGGGGTTGCGATGCGCAAGCGTGCGGTAGCTTGCGCTCGCAGCGCATTTAGAGGCAGGTGATCATATTGAAAGATAAGCGTGCGCCTATCAAACCAGTATTATCGCATCAAATGTTTCTCTCTCCAGAAACAATTACATTTCTGATTGATAAGCGGATAGAGGAATGCAAAAATGTGTTAGTACACCAATCGTTTCGGAAAGTTACCAATATCGAATTTGGCTGGACGAGAGGAGATGCTTAAAGTTGTTGGAGACGAGTATTTCATTATCTAACGAAGATCAACTGGGTTTAGCTAAACATGCATTCTATAGTGTACGTAATCCAAGTTAATAATTTTTAGAAAGTCGGTGGATCCAATGATTTGCTTATGTTGAAACTTGCCTGGAGCGAGGCTGACAATCACTTTTCACTCGCCTGGACAGATGGGACGATTGATAGGCTATAGATTGAGATATTTTACAATCCGTGTAACCGAATCGTTATACATTGTGGAATTTGTATTAAGACGCCTCACGAATTTGACCTTTTGTAATTTACTTCAGCATGGAATGAAATTACATATAACTTTTTAAGGGATAATTTTGGTGCTCCAGAAGGTCGTCTCAGGCTGTCAATGGATTGAAAGGGGATCTTTTACTATTTCAATCCATTAGATTTTTCATGCTTTGATATACAAGAAAACAACATTTAGCAAGGCTGATCATCGTTTTTTCTTTCATAGAATGGCTCGGTTTGGAGAAGAGGTTCAGATGGCGATGGATTCTCGAGACTCCGGGGACCCGGAGCGCGGGGAGGACGGCGGGGACACGGCTTCAGGTACAGGGTCAGGGACAGGGTCGGGGACGCTGAAACAAACCAAAGCAGCGAGGGCGCGCACCATGGCTCTTTACAACCCTATACCCCACCGGCAGAACTGCCTCACCGTCAACAGGTCACTCTTTATATTCGCCGAGGACAATTTAATTCGGAAAACTGCCAAGAGGATCATAGAATGGCCATATCCTTCCTTATACTTTAAATACTCATTATAAAGCTTACCTCCTGAATATCACAGCACTTAAGAGTAGTTTTCCGTTGTCTAAAATTCGGCGATACACTGACTTTTGTGCAGTTCAGCACCATGGAAAGCGCCATTCTTATCTGGTGCGCTATTCTACAAATGTTTCACTTTTGGAATTTAGTGAATTTAGTTGCAGGTTATGTTATGTAATGGCTGTCCTCAGTCATCACTGTAGTTCTTTAGATTTCATTGGACTGTTACTAGGCCCCATTTTCCATTTTTCTTGACTACTTTAAATAGCTGGTCTACCTTCTGTACCTTTATCCATCTCCCTCAAACCCATAGTTGTACCTATTGTGCAATAAAATGCTGTATGAATGTGAGCTGGTTGTGCTCACTGAAGTTAACAGGCCTAGGTTGTAAGCATATCTCTGCTGCCTTTGTGCATGATGGAATATAAACAAGAGTATGAGTCAGGACAAATGCATTATTCTTTTCACTTTTGTATTTTGCGACACGAATATCTGTCCTTGTTGGTCATTGCAGATACTTTTGCTGTATGAAACTGGCTCAAATTAAGATCCTACATCTGTACTAATACGTTCTTGTGCTTTACATTCTAGCCATGCAGATATTGCATTGATTCCATAATGCAATACACTGCTCTTTTGAGTATCGTCATACTCATACATTGTGTCACTCTCCTGCTTGCTGTTATCTAACCACCATCCTAGTTGTTGTGTGGGTCTGGGACCTGAGTGGTCAAGGCAAGTTGAACGCAAAGGGTTGGAGGTTTAAAGGCGAGACTGTGAGTGTTCAGGACCAGATAGTATTTTATTTTCTGCACTTGATTGAGTATTTGTGAGGCAATGGACCTAATAGAATCGTCGCCAAAGTGCACATGGTATACACATGGCACTTCCAGGCAGGTTCAATCAAACACTTAAAATATTTGAAAGAAAACAATATTTTGTGAGCCCAGGTCTGTTAGTTGGTGGTGAGTATTCATTCACGTGACTGTGAGTGACTAATGGGAGTCATGAATCTGCAGAGTATTATTTTTTTGAGGAGTATTATTTTGTTCTCTGGATTGGCTATTTTTAAATAGTTTGAGTCGTGCTGACATGTGGACTCATTCACAGTAGCTCCCAGAGGCCCCCGCCACATCCTACCTCAGTGAGTTAGTGACACCATTTTCACTCAAGGCTAGAAATGAATAATGATGGAGCGAGTGTTCCATGTGGCGCCTCTTACGATAGCCAAGACAAACACAGTCTCTCATACACACACACCCACACACACACACACACACACACACACACACACATGCACACACACGCACGGCCACATACACACAGCGATGCAGCAGCAAGTCTGTGGGTATCACATTTCACATCCAGCATGTCCCTCAAAGAGTTATCCTGTGGGAAGAGGCTGTCAGGTCAAAGTGACTTTTGAGCACACTCAGATAACCGTTACTGTAATGTTGCCATGGATACTGTATTATCTCTGATTGCTTTGTTTCGATGCCATTCTCTTAATCAACCATTCCATCGTCCATCCATCCAGTTTTCATTTTACTGGAACTACCAGCATCCACAGCCATAGAAGTATAACAGATTCCATTGTAATGATAAGCTCCCTCCCCACAACACCAATATGATTAGCATTATCACTATCATCTGTTTGTTAAATGATTGTTGTGTACTGTATATGATAGTGTAAAAAAGCCCTTTCCTTAACCTTATGGCTCTTACACCGTTTGAGTGGGTGATCCTGGCGACCATCACGGCCAACTGCATCGTTCTGGCCCTGGAGCAACATCTTCCTGGGGAGGACAAGACTCCCATGGCCAAAAGACTGGTGAGACTACAGGCCCTGATTGGTTTCTATTAGACTTTTAGGCTGCATCTCAAATGCCCCCCTATTCACTATAGTGTTTTAAACTTACAGTAAATGGGTTACAGAGTTAAATGTGACACAGTTCATTTCATTAAGAATTATCTACAGATGTTATTTACAAGAGAGTCATTGTATTACATTGCAATTCATGTGACTGAGAACTACTACAATTTTTATTTTGTAGGCCTATTGGTTAAAAAACAGTAAGTTTACCTACCTTTCTTTTACTGTTTTGTACAGTCTAAAGTGGCCAGCAACCCCCCTCGCCCTCAGAACAGCCTCAATTAGTGGACTCTACAAGGTGTCGAAAGCGTTCCACAGGGATGCTGGCCCATGTTGACTCCAATCTTTTCCACAGTTGTGTCAAGTTGGCTGGATGTCCTTTGGGTGGTGGACCATACTTGATACACAAGGAAAACTTGAGCATGAAAAACACAGCGGCGTGCAGTTATTGACACAAACCGGTGCACCTAGCACCTGCTACCATATCCTGTTCAAAGGCACTTGAATTTTTTGTTTTGCTCATTCACCCTCTGAATGGCACACATACACAATCCATGTCTCAAGGCTTGAAAAGGCTTCTTTAACCTGTCACCTCCCCTTCATCTACACTGGTTGAAGTGGATTTAACAAGTGACATCAAAAAGAGAACATAGCTTTCACCTGGTCAGTCTATGTCATGGAAAGAGCAGGTGTTCATAATGTTTTGTACACTCAGTGTATCATAGTGCACTACTTTTGACCATGGTCCATATGGCACTATATACAGATTTTGTCGCTGAGAATTTTCCTGAAGAAATTAAAGTGGTAGTGTGTTTAAAAAAGACTTCTAAAGTTTTTAATTTCCATTTTGAAATTTCAGACATGAATTGCCCTAACGAAAAATGTATCAACCCCAAAAACTATTTAAATGTCCTGTTGCTGGAGGATTATTTTCCTGATGGCTCAAATTAAGATCCTACACTTGTAGGGTAAATAGGGTTCCATCTTGGCTCCTGTCCCTCTGATATCCTAATGTATCCATGTTGTCTGTTCCTCTACAGGAGTGTACTGAGCCTTACTTCATCGGGATCTTCTGCTTTGAGTTTGGAATCAAGCTGGTGGCACTTGGCTTTGTGTTCCATAAAGGCTCCTACCTGAGGAATGGATGGAATATCATGGACTTCATCGTCGTGGTCAGCGGGTGAGTTACAACTAGTGAAATATGGATTGCTTTGTATATGTGTGTGAAATTTGGACTAGTAATTCAAAGAAAAGAAGCTCCTGCACGAATATTACTTGTTTATTTTGTGCCAAGGTTTTGGGTTTAATGCCTAAATTAGAACATTTTCTTTGAGTTCAATGGGTGAGTGGCAGCATGGGCCGCTTTCCTCTCTTTTCCGTGACCTCCAAAGCTATGGCTGTGTGGGTGTCCACAGTGGTTTGTTGTTGTGGACTGTATTGCCAACATATCCATATGGATCTAGTCTATGGCAGTTAGGCAGTGACTATTACAGTAATGACTATGCATTGTGTGCGTTGGGCTTCAGTCAGTGTTTGTACTTAGATGCACTGTATATGAGGATGGATCCATTTTTCCAACCTTGGACATATGAAACGTAGTCTGACAAACATACTGTAAGTCATAAATTGATGAAGAAATCTTATTCAATTGCCTTGATACAGTGTAGCTATGGATACCTGCTCATGTCATGACTTGTGTTGGTTAGATAGTTGTTCATCATTACGAAATTAAAATGTGTAACAACTAACATGTGTGTTTATGCATAACTAGGGGAAGTGTGTGCTCCCCTTGCACAGTGTGGCCAGCAGATAGGTGGGTGGATAAGTGGATTGGCTGTCGTGTCGAAAACCTGTTTCGCCCCCAGGACCTGTAAATGTATTCCTGATGAAGATTTTATGCAAGAAAAGGAGAGAGAGGCGGGGTAGAGAGAGAAAAAGAGAGGCAGACAGAGCGAGAGAGACACAGGGACCGTTCTTTTGTTCCCCCCAGGAATGGGTTAATTTATGCTTTATGTTTACTTATTCATAATGCTTTAAGTCAATATTATTGGCATCCATATTCGTTCACTTCTGTTGTATGGAAGGAGAAGCAGCATAAAGCATACAGTATTCAGGGAATATAGCTGTTGGCATATTGACATCAAAGCTCACCCCAACGCCCACATCTATCTCTTTCTCTCTCCACTTTCTCTTACTGAATGTACTTACATAAAAGCCCAGCTAACAACAAACGTTCCCGCAACTTAAGAGAACGTTCCCTTAAGAGTTTAATTAGGTCATTAACTAACGTTTTCATAGGAATGTTCCCGTGATTTGCAAGGAATGTTTACAAGAGAGCGTTTCCTTAATATCAAATAGAATTTATCAAGAACGTGGTTACCGTATTCTCAGAACTTAAGATATGACTGTTCTAGAAAAGTTAAATGAGAGCCTTGCAAGACCATTAAACCTCTACAGGATCTCGGTGGGTCCCCCCGCGGGATGGTTGAGCTAACGTAGGCTAATGCAATTAGCATGAGGTTGTAAGTAACAAGAACATTTCGCAGGACATAGACATATCTGATATTGTCAGAAAGCTTCAATTCTTGTTGATCTAACTGCACTGTCCAATTTACAGTAGCTATTACATTGAACTAATACCAGGCTATTGTTTGAGGAGAGTTTACAGTTATGAACTTTGAAAGTTATTAATAAACCAATTAGGCACATTTGGGTAGTCTTGATACAGAATTTTGGACAGGAATGCAATGGTTCATTGATTCAGTCTAAAACTTTGCACATACACTGCTGCCATCTAGTGGCCAAAATCTAAATTACACCTGGGCTGGAATAATACATTATGGCCTTTCTCTTGCATTTCAAAAATGGTGGTACAAAAAAAGATCAAAAAAAATCATGTTTTTTTTCTTTGTATCTTTTACCAGATCTAATATGTTATATTCTCCAACATTCATTTCACAGTTCCACAAACTTCAAAGTCCATTCAAATGGTATCAATAATATGCATATCCTTGCTTCAGGTCCTGAGCTACAGGCAGTTAGATTTGGGTATGTCATTTTAGGCGAAAATGGGGAAAAAAAGGGGCGGATCCTTAAGAGGTTTAATGCGTCCAATTTTCTGTGGGTTAGGAGAATATTCCATCAACATCCCACCAACATACATAGAACATGGTTGCTATGTTCTCAAAACATAAGATAATAATGTTCTAGACACGTTTCATGAGAACGTGGCAAAAACGTTAATGTGTCCAGTTTTCTGTGGGTTAGGAGAATATTCCATCAAACATACACAGAAAATGGTTAGAAAAGAGACAGTGTTTTTAACACAAATATTGTTTTAACATACATTGAGTGTACAAAACATTAGGAACACCTTCCTAATATTGAGTTGCACCCTCTTTTACCCTCAAAACAACCTCAATTTGTTGGGATATGAACTTAACAAGGTGTCGAAAGCGTTCCACAGGGATGCTGGTCCATGTTGACTCCAATGTTTCCCACAGTTGTGTCAAGTTGGCTGGATGTCCTTTGGGTGGTGGACCATTCTTGATGCACATGGGAAACTGTTGAGCATGAAAAACCCAACAGCGTTGCAGTTCTTGACACACTGAAACCAGTGCGCCTGGCACCTACTACTATACCCCATTCAAAAGCACTTAAATATTTTTTCTTGCTCATTCATCCTCTGAATGGCACACATACACAATCCATGTCTCAATTGTCTCAAGGCTTAAAAATCTTTTTTCTTTACCTTCTTTTGGATTTCACGCATTTCTGGAACATTGGCCAAAATTCAAGAAACGTGTGAAAGAGGCAGCCAAAGTTCCACAAATGTGTGAAAGAGAAGAACTGTATACACATTATGTCCATATAAACATGACATGATCAAATATTGCTAAGAATGTGAGGGTAGGGTGATTCCCCTATCAGGTCTGGAACCCAGGCTGTCAGCACCAATGATGAACACCCTAACCACTGTCCCAATAAGAGAGATCTGTAGGGCATGTGCTTATTGGGCGAGTATAGTTTAAGGTTAATATGCCCCAACCAACATTAGACATCTATAAAGAAAGCCCTTAAATTGTTCAAGTAAGTAAAAATCAATGATGAGAGAATAGTCCATTTAACTGATAACTGACATAGACATGGTGGAGTAGCAGGAAGATAATTTACAAACCCTAAACCTCAACTAAAACTTGTAATGAATAATGTGGTAATTGAGCAAGTTGAGGAGACTAAACCACTTGGAATGACCCTGGATTGTAAACTATCATGGTCAAACCTTATTGTTAAAACAGCAGTTAGGATTGGGAGAAGTCTGTCCATAATAAAGTGTTGCTATGCATTCTTAACAGCACTATCAACAAGGCAGGTCCTAGAGGCCTTAGTTTTGTCGCACCTGGACTACTGTTCAGTTGTGTGGCCAGGTGCCACCAAGAGGGACTTAGGAAAATTGCAATTGGCTCAGAACAGGGCAGCACGGCTGGCCCTTGGATGTACACAGAGAGCTAATGTTAATAATATGCATGTCAATCTCTCCTGGCCCCAAGATTGACCTCATCGCTACTTTTACTTATGAGAGGTATTGGAATGTTGAATGCACCGAGCTGTCTGACTAAACTACTGGCACACAGCTCGGACACCCATGCATACCCCACAAGACATGCCACAAGAGGTCTCTTCACAGTCCCCAAATCCAGAACAGACAATGGGAGGCGCACAGTACCACATAGAGCCATGACTACATGGAACTCTATTCCACATCAAGTAACTCATGCAAGGGCCTCCCGGGTGGCGCAGTGGTCTAGGGCACTGCATCGCAGTGCTAACTGCGCCACCAGAGTCTCTGGGTTCGTGCCCAGGCTCTGTCGCAGCCGGCCGCGACCGGGAGGTCCGTGGGGCGACGCACAATTGGCATAGCGTCGTCCGGGGTAGGGAGGGTTTGGCCGGTAGGGATATCCTTGTCTCATCGCGCTCCAGCGACTCCTGTGGCGGGCCGGGCGCAGTGCGCGCCAACCAAGGGGGGCCAGGTACACGGTGTTTCCTCCGACACATTGGTGCGGCTGGCTTCCGGGTTGGAGGCGCGCTGTGTTAAGAAGCAGTACGGCTGGTTGGGTTGTGCTTCGGAGGACGCATGGCTTTCGACCTTCGTCTCTCCCGTGCCCGTACGGGAGTTGTAGCGATGAGACAAGGTAGTAATTACTAGCGATTGGATACCACGAAAATTGGGGAGAAAATGGGATAAAATTTAAAAAATAAAAAATAAAAAAAATAAAAAAAATAGTAACTCATGCAAGCAGTAAAATTAGATTTAAACAAACAGATAAAAATACACCTTATGGAACAGCAGGGACTGTGAAGCTACACAAACATAGGCACAGGCACATGATACCATATGCACTATACACACACGTACACATGGATTTTGTGTTGTAGACGTGGTAGTAGAGTAAGGGCCTGAGGGCACACACTTAATATGTTGTGAAATCTGTTGTAAATGTATTGTAATATTTTCTTAAATGAATAACTGCCTTAATTTTGCTGGACCACAGGAAGAGTAGCTGCTGCCTTGGCATCCATAATAAATACAGTACAAATGCCATGAACCAGGAGGTTGTGAGTTCAAATCCCAGGTGAAGAAATGTTGGATAATCATTTCTGTATAAATGAACATGCACAATACAATATTGTTAAGTTAAAACCACTGTATATTAAAAGCAGTGTGTGTGAGTAGGGCTGTAGTGTTCATTAAATTTAGTCAGCAAGTGATTGTCAAGCAAATAACTGCCGGTCTCACGGTAATTTACTTTTAAATACCATCAACACATTTAGAATCTACTGACTTCCATGCCTAGGTTACCATCCACTGATGCAGACCTTTGGAACATCTACATTTTAAAACATCTAATAAATGTATTTAATATAGCCTCACAAGTGAGAATATATCATTCACAAGTGAGAGGCTAATGTTGCCACCCAACAGACTATTCTTGATTTAATCTTGTCTTTACATATACTAAATAATATATGTGTGAAATTTGTTTTGATTTAGAATGGACCATTATCATGCACCTGTCTCGAAAAACAGTGGCAGGGGGAAAAAATACATGTCATCTATGCACTTAAATAGCAAATGGAGGACGCTTTTCCCGTGGTTCATTTTCATGCCAGCCAGGTATGCCATACTCCTGTTGTAAAGAGAAGCAATGTCTTTAATATTAGGAAAGTTGAGAAATAAATATAGTAGGCCTAGCCTATAGAAAGCTGATGGAATCCTCCTCTTTTTAATAGAGGCCATCACTCTGTTTTATAACGCAATTGCATAGCATATAGAAATGTTGCGCAACATGAGCTCATGGGCTCTCATGAAGTGTTTGATTCGATTTTATGATTACATTTGCATTGATGTCAGAATGATTAGAGGGACAATAGAGTGCTAAGTACCAGGCTGTTAGCAAGTTTGGTAGGCTACTAATGACCACCAGCAATATCAGAGCTTGGAGAAGCCTAATTACTGTAACTAAACAGTTACGTGGAATATGACTGCCATCATGACTCGTGACCGCCTGTGTGGCGGTAATACGGTCACCATAACAGCCCTACTGTATGTGTGTGTATCACTGACCGTGCCAACAGACAAAAAGAGCTTTGACTGAATCAGTGGTTCACCAATCAGGGCCCTAATGGGCTTGGCAACAGTAACAAGGCGTAATGTGTAATGAATTTTTGTTGTTGATGTGAGAACGTTTCTTTGGAACTATTTTTGCAACGTCCCCATGAAATGTGTTCTAGAACATGAATATCTTTTTACATTCTGAGAACATGGCAACAATGTTCTGTGTATGTTTGATGTGACTTTGATGGAATATTCGCATAACCCTCAGAAAACTGGACACAGGACTGTTCTTGCAATGTTCTCAAGAAACATGTCTTGAACATGAATATCTAATATTGTGAGAACATGGCAACCGTGTTGTGTATGTTTGATGTGACGTTGATGGAATATTCTCCCAACCCTTAGAAACTGGACACAGGACTGTTCTTGCAACGTTCTCATGAAATGTGTTTAGAACATTAATATCTAACATTGTGAGAACATGGCAACCAACAGGTCAATCTCAACAGCTGTTCTTTCACCATTTAGTGTTGGAAGAATAGATGCCCATCGCTGGAAGAATCCAAAACAGAGGCTCTACTTAGATTCAAAATATATCTTATTCATTTTGGGCCCCAATTCAGGCTTAGAAAATGTACGCCTTTCCTACACACTTCTCAGTAGTTGATATTCAGACTTACCTTATGCAGGTGCATAATGGGCGTGGATCCCTTGCGTGCGCTGAATAAATGTAATACAACCGCTGATGACCCTCCCACTTCCTGGCCAACAGAATTGGCCAGGAAGTGGGTTTTCATTCATTGGGTTTTCAGTACATTTATCTAAAGCACTACCTTTAAAATTGGTGCAACTTTAATTCAAATTTTCTCGACAGACTCACAAGAACAGTGGTCACCAAACTTTTCAAGAGTCAAGATTACTTTGAGTCAAAATGCATGCTGAGATCTACCGCTCAAATGTTTTCTAAACATTATTTAAAAAAAATTAAAGCCTATGCAACATTAACCAATTAACAGTTCTATAGCAGTTACCTTTTTGCAATAAGTTTGTGCCGTAGGCTATAGGCCCAAAACATTATCACTGCATATTGGCTATGCTTGAATTGCCCTACCAATGTTGTTCTTCTCAGACAATTTTGAAATTCGATTGAAAAAAATCTAGATACAGCATATGATCACACTAGTAATAGATCATTTGTTGTATTACTTGTGAGGCACAGCTGAGTGAGCATAATACTTTTTAGTGGACTGATGGCCTGCATCTCATGGTCAGTCTGAGGGGAGGGAGCAGCTGTGAGGCTACCTCGACTAACCGTCCCTCCGCTCTCCCTCCCTTCACTGAGAAAAGGGGATACAGTCTTCCAGCTGGTAGCGAAACTCAAGTTGCACTGCATCATTTCTGCCTCATGCAACAATTAATGTTGTTACTCTTATTACCAGAGAAAGTGAAATATTCCCCAATATAAAAAATACACAAGCTGCTAATAATAACAACACAAGCTTATTGAAACACTTTGCAATACTCATTCATTGCAGCTGCAATGCTGATTGTAGCACGAGTGGACGTAGGGAGAACGCACATTTTATGGCTTATAAAAATGTTGAACATAGTGCTGACAGTGCTGAATAACAACTTGAATAACTTACTCATAAAAACAGCAGCTCTTTGCTGTATTCGTTGTGTCTATTTCTAGTCATGGTTTTAAAAGTTTCGAAATCTCACAGTATAAACGTTGCTGCGCGTTCGATGCCTCATTTTAGTCTGGCTCAAGGAAACTGTGCAGACAAGGTGATCTGAGTAATCTATTTGGGCAGCGGTCGGGCCTATAGGTGCACTTAATTTGCTGTCTAGGCCTGCCGGGGAGGCAGAGTTCTACCTTCATACACATGAAATGGTTCAAAATGGGAAGACTTTGCCTTCCCGGTGCGAGGGCTGCTGAATGAAGTGCCCCTACAGTACCACCAAAAACGAAACTAATAAAAAAAATGGAACGCAAGGCTTTATTTTTTTTACAGAAATGCGATTGACCGGTTGGTGACCACTGGACTAGAATATATGAGAGAACTGTTCAGAATATCAGGGATCAATGGAAGAAAGCCATGTATATACACATATTCGTCTCCTTTTCAGCACCAATTGCTAGATTTAAAAACCTCTTAAGGATCAGACCCTTTTTCCCCAATTTTCGATCTAAAATGACATACCCTTATCTAACTGCCTGTAGCTCAGGCCCTGAAGCAAGGATATGCATTTTCTTGGTTCCATTTGAAAGGAAACACTTTGAAGTTTGTGGAAATGTGAAAGGAATCTAGGAGAATATAATACATTAGATCTGGTAAAAGATAATGCAAAGAAAAAAACAACCGTAAAAAAATTAAAATAATTGTACCATCATCTTTGAAATGCAAGAGAATTTCCATGACGTATCATTCCAGTCCGGGTGCAATTTAGATTTTGGCCACTAGATGGCAGCAGTGTATGTGCAACGTTTTAGACTGATACAATGAACCCTTGCATTTCTGTTCAAAATGTTGTATCAAGACTGCCCAAATGTGCCTAATTTGTTTATTAATAGCTTTTCATGTTCAAAACTGTGCACTCTCCTCAAACAATAGCATGGTATTATTTCACTGTAATAGCTACTATAAATTGAACAGTGCAGTTATGTCTATATCCTGGGAAATGTTCTTGTTACTTACAACCTCATGCTAATCGTATTAGCCTACGTTAGCTCAACTGTCCCGCAGGGGACCCACTGAGCCTGACGAAGTTTTAAAAATACTCTGATCTTGCATATTATTTAGGGTTAGGTAAGTATTTCTGAATAATAAAAAAATGCCATAATCCATTCCATGAAATATTGGAAGGTGAGAATAGTGTAGGGGTTGAACAGTAGTCCTATAAATCTACTCAAGTCATCCTCACTAATCATGGAACTGTAATGACAACGGTCCAGTCGCGTGAACCGAATGAATGTGGGTATAAGTGATGGTGGCTACCGACAGTGTCTAATATTTAACACGATGCAAATGATAAAAAATACTGTGAAAAGGGCATATAATTAAAACATTCTAGAAATCAAAAATCAACTCGGTAGGTTTGGCGCTATACTGTCACTTGCTTATGGCTACAGAAGCCTATAGCTTGAGTGTCAAATATAAGGCTAGCATTTCATTAAATTCACTGTGGAAAAGGTGATATGTTGATATGCTTCAGTTTTCTGCCATATGACTGGTTTCACATTTGTCTGCAGCGATCGTAAGGTAAAATATAACTAAAACAATTGTCATTTATATTTACAATCCATTTACCCAAACAGCTTACTCATTTACCTATATTTTATCAATAGCTCTTATCAATTTCTAAATTACAGTGCATGGAGAATGGGGTTATTTATATTGTTGAAAAGAAAGTAAAGGTCAGAGGTCAGAATACGGCATGTATGTAGACACACCTCCGCCACACCTTCATTTCTATGATCTCTACCCCAAACGAATAGTGGGTGACTAGCATGCTATTCTCATGCTTAAATTCAAGGTCATAATATGCTTAGAGAGAAAAGTGCATAAAAAGGGAATTTTACGTTCCATTTAGTCATGCTTAACTCGGGTTGAAATTCCCCCCCTTTTATCAGAGTCATCCGTGGGGAGGTCACGGCAGGACAGACAGACCACTCCATGTCCGTACAGTCTCTGGATTCAAGTGTTACGAGGACAGACACAGTATGGTCACTGTCTGGCGCGGTTATTGAGTACATAGAGCTGTGGCGTTTACAGAGTAAATCCTTTTTTTCCCTGAGGCGATAATAATTTGAGGACAGAACATCCATGCTGTTCTTGTTAGAAAGAAAAAGGTTGATGATCGATCTCTACCACAGAGCCGGCCCTTTATTGTAGAGTAGCTCTCCTGCTGGCAGGTCAAAAAAGTGTGTGTGTGTGTGTATGTACTGTATGTGTGTGTGTGTGTTGTGTGTGTATGTACTGTATGTGTGTGTGTGTGTGTGTGTGTGTGTGTGTGTGTGTGTGTGTGTGTGTGTGTGTGTGTGTGTGTGTGTGCGTGTGTGACAGAGAGAGTTGTAAATGCAATATGCCTGTGGAGGTCAGGTCAGGACCTGGGTGAATCAGAGCTGTTTAATTTCAATGCTTCATCCCCTGACAAGAGTCACTATTTCAAATGAAAGATGTGTCATGCCATTTCCTGCTACTCATGGTCAGTATAGTGCATGCTACGTACTGTATATTCTTGGGTAGTAGTAAGCAACTGATTAGTCAATCATTCAAATAAATATTATATATTTGACAGAATATTTCACTAGAAAAATATTAAATCAAGTGTGTTAGCAATATTGAAGAATTAATCAGTTGAGGAAGTTGGACTGATCTCCTGACCCAGAAAATATTCGCAAAGGTCACTGCAGCTGGGTGGTTTGAAAATCAAACTCTCCTTCTCCTATTACAATTCAATTCATTTGAACAAAATATACAAAATCTGTCACTTATGTTTTCCACATCCTTTTGTCCGGCATGGATTCACACACAGACACATCTGGAACCTGTAATACTGATGACCCGCTTTCTACTGCACTTATCTGACACACTTTCTGTTTGGAAGCATATTCCCCCTCTCCCCTCCTCTCCACCCTTTCCCTCCCCTCCGCCAGCTAGGAAGTAAGTCAGACTTAATAGAAACAGCACACGTGTCACGGCGGCGGCCGGATGGGAATTGAAACAAGGCCAGTGGGCCAGGAACTGGCAGCTTTCATTTCATCTGAAAATAATGAAATCGCTGGAACCTAATCTACAGGGAAGAATTCTTAATTTTGATGGGGAGAGTGTGTAGAAAAATCCAGTACTAGTCCATCGTACCCCAAAAAACGATTTGATTTGGTGGGATTTTGAATGTGGTCAATTACAGTAGCTCCCCTGGCAACAAGTTTGGTATGTCATTTTTGATTAGCATATCTCAGGTGAAGTTTATTGCATATGTTGGTATTCCAATTATGCTTTACTACTGTATCAAATCAAACATTATTTATAGAGCACATTTCTTACACGGGATTGCATTTCAAAGTGCTTAACAAAAGAGAATAATAAAAGGTGAGACATTTAAAGAGTAAAACAACAATAAAATAGCAGTGAAATGAAATAAAAGCACCCTAAGTAAAAGCTTGACTAAAAAGGTGGGTCTTAAGATCTTTTTTAAACATTGCTACAGTTTCTGAGGTCCTAAGGTGCTCCATCAGGCTGTTCCAGGGGCCAGGACTATAGTGGCTTAAGGCAACCTCACCAAACGTTTTATTCTGGCCTTTGCCAGAGGATCTGATGGACCGACCAGGCACATATCTTAAAAGCATATCAGACATGTATTCGAGTGCAAGGCCACTAAGTGCTTTAAAAAGCAATAAAGCAATTTTTTAAATCAATTCTAAAACTAAAAGGAAACCAATACAGGGACTTAAAAATAGATGTTACATGTGCTCTCCTTCTGGTCTTCGTTAGCAGACAGGCTGCTGCATTCTGAATTAGTTGGACAACTGGATAGCTACAATATATGCACCTATACAGAGGTGGGGTTTCCAGCTCCAAGGATTTGAAATTGCAACCCTCTTATCACTAGTCAATTTCTCTCTACTCAAAAAAATGCTGGGTTGTTTCGATGACCCAATTGCTGGGTTGCAGGCATTGGGTCACTTAGTTGGGTTGTTTTCTTTAAAAAGAGCAAGGTCGGGTTATTGATGCAGGGTTATTGATGCTAGATTGTTGAGATATGACCCAGCGGGTCAGATCAGAAGACTGGAGGCGTGGCTTAGTAGGGTGTGGCTTTCAGATAGATATTTTTGGTCACCCGTAAGAGTAAATGTCATTCAGGTTAATCTGTTGTATTGTTATCACATGTTAAAGTTGAACACTGTTTTTTAGATCGATTCTAAAACTAAAAGGAAACCAATACAGGGACTTTAAAATAGATGTTACGTGTGCTCTCCTTCTGGTCTTTGTTAGCAGACAGGCTGCTGCATTCTGAATTAGTTGGACAACTGGATAGCTACAATATATGCACCTATACAGAGGTGGTAGTTTTAATGTGGCTTACACAAGTGTATGAGTTCTTTAAGAGCATATCCATATCCCAGTGGTGGGATAGTTACCACTTGTTACAATATATAAATAACAGTGGTGTAAAGCACTTAAGTAAAAATACTTTAAAGCAGGGGTTCTTAAACTTTTTCAGCCTGGGATGCAGGCCTACTGTACATCTTACTGTATAAATTATTGTTGAAAGAAAGTCTAGGTTGGAACTGTTGCTGTTAAAATACATATGTTTTTATTCTGAACTGGAATAAACTGATATATCACATCACACAGATGTAGACCAGAAAACACACACACACACACAGTCCTAATGAGAGGTGTGTGGCCGGTTGAGGTTGTCAACAAGCATGTCTATTCTGGGCTCTGTTTTTAACAGTGCAACACTGAGGTGATGCTCAGCCTTGAAACTGTTTCTGTACTTGTTTTTTAAGTATGTCAGAGTTGTGAACCTTGGCTCGCATAGGTATGTGGTGCCAAACTGGATCAGAAAATCTACTGCTTCTCAGTCAGGCAGGAGACCGCTTCCTGCTGTAGATGAGCAACCCAGAACTGCCTCAAAAAGCATCTTGCTTCAATCAGTTTATTCCAGTTAAGAATAACAATTATTACTTGTATTTTAACAGCAACAGTTCCAACCTAGACTAGTTATCAACAATAATTTCAACAGTAAAATGTACAGTAAGCCTGATCATTTTTCATCTTCATCTGTACTGTTACAGTAGCTAGCTTGCTTTGGCTAATGTTAGCAATTAGCTGTTTACAAGGCCAGGGGATTGTTTGAAAGACAAACTCACATCTACTACTATGAGAGTTAGTCAGTACTCCCTTATTTCTGCTGTCCTCGCCTGTTATAAAATGACAACAATACTAGCTGACTTACTTTTCCACTGTCGAAGCACTACTAAGCACTTCCCCGCAGAAAACACATTGTGGGCGCTCCTCGTTATAAGTTTGTATGAAAGAGAGAGAAACGTATCGCTGTATTTGCGTTTCATGACAATTGAGCTCAGTCAGAACTTGTGGCTAGCATGAGTCCATTTGATGACAGCGGTTAGTGATGGCGAGTGGGAATGACAAGTCAGTGGCTGACAGCTATTCATCTGCCGCCTGAACAACAGCGTCGCAGCGTGTGTCGCGGAGTGATCTTCAAGAAAACTGCAGAAAAAAGATCCGGTAAACCGTGAAGTAAACGGGCATCTCCCTCCCACTCGCGCAGCTGGCAAACTGAGCAGAGACGGCTGCACTTGGGCAAATCAATTCCAGTAATTAATGAAATAAGTATACATTTACTCTGACACGTCGCGACCCACCATTAAGTGTCGCGACCCATACTTTAAGAAGGTCTGCTTTAAAGTACTACTTAAGTAGTTTTTTGGGGTATCTGTACTTTACTATTTATATTTTTGACTACTTTTACTTTTACTTCAGTACATTCCTTACTCCATACATTTTCTCTGACACCCAAAAGTACTCGTTACATTTTGAATGCTTAGCAGGACAGGAAAATGGTCTAATTCGCATACTTATCAAGAGAACATACATCGTCATCCCTACTGCCTCTGATCTGGCAGACTCACTAAACACATGCTTCATTTGTAAATTATGTCTGATTGTTGGACCGTGCCCCTGGCTATCCGTAAGTTTAAAAAACAAGAAAATGGCGCCGTCTGGTTTGCTTAATATAAGGAATGTGAAACGATTTATACTTTTAATTCTACTTTTGATACTTAACCCTTGTGTTGTCTTAAGGTCAAAAATGACCCGCCACTATGTTCAACAGCAGAGAAAACCCACTAAATTAAAACATTTTCAACTTAAAGTTTTATGAGTTTTCCTAGATTGACCCCAACATTAGAAAAAGTGAAATATCGCCTTTGTTCATATTTCCATGAAAGCTGTACACTACCAGGGTACAAAGATTGTCATAGGGTCATTTTTTACCCGGCAGTTATAAAATCATTTACACACCACAAAAACCATAAACACACACATACACACACGTGCGCGCGGCTCAGTAAAGCCTCAAACATAAATTGTAATCTACACTGAAATGGGCAACTTCCATCTGAATTAATGAGGTCGAACACACCTCAATTCAAACTATTGTTAGAAAATACTTGGAAATTGACAAGTTGAAACATAGCCTATAGAAAATTAGCATGCAGCACGTGTTAACTGTCCTGCTGGGTAACAATCACATTTTGGAACAGTGAGTGCATTCTGACATCACGGCCATAAAACAACTCACGCTGGGGCGATGGTTAGAGATATTTGGAACTCACATGTGAAAAGGTTAAAAATAAAAAACTGAAATATTAAATTTACATAAGTATTCAGACCCTTTACACAGTACTTTGTTGAAGCACCTTTGGCAGTGATTACAGACTTGAATCTTCTTGGCACACCTGTATTTGGGGAGTTTCCCCCATTCTTCTCTGCAGTTCCTCTCAAGCTCTGTCAGATTGGATGGGGAGCATCACTACACAGCTATTTTCAGGTCTCTTCAGAGATATTCAATCAAGTTCAAGTCTTGGCTCTGGCTGGGCCACTCAAGAATATTCAGAGACCTGTCCCAAAACCACTCATGCATAGTCTTGGCTGTGTGCTTAGGGTCATTGTCCTGTTGGAAAGTGAACCTTCGCCCCAGTCTGAGATCCTGAGTGCTCTGGAGCAGGTTTCATTCAAGGATCTCTCTGTACTTTGCTCCGTTCATCTTTCCCTCGATCCTGACTTGTCTCCTAGTCCCTGCCGATGAAAAACATCCCCACAGCATGATGCTGCCACCACCATGTTTCACCATAGGGATGGTGCCAGGTTTCCTCCAGACGTAGAGCTTGACATTCAGGCCAAAGAGTTCAATCTTGGTTTCATCAGACCAGAGAATCTTGTTTCTCATGATCTGAGTCCTTTAGGTGCCATCTGACAAAGTCCAAAAGGGCTGTGAGGCCTTTAACTGAGGAATGGCTTCGGTCTGGCCAATCTATCATAAAGGCCTGAATGGTGGAGTGCTGCAGAGATGGTTGTCCTTCTGGAAGGTAATCCCATCTCCATAGAGGAACTCTAGAGCACTGTCAGTGTGTCCATCAGGTTCTTGGTCACCTCCCTGACCAAGGCTCTTCTCCCTAGATTGCTCAGTTTGGCCAGGCAGCCAGCTCTAGGAAGAGTCTTGGTGGTTAATTGAATTTACCACGGGTGGACTCCAATCAAGTTGTAGAAACATCTCAAGGATGATCAATGGCGCCGGAAGAAATGGCAGCAGTTTTACGGGCGCCCAAACAATTGTGCTTTTATGTGGTTTTTTTTCGTGTTATTTGTAACTTATTTTGTATATAATGTTTCTGCAACCGTATCTTACGGCAAAAAAAAGAGCTTCTGGATATCAGGACAGCGATCACTCACCTCGGATTAGACAAAAACAAATTCTACAACAAGGACGACTGGGAAAGCTGCCACAAGACATTCTCCAAACACCCCACAGGGCCGACATCCCCGTTATTTGCAAGAGGAAGCGACGCAGGTACAGAGGACAAAGAGCCGGATGCCTGGTCAGGACCCGGAGAAGGCGACTGGGAAAGCTGCCGTTACCGACAATACTACTCGCCAACGTGCAATCATTGGACAATAAATTAGACGAGGTACGATCACGAATATCCTACCAACGGAACATCAAAAACTGCAATATCCTATGTTTCACGGAATCGTGGCTGAATGACGACATGGATATTCAGCTAGCGGGATACACACTGCACCGACAAGATAGAACAGCACACTCCGGTAAGACGAGGGAGGGCGGTCTGTGCATATTTGTAAACAGCAGCTGGTGCACGAAATCTAAGGAAGTCTCTAGATTTTGCTCGCCTGAAGTAGAGTATATTGTGATAAATTGCAGGCCACACTACTTGCCTAGAGAGTTTTTAGCTATACCTTTCGTGGCTGTTTATTTACCACAACAGACAGATGCTGGCACTAAGACCGCACTCTGTCAGCTGTATAAGGAAATAAGGAAACAGGAAAACACTCACCTAGAGGCGGCACTCCTAGTGGCCGAAGACTTTAATGCAGGGAAACTTAAATCAGTTATACCAAATTTCCATCAACATGTTAAATGTGCAACCAGAGGGAAAAAAATTCTAGATCACCTGTACTCCACACACAGAGATGCGTACAAAGCTCTCCATCGCCCTCCATTTTGTAAATCCGACCACAACTCTATCCTCCTGATTCCTGCTTACAAGCAAAAATAAAAGCAGGAAGCACCAGTGACTCGGTCTATAAAAAAGTGGTCAGATGAAACAGATGCTAAACTACAGGACTGTCTTGCTATCACAGAATGGAACATGTTCCGGGATTCTTCCGATGACATTGAGGAGTATACCACATCAGTCACTGGCTTTAATCAATAAGTGCATCGAGGACGTCGTCCCCACAGTGACTGTACGTACATACCCCAACCAGAAGCCATGGATTACAGGCAACATTCGCACTGAGCTAAAGGGTAGAGCTGCCGCTTTCAAGGTGCTGGACTCTAACCCGGAAGCTTACAAAAAATCCTGCTCTGCCCTGCTCTGCCCTGCGACGAACCATCAAACAGGCAAAGCGTCAATACAGGGCTAAGATTGAATCATACTACACCGGCTCGGACGCTCGTCTTATGTGGCATGGCTTGCAAACTATTACAGACTACAAAGGGAAGCACAGCGGCAAGCTGCCCAGTGACACGAGCCTATCAGATGAGCTAAATCACTCGCTTCGAGGCAAGCAACACTGAGGCATGCATGAGAGCAACAGCTGTTCCGGACGACTGTGTGATCACGCTCTCCGTAGCCGACGTGAGTAAGACCTTTAAACAGGTCAACATACACAAGACTGTGGGGCCAGACGGATTACCAGGACGTGTTCTCCGGGCATGTGCTGACCAATTGGCAGGTGTCTTCACTGACATTTTGAACATGTCCCTGTCTGAGTTTGTAATACCAACTTGTTTCAAGCAGACCACCATACTCCCTGTGCCCAAGAACAGAAACGCAACCTGCCTAAATGACTACAGACCCGTAGCACTCACGTCCGTAACCATGAAGTGCTTTGAAAGGTTGGTGATGGCTCAACATCAACACCATTAACCCTGAAACTCTAGACCCACTCCAATTTGCATACCGCCAGACAGATACCGCCCAAACAATCTCTATTGCACTCCACACTGCCCTTTCCCACCTGGACAAAAGGAACACCTATGTGAGAATGCTATTCATTGACTACAGCTCAGCGTTCAACACCATAGTACCCTCAATGCTCATCACTAAGCTAAGGACCCTGGGCCTAAACACCTCCCTCTGCAACTGGATCCTGGACTTCCTGACTGGCCGCCCACAGGTGGTGAGGGTAGGTAGCAACACATCTGCACGCTGATCCTCAACACTGGAGCTCCCCAGGGGTGCATGCTCAGTCCCCTCCTGTACCCCCTGTTCACCCACGACTGCATGGCCAGGCATGACTCCAACACCATCATTAAGTTTGCAGATGACACAACAGTGGTGGGCCTGATCACCGACAACGACGAGACAGCCTATAGGGAGGAGGTCAGAGACCTGGCCGGGTGTTGCCATAATAACAACATATCCTTCAACGTAACCAAGACTAAGGAGATGATTGTGGACTACAGGAAAAGGAGGACCGAGCACGCCCCCATTCTCATCGACAGGGCTGTAGTGGAGCAGGTTGAGAGCTTCAAGTTCCTTGGTGTCCACATCAACAACAAACTAGAATGGTCCAAACTAGAGGTCGATCGATTATGATTTTTCAACGCCGATACCGAAATCGATTTTTGGAGGACCAAAAAAGCCGATACGGATTAATCGGCCAATTTTTTTATTTATTTGTAATAATGACAATTACAACAATACTGAATGAACACTTATTTTAACTTAATATAATACATCAATAAAAATCAATTTAGCCTCAAATAAATAATGAAACATGTTCAATTTGGTTTAAATAATGCAAAAACAAAGTGTTGGACAAGAAAGTAAAAGTGCAATATGTACCATGTAAAAAAGCTAACGTTTAAGTTCCTTGCTCAGAACATGAGAACATATGAAAGCTGGTGGTTCCTTTTAACATGAGTCTTCAATATTCCCAGGTAAGAAGTTTTAGGTTGTAGTTATTATAGGAATTATAGGACTATTTCTCTCTATACGATTTGTATTTCATATACCTTTGACTATTGGATGTTCTTATAGGCACTTTAGTATTGCCAGTGTAACAGTATAGCTTCCATCCCTCTCCTCGCCGCTAGTTAACATGATACTTCAATTTTCCAAGGTAATAGGTTTTAGGTTGTAGTTAATATAGTATTTATAGGACTATTTCTCTCTATACCATTTGTATTCCATATACCTTTGACTATTGGATGTTCTTATAAGCACTTTAGTATTGCCAGTGTAACAGTATAGCTTCCGTCCCTCTCCTCGCTCCTACCTGGGCTTGAACGAGGAACACATCGACAACAGCCACCCTCGAAGCAGCGTTTCCCTCACTACCGAGTTCCAAACTGCCTCTGGAAGCAACGTCAGCACAGAACTGTTCGTCGGGAGCTTGATGAAATGGGTTTCCATGGCTGAGCAGCCGCACACAAGCCTAAGATCACGATACGCAATGCCAAGCGTCGGCTGGAGTGGTGTAAAGATCGCTGCCATTGGACTCTTGAGCAGTGGAAACGCGTTCTCTGGAGTGATAAATCACGCTTCACCATCTGGCAGTCCGACCGACAAATCTGGGTTTGAATGCTAGGAGAATGCCAGGAGAATGCTACCTTCCCCAATGATAGTGCCAACTGTAACATTTGGTAAGGAGGAATAATGGTCTGTGGAAGTTTTTCATGGTTCGGGCTAGGCCCCTTAGTTCAAGTGAAGGGAAATCTTAATGCTACAGCATAGAATTACATTCTAGATGATTCTGTGCTTCCAACTTTGTGGCAACAGTTTGTGGAAGGCCCTTTACTGTTTCAGCGGGACAATGCCCTGTGCACAGTGCCCTAACCGTAACCTTATCGAACACCTTTGGGATTAATTGAAACGCAGACTGCGAGCCAGGCCTAATCGTCCAACAACACTGTCCGACCTCACTAATGCTCTTGGGGCTGAATGGAAGCAAGTCTCCACAGGAATGTTCCAACATTTAGTGGAAAGCCTTCATAGAAGAGTGGAGGCTGTTATAGCAGCAAAGGGGGGACCAACTTCATATTAATGGCCATGATTTTGGAATGAGATGTTCGACGAGCAGGTGTCCAGATACTTTTGGCCATGTAGTGGAGCTTGAGATATTTTCAGAAGCAATTTTTACAAATAGATGGCCAGCTGGGGCTAAATGGTTAGTGAAAGCACCACACATTCAATTGGTGTCTGTTATGGGACCAGAGGCTGTCACAGCCTGCTGGGGCAATGGGGGGATGGAGTTTATTCTTAAAGATTTGACCACTTTCCAGAATTTTGCTGGATTTCCACCACTCTCCGATACACAATTGAAGAAGTATGCTTCCTTTGCTTTTCGAAACAGATTAAGACATATATTTCTCAAACGTCTGAAGGACTACCAGTCACGGGAAGAATCAGTCAATCTATCCTTACTCCAAGCAAGTTTCTTTCATGAAATCTTTCAGACAATTCATGTGTGAACCATGGGTTAGATCTGTCCTTTACCCTTAATCTCTTATATGAGGCATGTTTATCTACAACAGAGTTAAACAGAGAGGTAAAACATTCAAGGGCCTGATACGAATCAGAGATAGAGGACACATCCTCCCAATCATACAATCCCAGGTTACACAGGAAATATTGTTCATCGAACGTTCTAAAATGTATCTTTGTAATAATGCGTGGACATGATTTCGGTAGCTTAAAATCTCTGATGCAGGCAATGGGACAATGGTCACTGAGCTCATTAGCAAAGATTCCATTGGCAGTAAACTTATGAGGGGTGTTTGTCAGAATGAAAGTTGAAATGAAAGTTGATATTTCAGGCTGTTTTAAGTTGGGGTGTGTTGATTTAGTTATCAGTTGAGTTAAATTTAGCTCAGTCGCGGGAGAACAATAAACTTCCACTAATGTTAGTTGGGCATTATTACCAAGGCCCACATTTAGGACAAGACATTCAAATTGCTTAGGGACAGAGGTGATAACACACACAGTAACATTCAAGTTGTTCTTTATGAATATGGTGACACCCCCATCTCTGTCAGATCTATAAACATTCTATCCATTTAGACACATCGGAGTCTGGCACAGACTTTTTTTAAACAAGTCTCAGCAATTATCAAAACGTCCGAGTTAGTTTGAGAAGACAGAATTAAAATAAGATCAATTTTCAAAATCAAACCGACATTTACATTCATCTGTCTAAGACCACATCTTTGGGATTCAGATCAGATGGAGTCTCTAACACAAACATGCTCTGATCAGTAGGTAACCCTCTATATGAAATAGCCTTGGGGTTGGCTTGAAAGGTATAGATACAAGATTGCTTAGAACTGTGCCATTTGGTCTATGTCTTGAATGAGGATGTGGATAAATACAAGACTCAATGTTTCGGCCAAGGACTGATATCCAATCACAATGTTCTACGAATGAAATGCCATGTGTCTATATCACCTTGTAGTGGGCCTGTAATACAATCCTCAAATGTGAAATGTCATTCAATCTGGAGTGGAACATAGGGATGTATTATAATCTGCTTTATTAAGGAACTAGAAATGTACATGCTGAGAATGTTGTGGTAATATTAGGTGAAAAGGAAATATAACATTTTCTAAATGTTATTGAAATATTCTGAGGATCTCCAAGAGAATTTAAAATGCATATTGTGTGAACATCAATTGAATATGATGTTAAAGCTAAAACAAATATGCTATGAACAAATTACTTATTTGGAAATTGTGGAACATTGTGGAACATTGGGGGAGTGCTGTGTGCTATGTATTAAGTACAATATGTACATGTCACAAGAATATTCCTGCAACATTACAGACAACTCACATAACTTAATTACATGTTCTGGGAACCTTTAAAGAACATTAAGGGAATGTCCTGTGTAACCTAACTTAAACATTTTATGAATGTCATCACAACTGAGCATATTTTGTGCTTTGCGAACCTCTCTCTTTTAATGTACCCACACTGTTCCCACAACCTAATTAAATGTTCTGGGAGCTTTTAAATAACATAAAAAATGTGTTCTGAGAATGTTCTTGAAACATCAAATCAAATCAAATCAAATGTATTTATATAGCCCTTCTTACATCAGCTGATATCTCAAAGTGCTGTACAGAAACCCAGCCTAAAACCCCAAACAGCAAGCAATGCAGGTGTAGAAGCACGGTGAACATCAGGTGAATGTTTTTTGCACCCTAAAATAAACATTGTATAATAATCCGTACAACAGGTCAGTTCATATTTTGTGATGTCCTCACAATGTTCCCACCCGACTGTTCCCACAATGTTCTGGGAACATTGTGGGGACATCACGACTGAACATTGTGGGGTCAGCACAACTGGACAGTTTTTGTGTTATGAGAACATTTGCCACAACTTAACTAATGTTTACAGAACCAATTTTGAATTTCTGGGAACATTTTAGTGAATGCTAGGTGAACATACCAAGGATATTTAATTTTAAACATAAAAAAACATTTGATTTTTGAATGTTTTGGTTTTGTTATCATCCTAATGTTAGATACAACCCTAACTAGAACTTAATGGGAATCTTAGCTAATGTTCTGGGAATGCTCCTGGTTTGCTGGATACCCTCTATGCCAAACGGCATTTCATTGTACTGTACTACTGACCCCTCTTCAATGTATGTGTCAGCCTGAATGACACATTCAGACCACAGACCAACTCACCTTCCCCACTCCTCAACTCTCACCCCTCGCCCCCTCACCCCTCTCTCTACTGTATGTGCCAGACCAGCTCATCCTCCATACTCCCCTCACCCCCCAGCCATCACCTGCCTCTCCTCATGCTGTCTCTCTGCTGTTCCTGTTAGAGTGTGTGTGTGTGGGACACTTAGCTCTGATTCATAATATATTTGGGAGGGTGTTCTGAATGATTTATTAGCCATCTGGCACAGAGACAGCTACTCCATGCTGTGTGTGTGTGTGTGGATTACCTGTACTCGGCATCGCCTCACACCTCACACACAGCTACAGTGGACACTCCCAGCTCCTCAACATATATTCAGTCCACCTCTTGATTCCCTTTCTCTCCATTTTCAGTCTGTACACAGCATTGGCAATATTATACAGCACTTATTATACAGCACTTATAATATAGGGGGGAAGGGAGGAGATGGATGGGGGGGATTGGGTGGGGGGGGCTCATTTCCAATCTTGCTGTGCTAGTTGAACTGTATAAACAATGGTTTCTGGTCCCATGTGGGTAGTGGTTGGGAAAACACAGGCCCAGCTATTTATTCTGTGACTAATAATGGTTTAATGCCGCATGCTTTACTAATCCCAATGGAAGCACGCTAAACGTTTTATAAAACATTATGTTTATGAAGTTAAATGGAAGATAATGCACTTAAGTCTAGTACAGTCATCTATAGGCGTGGGGTAAGTTGAGCCATGTTTTACATTCAGCAGCACTCCATCAAAGAAAACATATCTACATATATTTCACCATGTTGTGTATCCCTGGAAATAATTAGAATCATGTAAACATTACAGTTTTGAAAAGCTAGCTTGTCTAAAAAATGTGGTTTCTTGGCACAACTTTGCCCGGATATGGGGTAAGTTGAGCCGCGAGACAGGGTAAGATAAGCCGCCTACAAATTTATGTAATGAATGCAATATTACCACTACCATAACTATCCTTTTTTCCCAAACACAAGACAACACAATCAAACAAACACAAACACAATCAACACAATCTTTTAATAATTTTAAGCATCTTTTAACAGAGGCTTAACATCTAAAAAACAATTTGTACTTTTTGAAACAGTTTTAACATAGGCCGGACCCTGTTGTTACCTTGTATCCCAGCGATAATGCCTTGCATTATGCCTAGGAAGAAAACATTTAAATTTGCTCTAATTGCCATCGGCTCAACCATTGGCTCAACATACCCCATGGCCATAGACTCAATTTACCCCTTGGCAAACATTTTGACTATATTAGCCCACACAGCTACAAGGATGCACTTTCATACTACAGTAAGTTTAGGACCTCATATTGAATCTTATAGACCCCAACTAATGTATAGAACAATTGTAAAATGATCTATGTTGGTTTAGATAGAAGCATCATGAATCCTCTAACACAATAAGTACATTTGACTTGGTGAAAATCAGTTTTTTGGATCTAACTTGCTCACCACTTCCATGTGGTTTCTTCCTTCACAGACTCCATGAAATATTTGGTGAAATTATTCATTTTGTGTCTGGTTTCCTAGAAACAAGGCTGGTTCAACTTACCCCTTTGGTGTAATTTACGTACAGGACTCCTCTGTTTGTGTTGTTGTCGTTAGCTGTAAGCAGAGTTGTCTTATAATGGCAGCGACGTGATGTTTAGATTACAGTTATTGTCTCTCTCCTTTTCTCTATTTGTCCCTCTCAGTGTTCAGTGCTGGTTCTCCGTGTAGGTGGAGGTGTGTGGGAGAGGCTGGCAGGCCGCATTCTGTTCATGTAATGAATTCAATCACTTAAAAGTCAGTTTCAGTACAATACAGTGTTACACTATGAGGTGACCGTGAAAGTGGAGCAACCATTCAGAGTAGCGTGAATGAATGACGACAAAACAAACACTTAAACAACATAAATCAATTCCAGATTTCTGCCGATGCTACTCCTATCAATCCCTTACATTAACAACTACTGAAAATACTCATCTCTATTAGCTAGTGTATTTCTCCAATGCAGGAACTGGTTGTTTTAACTGTTTATGTGACAGTTGGTTTGTGTAGCCTGAGTGCCAGTCTGTTTGTGCTATCATATCAACTGTCACTCATTGTCATGTTTGGCTTGACAGTGACAGCAGTGGTGTTGGCAAAAGCACAAACAGATCTGGGACAAGGCTATTGGTCGTGTGATTCTGAGAGCAAACCAAACCAATGTCAAAACCAGTCCCCCCCCACCAGACCAGCTTTTGTTAAATGTGTTTGCTGGCTGTAGACTCCTACACCTCTCCACCACAGGAGGTTGGTGGCACCTTAATTGGGGAGGACGGGCTCGTGGTAATGGCTGAAGCGGAATAGGTGGACTGGTATCAAATACAGAAAACATATGGTTTCCATGTGTTCTTTCTCTCTCTCTCTTTCTCTCTCTCTCTCTCTCTCTCTCTCTCTCTCTCTCTCTCTCTCTCTCTCTCTCTCTCTCTCTCTCTCTCTTGCTCTCTCTTGCTCTCTCCCCAGTCTCAGGACAACCCCCCTCTCTCTCGTTCTGTCCACGCTCTCTCTCTTACCCTCTTTCTCTCCTTCAATCTCTCGCTCCTTCTTTTCATCAATCTCTCTCCCTCTTTCTCTCTCTCTCTGTCCCTCTCTCTCTCCGCTTTCAGCGAATATTGCGTGGGCCCACACTTGAGTTTCTGCCATGTGCTTTCTGCACCCCTCCACACACACACACACACACACACACACACACACACACACACACACACACACACACACACACACACACACACACACACACACACACACACACACACACACACACACACACACACACACACACACACACACACACACACACACACACCCTCGCCCACAATCCACAGCTCTGACGTGTGTGAGTGAATCTATTAATCTGCAGTGCCTTCAGAAAGTATTCCCACCTCTTGACTTTTTTGCCATTTTGTTGCGTTACAAAGTGGGATTAAAAGGAATTTAATAGCCATTTTTTGTCAATGATCTACACAAACTACTCTGTACTGTACTGTGGAAAGAAATTCGAACATTTGTAAAAAAGAAAGAAAAAAGTATGTACAACAAAACACTAATATACACTGAGTATAATGCTGCATGCATTCATGCGGCATTCATAGCTTTAAGGGTGAAAGCCCTTATTGATGTCACTTGTTATATCCATTTCAATCAATGTAGATGCATTGGAGGAGCCAGGTTAAAGAAGGATTTTTAAGCCTTGAGACAATTGAGACATGGATTGTCAATGTGTGCCATTCAGAGGGTGAATGGCCAAGACCGCATTTTTAAGGGATATGGTAGTAGGTGCCAGGTGCACCGGTTTGTGTCAAGAACTGCAACGCTGCAACGAGTTTTTCATGCTCAACAGTTTCCTGTGTGTATCAAGAATGGTCCACCACCCAAAGGACATCCAGACAATTTAACACAACTGTGGGAAGCATTGGAGTCAACATGGCCCAGCATCCCTGTGGAACGCTTTCAACACCTTGTAGAGTCCATGCCCTGATGAATTGAGGCTGTTCTGAGGGCAAAAGGGGGTGCAACTCAATATTAGGAAGGTGTTCCTAATGTTTGGTATACTCAGTGTATAAATCATTGACTACACCACTGATTATTATTTATTGTCAATCTGATCACATTACATTCAGAGAGACATTATCAGTAGGTAAGAACACAGACATCATTCAGTGTGGCTCTCTCTGGAGGGAGAGAGTACAAACCAAATCTCACATCCCTCAACAACCGTATTGACAGCCCTCCACCCACACACGGAAACATTGAAACACCATTTACAGCAACCAACAGGAGGCAAAGAAAGGCAAATTCACAGTCTCTATGTACTGTATACACTGTATATCTTGTACTGTACGCTGCATTCCTGACCAGTAGCGGTGCGTGGATAACATCACTGGGGAAGCCAAGACAAATCAGTAAAAAAGCCATATTACAACCTATGTTGTGATAATTGCGTTGTTTGCTCTATAACCCATTAGTTCATACACCACCAGGATATACAATAAGGCTGTGACAACAAAAAGACAACAGTCACACAGTGTCGGAATAGTTTCAACTACACACACTATCAGGGATCAAGGTAAGACCCAGATGCAGACTGTCAAGTAACACTGTTTATTGTAGCAAACAGAGGCAGACAAAGACAGGTCAAGGCAGGCAGGGTCGAAAATACAGGGTAAGGCAGAGGTACAGGGTGGCAGGTGGACTCAGGGTCAGGCAGAGTTCAGTAATCCAGGGGTGGAGCAAAGGTACAGGACGGCAGGCTCAGGCTCAGGCAGAGAGGTCAGGCGGGCGGGTACAGGGTCAGGACAGGCAAAGGTCAAAACCGGGAGGACTAGCAAAGAGAGGCTGGGAAATGAAAGGAGCTGACAGGAAAAATGCTGGCAAGTTTGAACGGACAAGACGAACTGGCAACAAACAGACAGAGAACACAAGTATAAATACACAGGGGATAATAGGGAAGATGGGTGACACCTTGAGGGGGGTGGAGACAAGCACAAGGACATGTGAAACAGATCAGGGCGTGACACATACATTTGTTCCATCCCAAAACCGGAAATGGACGTATGTCCGGTGAAGTCCACAAAGCAAATAGTGCATACCAACAGTTATATCACCTGCAGCATGGTCAAGCAAGTTAATATTTACAGTTTACCTAACAACTACTGATTTAGAACCACAGAGTTACCGCAAGTCAGCACAAAGACAACAGGAACACTGCCTCCGCTATTCCAGCACCATTTCAACTTAAACATTGAAACATCATCAGCTCAACAAGGTTATACATGCTTAGTTTAATACACTGAAAACAAACTTAAAGATACCAAAAATGATTTAGTCCAGTCAATGTTGCTAAATATCATGTGGCTGTCCATGGTGCTGATTCGTCTGTGTTGGTTTGTTTGTTTGTGTGTGCGTGTGCGTGTGTAAGTAAAACAAAAACTGTTGACTGACCCTACTTGTAGACTAGTTGAACGCCAATGCCATCCTCCTCTCTTGTTGGCAAAACAGTCTATGGCTCTGTCATATACACTTTTAGTTTTTGTTGTGATAGGCTACCTAGCTAAAATACTTGCTAGCCTGAATTCCTCACATGGGCAACAATGAACCATCTAAGTTAACTAGCTAGTTAATGCGAGCCTACTAGGCTACATCTAGGCTAGATATTAAACTTCAATTGTCTCAGGCCAGTGGCCCAACATATTAATTTATGGTTAGATCAGAATCGCTGTCATCATCATTGGTCTGTACAGAGAGTTAAGTCAAAACCGGAAGTTCAAATCCCCATCTCCGTCCATGGCTTAGGAAAGGGACGATTTAGCAAGCTAGCTACTGCAGGACATCAACACAAGCAGACCAGAAAAGTCCAGCTGAAAATGAAAAGTTAAAATGTCTTGAGTCAATAAGTATTCAATCCCTTTGTTATGGCAAGCCTAAATAACTTCAGCAGTTAACATAAGTTGCATGGACTTATCTGTAAGGACCCCTTGCTCGAGCAGTGAATTTCAAACACAGATTCAATCACAAAGACCAGGGAAGTTTTCCAATGCCTCGCAAAGAAGGGCCCCTATTGGTAGATCGGTAAAAATAAAAATAGCAGGCACTGAATATCCTTTTGATCATGGTGAAGTTATCAATTACACTTCGGATGGTGTATCAATACACCCAGTTACTACAAAGATACAGGTGTCCTTCCTTACTCTGTTGCCGGAGAGGAAGGAAACCGCTCAGGGATTTCACGAGGCCAATGGTGACTTTAAAACAGTTACAGAGTTTAATGGCTATGATAGGACAAAACTGAGGATGGATCAACAACACTGTAGTTACTCCACAATACTAACCTAAATGACAGAGTGAAGAGAAAGAAGCTTGTACAGAATAACATGTTTCCAAAACATGCATCCTGTTTGCAATAAGGCACTAAAGTAAAACTGCAAAAAATGTGCGCCCTGAATAGAAAGCGTTATGTTTGGGGCAAATCCAACACAACACATCACTGAGTACCACTCTTCATATTTTCAAGCATGGTGGAGGCTGCATCATGTTATAGGTATTCTTGTCATCGGCAAAGACGGGGGAGTTTTTTAGGATGAAAAGAAACAGAATAGAACCAAGCACAGGCAAAATCTTAGAGAAAAACCTGGTTCAATCTGCTTTCCAACAGACACTCGGAGACAAATTCACCTTTCAGCAGGACAATAACCTAAAACACAAGGCCAAATATACACTGGAGTTGCTTACCAAGACGACATTGAATGTTCCTGAGTGGCCTTGTTACAGTTATGACTTAAATCAGCTTGAAAATCTATGGCAAGACTTGAATATGGCTGTCTAGCAACTTGAAAGAGCTTGAAGAATTTTTAAAAGAATAATGTGCAAATATTGTACAATCCAGGTGTGCAAAGCCGGTTTGTGTCAAGAACTGCAACATTACTGGGTTTTTCACGCTCAATAATTTCTTGTTTGTATCAAGAATCGTCCACCACCCAAAGGACATTCAGCCAACTGCCACGACTGTGGGAAGCATTGGAGTCAACATGGGCCAGCATCCCTGTGGAACGCTTTCGTAACCTTGTAGAGTCCATTCCCCAACGAAGTCAGGCTGTTCTGAGGGAAAAAAGGGTGCAACTCAATATTAGGAAGGTGTTGCTAATGTTTGGTATACTCAGTCTAAATTATAATTCAGTGTACACCACTTCCGCCCCAAAACCGCTTATCCATAAACCACACTGCTTATTAACCGTTGATCCCACTGGAAAACATTAATTCAATCTTGTATTCTGAATCTGATCATGTATTTCTATCTGCAGAATACTGGCAACAGCAGGGGCCCACATGAACATACCAGTGGATCTGCGGACCCTGAGGGCGGTGAGAGTCCTGAGGCCACTTAAATTGGTCTCTGGGATCCCCAGTGAGTTCAGTCAATATCTACCAGCATATCAATATGATTTACAGTGTCATAATACCTTAATATGTACCTTACTGTAATGTCTAATTCTCAGAGGCACTCAGACATTAACTCTTCACACGTGTGTGTGTGTGTTATACATTTTATCATCAGGCTTGCAGATCGTGCTGAAGTCCATCATGAAGGCCATGGTGCCCCTGCTCCAGATCGGTTTGCTTTTGTTCTTCGCCATTCTTATGTTCGCCATCATCGGTCTGGAGTTCTACAGTGGGAAGCTCCACCACACCTGTCTACCTACTGCTGACATCCTGGGTAGTTACATACTCCAGTCTCCCTCACACTCTCTGTGTTTTATACACTACCCCACACTCCCTCATACTCTCTCTCTATCCAAAACCTCTTTGCCCACTTCTACTGTACCTCTATCCATGAAAGAGGTTCCCTTCCCCTCTGTATTGCATCTTCACAGGGTCCTCATCTCTATTATCCTGTATTTGACAATCTCTCTCTGTTTTGCTCTCTCGTGCTCTCCCCCCTGCATCGTTATTAAGAACATCTTTATACTGCTTCTCTTTTACCTGACAGCTTCATGAGGACCGGACTGTCCCATCTAACCAGTGATGGAAAAAATACCCAATTGTCATAGATGAGTTAAAGTAAATATACCTTATTAGAAAATTACTAAAGTAAAAGTGAAAGTTACCCAGTAAAATACTACTTGAGTAGAAGTGTAAAATTATTTGGTTTAAAATATACTTAAGTATCAAAAGTAATGGTTTAAATCATTTCACAATCCTTATATTAAGCAAACCAGACTGCACAATAACAAAAAATATATACTGTATATATATATTCTGGGATATACTCCAACACTTCGACAATAACTTTCAAACAAAGTGTCTAGTGAGTCAGTTCAGAGGCAGTAAATCAAATCAAACTTTATTTGCCACATGCGCCGAATACAACAAGTGTAGACTTAACCGTGAAATGCTTCCTTACAAGCCCTTAACCAACAGTGCAGTTCAAGAAGAATACATATTTACCAAGTGTAACGGATGTGAAATGGCTAGCTAGTTAGCGGGTACGCGCTAGTAGCATTTCAATCAGTTAATTCACTTGCTCTGAGACATTAAGTAGGGTTGCCCCTTGCTCTGCAAGGGCCGCGGCCTTTGTGGAGCGATGGGTAACGATGCTTCGTGGGCAACCGTTGTTGATGTGTGCAGAGGTTCCCTGGTTCGCGCCCGTGTCGGGGCGAGGGGACGACGTAAAGTTATACTGTTAGATTGATGCTGTTGACCCGGATCACTGGTTGCTGCGGAAAAGGAGGAGGTTGAAAGGGGGGTGAGTGTAACGGATGTGAAATGGCTAGCTAGTTAGCGGGTACGCGCTAGTAGCATTTCAATCAGTTACGTCACTTGCTCTGAGACAATAAGTAGGGTTGCCCCTTGCTCTGCAAGGGCCGCGGCTTTTGTGGAGCGATGGGTAACGCTGCTTCGTGGGTGACTGTTGTTGATGTGTGCAGAGGGTCCCTGGTTCGCGCCCATGTCGGGGCGAGGGGACGGTTTAACGTTATACTGTTACACAAGTAGGCTCAAATAAAAAGTAATCATTCAAAGTAACACAATAAGAATAAAAGTAACAAGGCTATATACAGGGGCACCGGTACCGAGTCAGTGTGCAGGGGTACAGGCTAGTTGAGGTAATCTGTACATGTAGGTGGGGGCAAAGTGACTATGCATAGGTAACAAACAAACAGCGATTAGTAGCAGCAGTGTACAAGAGGGGGGGTGTCAATGTAAATTGTTCGGTGGTGATTTTTATGAATTGTTCAGAAGTCTAATGGCTTGGGGGTAGAAGCTGTTGAAGAGCCTTTTGGTCCTAGACGTGGCGCTCCGGTACAGCTTGCCGTGCGGTAGCAGAGAAAACAGTCTATAACTTGGGTGACTGGAGTATCTGACAATTTTATGGGCTTTCCTCTGACCCCGCCTATTATATAGGTCCTGGATGGCAGGAAGCTTGGCCCCAGTGATGTACTGGGCCGTTCGCACTACCCTCTGTAGCGCCTTACGGTCAAATGCAGAGCAGTTGCCATACCAGGTGGTGATGCAACCGGTCAGGATGCTCTCGATGGTGCCGCTGTAGAAATCTGGGGGCCCATGCCAAATCTTTTCAATTTCCTGAGGGGGAAAGGTTTTGTCGTGCCCTCTTCACAACTGTCTTGGTATGTTTGGACCATGATAGTTTGTTGGTGATGTGGACACCAAGGAACTTGAAACTCTCGACCCGCTCCACTACAGCCCTATCAATGTTATTGGGGGCCTGTTCGGCCCTCCTTTTCCTGTACACACCCCTGAGGGGCCCGAGTGTTAAGGATCAGTGTGGCAGACGTGTTGTTGCCTACTCTTACCACTTGGGGGCGGCCCATCAGGAAGTCCAGGATTCAGTTGCAGATGGAGGTGTTTAGTCCCAGGGTCCTTAGCTTAGCGATGAGCTTCGTGGGCACTATGGTGTTGAACGCTGAGCTGTAGTTGATGAACAGCATTCTCACATAGATGTTCCTTTTGTCCAGGTGAGAAAGGGCGGTGTGGAGAGCGATTGAGATTGCGTCATCTGTGGATCTGTTTGTGCGGTATGCAAATTTAAGTATGGTCTAGGGCAGGGGTGTCAAACTCAAATACCCAGTGGGCCAAAATATAAAACCTGAACAAAGTCGCGGGCCAACATTGAACAAATGAACCTTTTAATATGGACCCAAACAAGTTTTGCTTTAACATTGAATATGGAACAAGCATCGCTTATTACCATACAATATATAATTTAATAGTGGAGACATGCAAAATCGAATTTCAAATGAAAAAACACATCAATGGCATTCATTTATTAAATAAATAAAAATCGTATGCCTCTTTTCTATTTGCAGCCTTCTGATTTAAATACCAAAATAAACTTTTTCCACTGGCTAATAATTTTACAAATAAAATGATAATAAATCAATTTACCATTCAAGCCCATGCCTTGTAGCAAGAAAAAGTGCACAAAGAAAACGTTAATTATTGCACACTGATATAATCTGATGTGCCCAAGCCAGATACCTGGCATCTCTTCTTGGATGCTAGTTCATCAATGTCTGGGCTCAGGCTCTGAGCTGAAGAAATCCTCAGTATCGAGCGAAGGTGTTCATCAGTCAGACGTCTCCTGTGAGTTGTTTTGGTCATCTTCATCGAGGAGAAAAGTTGCTCGCATAGATAAGTGCTGCCGAACATGGAGAGCATCTGAGCAGCTTGGGTGCGGAGCTGAGGCATTGTGTCAGGGATGAACCGTGGAAACTGTGCGGCGCCCACAGCATCATACTTTGACTTCAGCGTGTCGTTGCACTGGAGTTCAATCAGCTCCATTTGGATGTTGGTTGGTGCATTTTCCACATCAACTGCGAAGGGATTACTAAGCAGTTCAAACCTACATTTCTGGACATCGAAGTCGGCAAATCGCCGGCTAAACTCAGCGGCGAGAACAATGAGTTTTTCAGCAAACTGTGCGCATGGGAACACGGCGGTAGAGATTCATCATGCACTTTTTCACGAACTCTCCCTCATTAAAGGGCCGGGCTGATTTTGCGATCTCTGCTGCCACTATATAACTAGCCTTTACAGCAGCCTCACTTTGTGATGTGGCTTTTTTGAACATATTCTGTTGTGAAACCAAACTTCTTTTCATCTCCTCTACTTTCTGGCTCCTTTGAGTCATGTCCAGGTCCTTGTATTTGTCATGGTGTTTCACTTCATAGTGTCGTCTAATGTTGTACTCCTTACTTACAGCCACGTTGACTCCACAAACAAGACAAACAGGTTTGTCTTTTACATATGTAAACAGATATTCTGCCTCCCACTTGTCCAGAAAGCTCCTGTTTTCTGCCTTTCTTTTCGCCATTTTTGGGAAGGGATAGCGCGCTGACAGTGGTAGCGTCTATGTTGCTATGACTACTGTCACAGAGGAGAGGGCGTTTCTGGGTCCTGTCCTGATTGGCGCGCGAAAACAACAGCAGAGCATTATGGGATTCGTAGTATTAGCGGTGAATGCGTTGTATAATACCGGCGGGCCAGCTCTAGTAGTAATTTGGTATTGTCTCGCGGGCCAAATATAATTACCCCGCGGGCCAGAGTTTGACACCCATGGTCTAGGGTGTCCGGGAGGATGCTGTTGATGTGAGCCATGACCAGCCTTTCAAAGACAACCGATGTGAGTGCCACTGGGCGGTAATCATTTAGGCAGGTTACCTTCGCTTCCTTGGGCACAGGGACTATGGTGGTCTGCTTGAAACATGTACGTATTAAAGACTCGGTCAGGGAGAGGTTGAAAATGTCAGTGAAGACACTTGACAGTTGGTCCGCGCATGCTATGAGTACATATCCTGGTAATCCGTCTGGCCCAGCGGCTTTGTGAATGTTGACCTGTTTAAAGGTTTTGTTCACATCGGCTACCGAGAGCGTTATCACACAGTCATCCAGAACAGCTGGTGCTCTCGTGCATGCTTCAGTGTTGCTTGCCTCGAAGCGAGCATAAAAGGCATTTAGCTCGTCTGGTAGGCTCGCGTTACTGGGCAGCTCGTGTCTGGGTTTCCCTTTGTAGTCCATAATAGTTTGCAAGCCCTGTCACATCCGACGAGCATCAGAGCCAGTGTAGTAGGATTCAATCTTAATCCTGTATTGACGCTTTGCTTGTTTGATGGTTCGTCTGAGGGCATAGCGGGATTTCTTATTAGAGTCCGGATTAGTCTCCCGCTCCTTGAAAGCGCCAGCTCTAGCCTTTAACTCGATGCAGATTTTGCCTGTAATCCATGGCTGTCACGATCGTCTTCTTGAGAGAGAGTGGACCAAGGCGCAGCGTGTGAGAAATACATCTTCTTTTATTTAGAAGAGGGAAAAACACGAAACGAACACTATTACAAAACGAAACAAAACAACAAACGATCGTGAAGCTAAAGACGTAAGTGCACACACAAGCTACAAACGTACAACATAGACAATTACCCACAAAACCCAAATGCCTATGGCTGCCTTAAATATGGCTCTCAATCAGAGACAATAAACCACAGCTGTCTCTAATTGAGAACCAATCTAGGCAGCCATAGACATACAAACACCTAGACAAGACACTGCCCCATTAAACGTACAAACCCCTAGACAAACCAAAACACATACATCCCCATGTCACACCCTGACCTAACTAAAATAATAATGAAAACAAAGATAACTAAGGCCAGGGTGTGACAATGGCTTCTGGTTGGGATATGGACGTACAGTCACTTTGGGGATGACGTCATTGATGCACTTATTGATGAAGCCGATGACTGTGGTGATGTATTCCTCAATGCCAATGGATGAATCCCGGAACATATTCCAGTCTGTGCTAGCAAAACAGTCCTGTAGTGTAGCATCCGTGTCATCTGACCACTTCCGTATTGAGCGAGTCACTGGTACTTCCTGCTTTAGTTTTTGCTTGTAAGCAGGAATCAGGAGGATAGAATTGTGGTCAGATTTGCCAAATGGAGGGTGGGGGAGAGCTTTGTATGTATCTCTGTGTGTGGAGTAAAGGTGGTCTAGGATTTATTTTTACCTAGTTGTGTAACAGTATTGCTTTCGTCCCTCTCCTCGACCCAATCTGGGCTCAAACCAGGGACCCTTTGCACACATCAACAACTGACACCCACAAAGCATCGTTACCCATCGTTCCACAGAGCAAGGGGAACAACTACTTCAGGTCTCAGAGTGAGTGACGTCACCGATTGAAACGCCATTAGCGTGCACCACCGCTAAATAGCTAGCCATTTCACATCGGTTACAGTTGCACATGTGACATGCTGGTAAAAATTTGGTGAAGCTGATTTAAGTTTGCCTGCATTAAGGTCCCCGGCCACTAGAAGCGCCGCTTCTGGGTGAGCATTTTCTTCTTTGCTTATGGCCTTATAGAGTTGGTTGAGAGCGGTCTTAATGCCAGCTTCGCTTTGTGGTGGCAAATAGACGGCTACGAATAATACAGATGAGATCTCTCTTGGTAGATAGTGTGGTCGACAGCTTATCAGAAGGTACTTTACCTCAGGCGAGCAATACTGACAAAAAGACACACACCCCCACCCCTCGTCTTACCAGAGATAGCGTCTCTGTTCTGCCGGTGCATGGAAATTCCCGCCAGCTCTATATTGTTTGTTTCTTCATTCAAGATGTTACAGTTTTTAATGTCCCATTGGTAGGATAATCTTAATAGCAGGTCATCAATTTTATTTTCTAACAATTGCACGTTAGCAAGGAAAATGGAAGGCATTGGGAGTTTACTCGCTCGCCTCCGGCTTCTCAGAAGGATCCCTGATCTACGTCCTCGATCTGGATCTCGGCCTGTTCCAGTGAAAGCAGGATATCCTTCTCGTCTGACTCGTTAAAGGGAAAAGTTATTTTCGGTCATAATAGACGGTAGCAGCAACATTATGTACACAATAAGCAAAATAATAAGTTGCACAAAACCCCCCCAAAATATGAAAATTGCATAATTGGTTCGGAGAATGTAAAACGTCAGCCATGTTCTGCGACGCCATCTTTTCAAAAAGGATGACCAGGGCGGTTCTCTTGATAAGTGCATGAATTGGATAATTTTCCTGTCCTGTTAAGCATTCAAAATGTAACAAGTACTTTTTGGTGTCAGAGAAAATGTATGGAGTAAAAAGTAAATTATTTTCTTTAGGAATGTAATGGAGTAAAAGTAAAAGTTGTCAAAACTATAAATAGTAAAGTAAAGTACAGACACAACTGCATCTGACCCTACTCTACAAAAAATATATTTTGTTTTTGTTTTTATTTACAGTCATGTTTCAAATGCTTGTTCTAACTAGTGTACTGTATGGCAGGAGTAAAGTTTACAAATTTGTAAGGTGATGGCATGGGGCAAACATTATTCATGTTTGTGAGTGAACGTTATTTATAATAAGGGTTACATGGAGAAAATCTGACCTCTGAAATGAAAATGGATGGCCCTCCCTGCAGCAAAATATATTTCACATAAACCCTCCCTGAACACTTAAAAAATAAGCAGGTCACCTTCCCCTATACCGCAAATAATAATGAAAAAGTGGATAGCAGAGAACATGTCTACCATTTACCCTGACTTCTTAGACAGACCAGAGCCTTAGATATGCAGTTTTAGAAACTGTTCTTCGTCCTGTAAGCATGATATGGCAATGCAGGAATTTTGATAGCGCACAGGACTGCGGGCCAGAAGGTTGTGGGTTCTCAGACTACCGTGGACAAGAGTAGTGGTGGAAAGATCTGCTTTATAATAAAAACATTACATGAATATATCGTTGTATTTGCAGGTCTGAGAAAAAATGTATTTTATAAAAAATGTCACGCAATTGTACTTAATTTTACATATTAGCGGAATCGTTTTTTAATACCACACCAGTAATTGAAATGACAGGCTAAGAATGGACAGAGAGATTAAACCTATGTGTTCATCTAATCTTATTTATCCAATGCCAAATCAGTGTGTCTTGTTTGCAACCAAACTGTTCGTTGTTTTCAAATTATTCAATCTGAGACATCATTAGGAATCTGTGCATGGTGCTTTCAAAAGTTAGGCCTACCTTTCCACCCCAGACAGAGTAAGCCTACAGATGCAGAAAAATTACAGCTTTAAGTGCTGGCTATTTTTCTTCCATGGCTTAATCCAACGAGAGAAGGTCACAAGTGTTTCCTTAAAAGCTGTCTGAGTTTAACATCTTCTATTGTACAGAAAGTGAATAGCTTAATCAATTGATAGTGACATAATTAGATTATTTCCCAAGCAAAGTCAGCCTGTGAATGTCAAAAAAACGAAACAGTTACATCCCCATATGCACCTTTTCCGGGTATTTTACAGCTTGTTTCTAGCATAAAGCATTGCGGATCAAAGCGCTCTTATAGATCACTTTATATAATCAGATCCGTTTTATTTTCTTCAAAATCTTAAACTAACAAGCGGTAGGCCTGTGCTTTTTTTTTATAACTTAAGGGGTCCAACAATTCAAAATCAAATAGCTAAATGATCCATAGTATAATCCTCTTAAAACAATTCCATATGTCAGCTTAGCACCCCTCCTGTCAGGATCGTCTTGCGGAGAGAGAGAGGACCAAGGCGCAGCGTGTGAAAAATACATCTTCTCTTTATTAGAAGAAGAACAAACGAAACAAAACAACAAATAGACGAACGTGAAGCTATCAAAGACTAAGTGCAAACATGCAACATAGACACAGACAATTACCCACAAAACCCCAATGCTATGACTGCCTTAAATATGGCTCTCAATCAGAGACAATGAACCACAGCTGCCTCTAATTGAGAACCAATCTAGGTAGCCATAGACATAACTAGACAACTACCCTAGACACTGCCCCATACACATACAACACCCCTAGACACTACAAAAAGACATACATTCCCCATGTCACACCCTGACCTAACTAAAAAACATAAAGAAAACAAAGAATACTAAGGCCAGGGCGTGACACCTCCCTCCTCCTCCAACATCAAATAATTGAAGAGTGCAGTGTGGGTGGAAGAATAACCAACAAATCTATGGATATAGCAGCCTATAGCCTAATTTTGTCTGTCAAACAGGTAGGCCTACCTCTTTTTTCTTGAATAGGAAGAAATAGGCTCCAACACAAAACCCTCTTGTTGTTATTAAAGTCTAATTAAAATTACGACGGTTTAATTAAATTATGCCTATCAGAATTTGACTACTTTCAGCACCATGAGCTGTCCATTTTCGAGTGATTGTGCCATGGCACCACAATGTACATTAAATTACTCGAATCTGGCTTATTGTGAGGTCAATAAGTTTAATAAAAACATCAGGGGCAAGAAACATACTGTTTCTAATCAAATCAATTATAGTAGTAGCAAGCTATCAAAGTTGACCCCCGGTCCTCCTCCTCATCTTCGCTCTCTTCTTCTCAAACTGAACAGAACATAGTTTGTGCGCAAGAAAGTGCATTTTTTGGAGTCGGCCCAATCAAAACCTATTTTTGGTAGAAACCTTTGACTCTCCTCCTGAACTACCACCGTAGGCCTACACAGCACAGCCATTGGTTAGGCAGCACACAAAAAAAGAGCAGAGCAGGCGGGGGCTCAGGGTTGGAATATCCATTTCCGTGTGTAATAAAGCCTAGTTTAATTTACACCATCCCATCACCTATCTTAGAAATGTAACTTTGCTCTGTGCTTCTCCAAGCGTGCACTTCGTAGTCTATAGGCTATGGACCACTTGATTGAGACCACACTAAATACATATGGGCGCACATGATATTGCACGCCCAGCAGAGAATCAGAGATGAGGGACGGCATCAGGCACACATCGATATATAGCCTAATAAGCAACACAGAGAAATATAAACATTTCATAAATTACAAATTACATGACCCCAATCCCTCCCCTTGACTGAAATTGAACATGACACTACCCCATTTTCCTCTAGGTATCTATTCTGTAAATTGGAATCCGTCCCTTAATACGCCCAACTGGGCTCCCTAGCTACCTTTTTAATTAGCCATTAATGATTACTCTGTAATCACACAAGCCAAATATAGTATTTTATTAAATATGGTTTAACACAGTCAGATATGATCTCTCCAGAATGTGTATTTCTCAACCCTCAATTCACGAAGCAGCACTGACCCCTGGGATGTTGGTGACCGGTACCTGAGGGGGTTAGCTGAAACAGATTCAGTCAGTTTTCAAGTGCCAGTTTTTAATCTAAGCGGTCCTTGAAGGAGGAAGGATTACAGCTCACCTGTTGTAATTAAGGTTGACGCTCTAGACATACGCTACTCCTAAACCTTATTGCCCTCTTAAAGAGCAGTCTGCATTTCAAACACAAACAAAGCGTCCACCCTACCACTGTTTTGGTAAACAGCTGAGGGATTGGGCTGGAGAAATGTAACCACTCTCAAATTCATAGACAGAGCTATGGATGCCAGGACTGACCATCCATGATATCAAAATGATAGTTTTAACAATGTTTTGAGGCTATACAGTGTTTGTTCTCAATTACATTGTTTACAAACAATGGGGTATAATGTTTTACATTTAGCAGACACACTTACAATAGTGAGTGCATACATTTTCCAATTGGTCCCCCATGGAAATCAAACCCACTGCCCTGGCGTTGCAAGCGAAATGCGCTACCATCTGAGCCACACGGGACATATAAAACAAGCTTATATTTTGGGTTCAGATGGGCAACGACAGCTGAACTAAGCTAATGGGGTATTGATAAGTTATATTCTTCAAAAATCAATGGGTGCATATCATTAATTTAAAAGGTCAAAATTGGATGTACCAACTGCAGATTGCCCCTTTAAGGCAACTTTGTCACATTGAAAAGGTCAGATGCAGCGCTAATGTAATCAAACAATGAAAAAGCTGTGACACTGTTCGTTTTGTGTAGAAAGTAACAAGCTACCTACACGTTAACCACCACAACCCATGCCTTGTCCTGTGTTAGAAAATGAGACGATGGATACGACCGAGGTGGAGTTTGCGTGTGGAGTCAGGAAGTGTCCGGAGAAGTATGACTGCATCGGGTCATGGATTGGCCCCAACAATGGCATCACCCAGTTTGACAACATCCTGTTCGCTGTGCTCACTGTCTTCCAGTGCATCACCATGGAGGGATGGACAGCTGTACTCTACAATGTGAGAACAGATCACTCAAAGTATTTTTTAGGAACTATTTTTAAGGTAGAGACATTGAAGTAAGGGATAATCAAAGAGGGGCTATGAAGTCCGGTGGAAATAATGCGTGTGTGATGCGACCCCGGCGCACCGCATTGTGGCACAGCTTCCGCATTGTGGCACAGCTTCCGCATTGTGGCACAGCTTCCGCATTGTGGCACAGCTTCCGCATTGTGGCACAGCTTCCGCATTGTGGCACAGCTTCCGCATTGTGGCACAGCTTCCGCATTGTGGCACAGCTTCCGCATTGTGGCACAGCTTCCGCATTATGCTTGATTTCCAGAGAATGCATAGCCCCTTGTTCTTACATAGTAACTCCTCAGCAGTGAAGCGTTAAGTCTGTACCTGTATTTATGTACCCTATACATGTCTATTGTACCTCCTTTAGACCAACGATGCCTTGGGCTCTATGTGGAATTGGATGTACTTTATCCCTCTCATCATCATTGGCTCATTCTTCGTACTCAACCTGGTGTTGGGAGTCCTCTCTGGGTGAGTAAATAAAAGCTGTGTGTGTATGTGTGTGTGTGTGTGTGTGTGTGTGTGTGTGTGTGTGTGTGTGTGTGTGTGTGTGTGTGTGTGTGTGTGTGTGTGTGTGTGTGTGTGTGTGTGTGTGTGTGTGTGTGTGTGTGTGTGTGTGTGCACATGTGGAAGTTTGTGTGTGATTTTATGAGGGTTTTGGAAGAGGAAACAATGGATTGCCTCATGTCCTGCGTGTGTAGGGAGTTTGCCAAAGAGAGGGAGCGGGTGGAGAACAGGAGAGCCTTCATGAAGCTGAGACGTCAACAGCAGGTGGAGAGAGAACTCAATGGATACAGAGCCTGGATAGACCGAGCAGGTACTGTACTGTTACCTTACAACTGCTACCACCCGAGAGATAACTACATAAGACACAAAAATGTATGTATTATAAGATCCAATTGGATCTGCCGGGATGGAGCTGCCTGGTGAATATGTGGATGGAGCTACTTGGTGAATATGTTGATGGAGGGTGACTTTGTGCCATTATAGCACTGCAGCTTCAATCTACAATATCTTTCTCCCACGCAAGTAGAGGTTGAGTGGAAGGTGATGCGAACTCCTTGACTCAAGAGTAAATGTGTGAGTGCGAGTCTGTGCATATCTGTGTGTGTGAGCGTGTACGCATGCGTGTGTGTGTGTGTTCACTCATCCGTGTGTGTACGCTCATCTGTGTGTGTGTGTGAGTGTGAATGTCTGTGTGTGTGTGTGTACGTCCGTGTGTGTGTGTGTGCACATCCACGCGTCCATCCGTGTGGGTGGGTGTTCACTCATCCGTGTGTGTGTGCACGCTCATCTGTATGTGTGTGTGCGCGTGAATGTCTGTGTGTGTGTGTGTGTGTGTGTGTGTGTGTGTGTGTGTGTGTGTGTGTGTGTGTGTGTGTGTGTGTGTGTGTGTGTGTGTGTGTGTGTGTGTGTGTGTGTGTGTGCGCACATCCACGCGTCCATCCGTGTGTGTTTGAATGTATGCATTAGTCATAGAAATCAATAAGTGTTCCCTCTCTGCAGGGCGTCATCAGGGACCTGAAAGTGTAAAGTTAGCTACCAGGCGAGCGCTGGATGAGCTCTTACCTGATGATGAGTTCTTCCCTCTCTCAGAGCATCAACACTATGCAACACTATGCATTCAGGCCAAATACTCACCTTTGTAATGCTAATAAAATCATTACAATATTACATTTAAACAGGTTAGCCCCATGATTTGCTCACGATCTTCTGAGAGTGCTAAGGGAAAGAGAGAGAGAGCCCTGTTTATGTTTCAGGAGCACTTTATGATTGACCTGGAATTCACTTTGTGTGGATGACAATGACCTGCTCATCCCAATGTTTCAGAGGAGGTGATGCTGGCTGAGGAGAACAAGAGTTCAGGGAGATCTGCTTTAGATGGTAAGAACCAGAAAACACAATTCATTGAGAGGAGTCACCACCATAATGGTGAATTCAATTGTGCTGAAGTCCTTTCCTCCCACGTTCACATCAGTAAATCCTTATGTAACAGGGGTCAGTGTGCTGCTAAGAGCTTTGCTTCCTCTACTGTCCAAATGCCCCTTACTGGGCTTGAACCAGTGATCCTCTGCTTTGCAAAAGGACTGCCCTCCTTGACGTTCCAATGGTTCCAATGGTTTTGGCTGCTGGGAAAATATCTCATTTGAAAGCTTGCTGTGGAATGAGTTTACGGTACCTTCTTAACGCTGTTACACTTCCAACAGTACAGTACAGTACAGTACAGTACAGTACAGTACAGTACAGTACAGTACAGTACAGTACAGTACAGTACAGTGTTTTGGAATGTTCTATACCATGTTCCAAAATTGTTACACAACCTGCCTCTCTCCATCCACTACACTTTAACTCCAGTTGTAAACAAAGGCAGACATGTTATTCCTCTTTGACCTCCATTAGCTTAGAGCTGCTGCAGACAATTGAAAATTGCAGTGAAAGGGCTAAACCTCTTTCAGAGGAAAATACACCGTTAAACCCTCAAGAAGTTAATTTGTTTTGATTACTGTGTGAACATCGCGGGTGTCTTGGTAACAGCAAGGTGAAAATGGCTTGGCGCACGCCTGTAGTGATATATCGTCTTGTTTTTATCATGTTTTTGTTAGTCTCACTCCTTTTTGGAAAACGAGAATGGTTCATATGACACTTTCATTTACACCATACCTTATCAACCTAACAAAAAGGTGCCATCAATAAAGCCACATTTAGTTGGCTCTTCCTCTTTCCTCTCATGTTCAGAGTATTTCAGTCAGTTTGCCCTGAAAGTTAGTATGTCAACATTACCGTTTCCATCCATTAATATATCATTAACTCTATAACTAGTTTGTCGTTCCATATGGACAAAATGGCTGGCAAGTGAAATATGTTGTGCCGTTATGCTTATAAGCATCTGTTGTTCTATCTATGCTATTAGAGATATTCTCTGTTGTCCTAATTTTGTGTTGTGTGTGTATTCAGTGCTGAAGCGGGCCACCAGTAAAAATGCTAAGCGTAGAGGAGGTCCTGGGGATGCAGAGATCTCCACTATAGGTGAGAGAGGAACACACAGCCCAGATCCTCATATTTAGGCGTCTTGATGTTTTTCTCTCCACCTTCATTTCTGGTCTCTTTCTCCAATATCTAATGTATTTGACCTCTATTTGACATATTTATTATTGTCAACACCCTTTCTCTCTCCTCTCCAACCCTGACCTTTTTCTTTCTCCATATCCTTTCTCTCTCCTCTCCAACCCTGACCTTTTTCTTTCTCCGTATCCTTTCTCTCTCCTCTCCAACCCTGACCTTTTTCTTTTTCCATATCCTTTCTCTCTCCTCTCCAACCCTGACCTTTTTCTTTCTCCATATCCTTTCTCTCTCCTCTCCAACCCTGACCTTTTTCTTTCTCCATATCCTTTCTCTCTCCTCTCCAACCCTGACCTTTTTCTTTCTCCGTATCCTTTCTCTCTCCTCTCCAACCCTGACCTTTTTCTTTCTCCATATCCTTTCTCTCTCCTCTCCAACCCTGACCTTTTTCTTTCTCCATATCCTTTCTCTCTCCTCTCCAACCCTGACCTTTTTCTTTCTCCATATCCTTTCTCTCTCCTCTCCAACCCTGACCTTTTTCTTTCTCCGTATCCTTTCTCTCTCCTCTCCAACCCTGACCTTTTTCTTTCTCCGTATCCTTTCTCTCGCTCTCTTTCTTTCTATTTACTCATCCTCTCTTCCTCTCTCCTCATTCTTCCTGCCCCAGGAGCACCTCGTATGCGGATCCGGACAGTGCGGCGTGGCCCGGTAGCGTATATACGTCGTAAGGAGCGTATGCTGCGTATCTCCCTGCGGCGCATGGTGAAGACCGACACCTTCTACTGGACCGTCCTCAGCCTGGTGGCTCTCAACACCATCTGTGTGGCCATCGTACATCATAACCAGCCTGAATGGCTCTCCACCTTCTTGTGTACGTCTGGGCTGGACTATCAATCAACCAATCAATGAATGAAAATGTGTCTTTTACAGCCCTTTTTACAACGATTGCACATTCAGAAGAAACTCCAGGTCCTAAGTATAGGCTATGTAGTGTATTTACAGTTACAGTAGCAAACTATCAATGCAATCTGGCCGGCTTTCAAATATACTTCTAGACTATGGAGATGTGGTTCTTCTGTTGTACAGAGTTTCTAACATGAATAAAAGCTAAATAGCTTTGTTTGAACAGAGAAAAAACTGTGAACATTTGCCCAGTCTTTGATTCATAGTGATTTATTCTTTCTTCAGACTATGCGGAGTTTGTTTTCCTGGGGCTCTTTTTGGCAGAGATGTTCTTAAAGATGTACGGCCTGGGTTTTCGGCTCTATTTCCACTCCTCCTTCAACTGCTTCGACTGTGGAGTGAGTTCATTCATTTTACTCCATTTTAGCTTATGGTGAACCAGGACTTAGAAGTGTGGCAACATAAGATTTTCTTATGGTTGTACAGGTGAATCAAGGTGTGTTATATTAGCGAGTTATAAAAAACAACAAGACATTTCATTTCTAACAATATGGACAATTAAGTGCTATTGTTATGTGATACTTTCCTATATTGCTGACTACTGTGTGTTCTTAATGATACAGGTTTGTCTAAACTTCTCTTATGGTGTTTGAATGTTGCGTGGTGTCTCTCCTGTGCAGGTGATAGTTGGCAGCATCTTTGAGGTGGTGTGGGGCTTCTTCCGGCCTGGCATGTCCTTTGGCATCAGCGTCCTGAGGGCACTGAGACTCCTGAGGATCTTTAAGATCACCAAGTGAGTGGGACATCAACCAGAATGAGGGTTAGGGTCAACATTAGTGTTGCTGCTGTAAGTATAATGTATTACCATTCTAGGGTTAGAGTCAGGGTAGGGTCAGCAATATTTTTACTGCTGTAAGTACAATGTATTACCATTCTAGGTTAAAGGTTAGGGTAGGGTCAGCTTTCAACACTTCTGCTACTTCCTAGTGTATTGGCTAGGTTGGGTAAGCCACGACCTTCCAAATGTTTTATTTTTTATATACTGCTGTCTTTTCCTACTAGCACTGACCTGTCTGATAACTACTTTGTTGAGGGAAAATGTACTTGCTACGACTGTGATATGTGGTTGTCTCACCTAGCTATCTTAAGATGAATGCACTTTTTTAAGTCACTCTGGATAAGAGCTTCTGCTAAATTGCTCAAATGTAAATGTACATGTAGGGTCAGCATTGGTTACACTGCTGTAAGTACAATGTATACTCTCCAAAATACATTAAAACGGCAAACGGAAGATGTTGAGGTCTGTCTATTTTGTATGTGAACCTTCTTTCCTTTTTCTTGACCAGGTACTGGGCATCTCTTAGGAACCTGGTTGTGTCTCTCATGAGTTCCATGAAGTCCATCATCAGTCTGCTCTTCCTCATCTTCCTCTTCATTGTCGTCTTCGCCCTGCTGGGCATGCAGCTCTTTGGGGGCAGGTGAGCACAACCAGAGGGTTGGGTTCACTTATTAGATACGGTGTCACTGATCTCAGGATAGCGATTCAGTGCTTCACCAATATTAGGATATCAATAGGTTTTGGTATGCAGAAGTCCCAGGTCATATGAATGTATTTTCCGTTGATCTGTTCATTGACTAATGATGTGTATTGCCCATCATCATGTCACCGTATATATTTACAAATATAACTTCAGAAGCAGCTTGAAGCTTGCCATGTTTTATTTTGCTGCGTCGGAAATGGAGCGATAGACCTGAAATTACACGTCTAGTTGAAAATAGCAATTTCCACCTCCTCCTTTTCCCACTTCTTCCTCCTCTTCTTTCCCGGTCATATCTGCCCATCCATTCTTTCTCTCCCTTTAGGTTCATCTTTGAAGATTACACTCCTGCCAACTTTGACACGTTTCCAGCTGCCATCATGACAGTGTTCCAGGTTTGGCTCATACACTCCAGACCGTCCCTCTCACTGGCTTCTCCACGGTGACACACATAACCTACCCGGGAATATCTCCCACAACCCCCCAGGGCCAAAATGGAACAACACTGCTCACCTCCCACCCCATCTACTGGCATCCCATACATACACATATGCACATACATGTCAGAGCTGTGAAATATGGAAGAATGTTTGATCAAAACCATAAACTGGGTTTCCGAGACAAATCAAATAATACTAGTTCTGACATTATTAACTCTGCAGGGAGAAAGAACCCTGTTAACGATGTGATTAAATTATGGCCCATAATGTATTTGTGTGTTAGCATTTTATAAGATACAGTGCATTCGGAAAGTATTCAGACTCCCTCCCTTTCTACAACTTGATTGGAGTCCACCTGTGGTAAACTCAATGAATTGGACATGATTTGGAAAGGCACACACCTGTCTATATAAGGTCCCAAAGTTGACAGTGCATGTCAGAGCAAAAACCAAGCCATGAGGTTGACGATATTGTCCATAGAGCTCCGAGACCGGATTGTGTCGAGGCACAGATCTGGGGACGGGCATGAAAACATTTCTGCAGCATTGAAGGTCCCTAAGAACACAATGGCCTCCGTAATTCTTAAAAGGAAGAGGTCGTAACTACCGAGACTCTTCCTACAGCTGGTCGCCCGGCAAAAGCAATCGGGGGAGAAGGGCCAACGTAAGGGAGGTGGCCAAGAACTCGATGGCCACTCTGACAGAGCTCCAGAGTTCCTCTGTGGAGATGGGAGAACCTTCCAGAAGGACAACCATCTCTGCAGCACTCCACCAATCAGGAGTTATGGTAGAGTGGCCAGACGGAAGCCACTTCTCAGTAAAAGGCACATGACAGCCCGCTTAGAGTTTGCCAGATGGCACCTAAAGGACTCTCAGACCATGAGAAACAAGATTCTACGGTCTGATGAAACCAAGATTGAACTCTTAGGCCTGAATGCCAAGCGTCATGTCCGGAGGAAACCTGGCACCATCCCGACAGTGAAACATGGTGGTGGCAGCATCATGCTGTGGGGATGTTTTTCATCGGCTGGGACTGGCAGACCAGTCAGGATCGAAGGAATGATGAAAGGCGCAAAGTACAGCGAGATCCTTGATGAAAACCTGCTCCAGAGCGCTCAGGACCTCAGACTGGGGCAAAGATTCACCTTCCAACAGGACAGCGACCCAAAGCACACAGCCAAGACAACGCAAGAGTGACTTTGGGACAAGTCTCTGAATGTCCATGAGTGGCCCAGCCATAGCCCGGACCTGAACCCGATCGAACATCTCTGTAGAGACCTGAAAATAGACCTGAAAAACGCTCCCCATCCAACCTGACAGAGCTTGAAAGGATCTGCTGAGAAGAATGAGAGAAACTCCCCAAAAACAGGTGTGCCAAGCCTGTAGTGTCATACCCAAGAATGCTCGAGGCTGTAATCACTGCCAAAGGTGCTTCAACAAAGTACTGAGTAAACTTATGTAAATGTGATATTTCAGGTTTTTGCTTTGTCATTATAGGGTATTGTGTGTAGATTGATGAGAAAGAAAAACAATTCATCAACTTTAGAATAAGTCTGTAACGTAACAAAATGTGGAAAAAGTCAAGAGGTCTGAATACTTTCCTAATGCACTTTATGCTTTCTGTTTGCGAATTACTTTCATTCAGATTTCAAGAGGCTGATCATTATAGATATTGTACTTTTCAATCTAGATTCTGACTGGTGAGGACTGGAATGAGGTGATGTACAATGGCATCCGCTCCCAAGGAGGAGTGCAGTACGGCATGTGGTCCTCCATATACTTCATAGTGCTCACCCTGTTTGGGAACTGTATCCTTGCTCAACATAACCACGATTGACAGATTCTGCTCACATTGTCGATAGGTTTACATGTATCTTTCTTTTTCTTTGAAAGTTGTAGCATAGACCTAAAGTGGTAGTAGGGTGATGGGTTGATTTATTGGGGGAAAAGATGCACTGAGTTCAACCCAGGGGATAACCCTTTAAAGCGATTCCACTTGTTTTAAACGTATTTCAGATGTTTTGTGGAACTGTCCGACAGCAACCTAATTCATGCATTGCAGTTTCATCCATCCCTGTGACTCTTGACCATACTGTGAACAGATACACTACTCAATGTCTTCTTGGCCATCGCTGTGGATAACCTTGCCAACGCACAGGAACTCACCAAGGTGTCTAGTACTGTTATAAGAGTTTTTACGGAATGGGGTATCTTTAAATTAAAATAAGTGCTTTCAAAGAAATGTGTAAGGGTCATGACCTAAAGCCATATCTGCCCTATATCATAAACTAATTGTGGGATGTAAATGACTTTGTGTTTTTATTTTACCTTTGTTAGGACGAAGAGGAGGAAGAGGAGTTTTTCAATGCGAGATACGCCAGAGGCAGAGATGGCCCGATGTCTGAGTGAGTGTTCTGTTTATACTTTTATCACAATGGCAGTTGGTCAGTCACCTACTTTGGCCTAGTCTTGATGATGATTAGGAGGAGATTGAATCTGAGGGGTGATCATGATGCTTTCTCAATATCTGTCGATTACACAGCCGTAACACCCACAGAAAAATAAGGATCCACTATTCTCTTTGAGAATCTGATGTAGGCGTCGGGAAGAATGTTTCTTTTCCGTGCGTACAGCTGCATGATGAGTCTTCAGGGTTAGAGAGGCATGTTCTGAGTGTGGAAAATGTATGTGTACCTGCCTGTCACATAGCATGTGTAATGGTAATTGCATTAGTGAAATTGGGGATGAGGCGCACATCCTAGTGATTACAAGCATCTTCGCTCACGAATCTGATGTTGTTCTGGGGACTTGCTAAAGGATAATGCATGATTTTAATTATACTTTTTTTTCCTGTTTATTTGAGCATGTCATTCAACAGGTAAATTAAAAAAGATAACAGGCCAGTCATATGCGCATGTTTTAATTTTTTTTAGAGTTTGTTTATTTGTGCATGTCAGTCAACAGGCAAATTAAACCAAATGACGGGGCAATTATAGAATATAAGCATAGCATGTGCTTAGTGTATAAGCACCACCAACCATTCTGCTCCCTCTGTAACAGGTACAGGTAGGGGGGAAAAGGATGCATGGATTGTACTGTCCTCTGATCTTCTCCAGGCACGTTACGCTGACTGTCATTTGTCTGTTACTACATATTTGAGTGTCAGTCCTATGTGTTTCAGAGCTATCAAGATGGTGCTGCTTTTGATACATATACTGTACTATGGTGTAATGTTATGTAATGCTGCTTCCATCATGTTGTCTTGTTACTCTATGCCTGTTATGTGGCACTGACCAACTAGATATGACAAATTATAGAAGTCTAAATTCTACCACTGCCCCTGTACGGTCAAGGTGAAACAATTTGTAACTTGGATAACCACTGTTATCTGATAAGATTTAGAAACATCCACTGTCACTACTTAGGAAATAATGATTTTTCTAAGTGAACAGGATTTGGATCCATTTATCAAGCCGTCAAAGCCAAATCCCCATGCCAAATATAAAATATAATTATAAGAAAAATAAAATAAGATATAACCAAATATACTAGACTGGCATTAAGGTGACGTCTGTTGACCATTGGCATTGACCCTTGACCTGGTTTTGGACTGTGTCACAAGGTTCTGTTCTGTCTTTGTTCCAAAATCACTAATGTCTTGTTTTCAACCAATCACTCATTGATTACATGGACTACAAAAGAGTTTGAATATCCGTAAGTAAAGTTGTTTGTCTGTACTCCTGTCACACCTAATTCCATTTCCTCTATCTTAGAAGAAGAAGTTAATTGCTAGATATAACAGTATTTCCCTATTTTAATCCTGCACTATTCCTTTTTGTTTTTGTGGCTTTTTGAGTTTGTGTGCTTTCTTCCCAGGTACTTTCATAATTTGAATTTCAATTGAATTTATGGATGTTTGTTTTATTTGATGATAATTCAATATGTGAATTCAATTCATCTTTAGCCATACAATATGCAATATATCTGAGTCAAAATGTTAATATATGTCATGCAATTTTCGTACTTCATTATTGACTTACATACATACATACATACATGAGTACATACAATGTTATATAATATGTAATATGTTTATACTGTATTTAGTATTTCATTGATATGTAAGTGTACATATGACATAGGCGTGATGCTGCCCTCTAGTGACAGGCTTTGTGTTGTGCTCTGTAGGAGGAGGAGGAGGCCCTATCTCCGCAGGAAGAAGGCCATTCACAGGGGCCGTATGGCCGTCCCCGAAGAGGAGGAGGAGAGCGACGCCCCAGGCGGAGCTGACCAGCCCCCCAATGGGGCCAACGCCTTCTCCAACCGCCGTGACAGACAGAGGAGGGGGGGAGGAGGAGGAGGAAGAGGCGGAAGATCCGTGTGGGAGCAGAGGGCCAACCAGTTACGCAAGCGGCGCCAGATGGAGAGCCAGGAGGTGCTGTTCGGAGGCAGCCCCACCGAGGACACCACTGACAACCCTACCACCGCCTACCGTGCACCCACCCGTTCCCCAGACACCAGTCCCGGACACCTGCCCGAGTCGCCCATGTCCGGGATCATGCCCATGCCTGAACCCCCGATGTCCATCGCCATCCAGCTGCCGGAACCTCCAGACTCTGAGCCTAGGCCTTTGTTTACATTGGTTGAGGAGAGAGCAGTGCACCATCGACCCGCCGGTGGGGACAGGAGGCACAGGGTGGCCCGGAAGTTCAGACCTGGCCTTGGGGGGGCGGAGGAGGGAGGGGTGGCTCGGCATAGGAGGCACCGTCATCGTGAGGCCCGGGCTGAGGCCAAGAGCAGAGAGTCCCCACATGAGGAGGTCAGAGAATCAGGCAGCAGAGAGAGGAAGATAGTAGAAGAGAGGGAGGAGAAAGAAGAAAAAGAGGAGAAGACGGACAAAGAAGAGGTCGCTGAGGTGGAGGGAGGAGTGTCGGGCCAGGAAGAAGGAGCCAGCATTGTCAACTTAGAGAGTGAAGAAGAGCATCTGAGGTAAGACAGTGGTGCTAGGTTCCATTCTTTTACGCTAAGGGTTAAGGCATTGTGATTCATGAGATAAGACTTCAGGCCCACATTAGGATTGGCTAAGTGTCTAAACACATCCACACATTTTCTTCCATACATCTCCTCTTCAGAGTGTGTATTGCAGACATCCCTGAGCCTCCCCTATGTGATGACTTCCCTGAGTCCCTACCCCCACCCCTGTTGGACCCTCCACCCCAGATGAAGGAGGGCGAGGTGGGGGAAACTGGGCAGTGTGAGCCCCTGTCTCAGGACCCTCCATTGGAGCCAGCCCCAGAACAGTTCACAGACCCCCCAGAGCTCCATGCAGCATCCGGGGTCAATGATTCAGAGAACAACCCAGCCTCCCTGAACCGTGAGCAGGATGAGGAGCCAGGCCAAGTCCTAGACAGCCAGACTAGTGTGATCATAGAGATGTCTGGAGAACAGCCACTGCTGGAGATCATCGCTATGACAGGTATGCTTCCATATAGTCGCTCTTGACCGACATTCGTAGCTTGATACGTTCTAGTTAATTGAAAGCAATGTAATTGCCATTGACTGTTCTGTACCGTTTCCTGCTGGAACAAGGATGGTAACGATAACGATGGACTTTTTTTGCCATGCCCGGCAGGAGCCAGGTCAAATAACAGGTTTTATCTTCAATTTACATTTAGCTTTACACAGCAACAAAGAGATGGAGCTGTACCAGCCTGAAAGGAAGGAGAAGGAGGCGCAGGAGGAGAAGGAGGCGCAGGAGGAGGCCAGCCCGCCCAAACCTGTACCTCCTGACAGCATGTTCCTCTTCAAGGCCTCCAATCCGTAAGACTCTCCTTCCTGGCCATGTCTTGGCATGCATTCTAGTGCGGTACTAATCAATTCAGTTCAGTTTTATAAAAGGACTCAGAAACATGTTTCTTTGATCCCTTTTAGTATACGTAGGCTATTGTGTTTTTCTCTCTGCACACACTCTCTCATGCACTGTAGCTGTACAGCACTCTCACTCTCAGAGAAAAACGTATGGTTAGAGTCCCATATTGTTCCCTGTAGTACAAAAATATCCAAATAAACATAATGTATCTTCAGAGGTACACTACTGGTCAAACGTTTTAGAACACCTACTCATTCAAGGGTTTTTCTTTATTTGTACTATTTTCTATATTGTAGAATAATAGTGAAGACATCAACAGTATGAAATAACACATATTGAATCATGTAGTAACCAAAAAAGTGTTAAACAAATCAAAATGTATTTTATATTTGCGATTTTTCAAATAGCCACCCTTTGCCTTGATGACAGCTTTTCACACTCTTGGCATTCTCTCAACCAGCTTCATGAGTTAGACACCTGGAATGCATTTAAATTTACATGTGTGCCTCCTTAAAAGTTAATTTGTGAAATTTCTTTCCTTCTTTATGCGTTTGAGCCAATCAGTTGTGTTGTGACAAGGTAGGGGGGTATACAGAAGATAGCCCTATTTGGTAAAAGACCAAGTCCATATTATGGCAAGAACAGCTCAAATAAGCAAAGAGAAACGACAATCCATCATGACTTTAAGTCATGAAGGTCAGTCAATATGGAACATTTCAAGAACTTTGAAAGTTTCTTTAAGTGCAGTCGCAAAAACTATCAAGCGCTATGATGAAACTGGCTCTCATGAGGACCGCCTGTCACGTATAGTGGCTTGCGAATGTATTCACCCCCTTGGTATTTTTCCTATTTTGTTGCCTTAAAACCTGGAATTACATATTTTTTTGGGGGGGGGGGGGGGGGTATCATTTGATTTACACAACATGCCTATCACTTCGAAGATGCAAAAGATTTGTTATTGTAAAACAAACATGAAATAAGACAAAAAAACTGAAAACTTGAACGTGCATAATTATTCACCCCCCCAAAGTCAATACTTTGTAGAGCCACTTTTTGCAGCAATTACAGCTGCAAGTCTCTTGGGGTATGTCTCTATTAGCTTGGCAGATCTAGCCACTGGGATGTTTGCCCATTCTTCAAGGCAAAACTGTTCCAGCTCCTTAAAGATGGATGGGTTCCGCTGGTGAACAGCAATCTTTACGTCATACCACAGATTCTCAATCGGATTGAGGTCTGAGCTTTGAAAAGGACATTCCAAGACATTTAAATGTTTCCCCTTAAACCACTAGAGTGTTGCTTTTGCAGTATGCTTAGGGTCATTGTCCTGCTGGAAGGTGAACCTCCGGCCCAGTCTCAATTCTCTGGAAGACTGAAATAGGCTTCCCTCAAGAATTTCCCTGTATTTAACGCCATCCATCATTCCTTCAATTCTGACCAGTTTCCCAGTCTCTGCTGATGAAAAACATCCCTACAGCATGATGCTGCCACCCCCATGCTTCACTGTAGGGATGGTGTTCTCGGGGTGATGGGAGGTGTTGGGTTTGATCCAGACATAGCATTTTCCTTGATGGCCAAAAAGCTCAATTTTAGTCTCACCTGACCAGAGTACCTTCTTCCATATATTTGGGGAGTCTCCCACACGCCCTTTGGCGAACACCAAACGTGTTTGCTTATTTTTTTCTTTAAGCAATGGCTTTATTCTGGTCACTTTTCCGTAAAGCCCAGCTCTGTGGAGTGTACGTCTTAAAGGGGTTCTATGTACATATACTCCAATCTCCACTGTGGAGTTTTGCTGCTTCTTGTCACGATCGTGTGGGAGTGAGATGGACCAAAACGCAGCATGTGGAAAATAAGCCATCTTCTTTTATTATTGAAGAAGGCAAAACGAAACAAAACACTTATACAAACTAACAAAACAACAAACGACCGTGAAGCTACAAAACAAAAGTGCACACACAAGCTACTAACGTTTAGACATAGACAATTCCCCACAAACAGCTAAAGCCTATGGTTACCTTAAATATGGCTCCCAATCAGACAACAATAACCAGCTGTCTCTAATTGAGACCCAATTCAGGCAACCATAGACTTTCCTAAACACCTACACTCAACCATAGACACAGCTAGACAACTATACTAAACATAAACCCAACTACTCTAAATAAACCCCCTAAACCTTACAACCACCCTGGACACTACAAAACCCACATAAATTACCCATGTCACACCCTGACCTAACTAAAATAATAAAGAAAACAAAGAATACTAAGGCCAGGGCGTGACACTTCTTCAAGGTTATCTTTGGTCTCTTTGTTGCCTCTATAATTAATGCCCTCCTTGCCTGGTCCATTAGTTTTGGTGTGCGACCCTCTCTTGGCAGGTTTGTTGTGGTGCCATATTCTTTCATTTTTTAAATAATGGATGTAATGGTGCTCCGTGGGATGTTTAAAGTTTCTGATATTTTTTTATAACCTAACCCTGATCGGTAGTTCTCCACAACTTTGTCCCTGACCTGTTTGGAGAGCTCCTTGGTCTTCATGGTGACGCTTGCTTTGTGGTGACCGTTGCTTAGTGGTGTTGCAGACTCTGGGGCCTTTCAGAACATGTGTATATATAATGAGATCATGTGACAGATCATGTGACACTTAGATTGCACACAGGTGGACTTTATTTAACTAATTATGTGACTTCTGTAGGTAATTGGTTGCACCGGATCTTATTTAGGGGCTTCATAGCATAAAAACTTAAATATGCATGCACAACTTTTCCGTTTTAAATTTTTTTCATTTCACTTCACCAATTTTGACTATTTTATGTATGTCCATTATATGAAATCCAACTTATTGTGGGAAGCTTGTGGAAGGCCACCTGAAACATTTGACCCAAGTTAAACAATTTAAAGGCAATGCTACCAAATATTAATTGAGTGTATATAAACTTCTGACCCACTGGGAATGTGATGGAAGAAATAAAAGCTGAAATAAATCATTCTCTCTACTATTATTCTATTATTCTGACATTTCACATTCTTAAAATAAAGGGGTGATCCTAACTGACTTAAGACAGGGAATTGTTTTTTGGATTCAATGTCAGGAACTGTATTTAAATGTATTTGGCTAAGGTGTATGTAAACTTCCGACTTCAACTGTACATCCATCATTTCAAAGCTTACAACGTTGAATTACACATAATTTAAAAGCCCATTTCATAGAGAATGTTACAAACTAGTCTAAATGTAGTAACTTACTTTGAAAAGATGGTGATTGGGTCTAAATAGGAGTTTGGCGTTTGTTACTCTAAATTCAGTGAACTTGTCTGTAACTACCATTACTCGAAAGTCAGACTCTTCCCATACGCCAACACATTTTCCCCAGCCTCAGAAGCATCTGCATTCACCAGATTTTGTGGTGTTATCTTTACACGTATTCTCCAGATTTATACATAGGGAATTGTTGATATGTTGTCAAATGTTTATTTTAGATTACATTTTCTTCCCCAAAATTTGACACATTCATTATATGTACCTTTCTTTAGTATGTAAAACGTATTAATCCACAATCTCAATTCAAATCAAATGGTATTTGTCACATGCGCCTAATACAACAGTTGTAGACTTACAAGCCCTTAACCAATCTGCTATCTCATAATCCAGTCATGAAGTGTCTTAACAAAATGAAGCAAAAATATTTAGGCTGACTTCATCAGTGCCCAGAAAACTTTATTAGAATATATGTGCATACTTAATTAGATATAACCTAATTTGTGTCCACATTCAACTGGTTAAAGTTGATTGTGATATGATTCATGGAATAAAAATACCCTATTTGGGTGTGGTGCCTGGCCTTGACCCAACACTGAGAGACAATGTCAAGAGGTACAGATATCTTGGTATAATGGTTAAGGTGTTGGCTGGACTCAAGAACAAGTCCTGGTCAGGGCTGAATTCGCTACATTGGTGTCAGAAGTAGGATTGCAGAGAGGTGTGTACATATGAGGGTCTTGGTATAGAGAAGATGTCCTTTTTGCCACTTAAAAGGAACAAACTGCTTTGTCACTGTCGGGGTACCCTAAAAAGGCACATTTGTACCTTTTTCTATCTTGTCCCCTAAGGTACACAATTGCCTCTTTTAAGGTACAAACTACAAGGGTACAATTACCTTAGAGGGTACCACTACAGTGGCAAGTTTGTACCCCTTTACGTACAATTCTGTACCCTCTTTTCTGAGCCTGTATGAGCGACCATAAGTGTATGTGATACTGTCAACTCCGCTTCTCTTTTTTGATCTGTAGGATCAGAAGGATCTGTCACTATATGGTGACCATGCGCTACTTTGAGATGACCATCTTGCTGGTGATCGTGGCTAGCAGCATCGCTCTGGCTGCTGAAGACCCTGTGTGCACCAACTCTGACAGAAACAGGGTAAGTTCAATATGAATCTGGAATGTTTGTGTCAGTGACGTGAAGATGTGTATTTCCTCTCACGTAATTGTTGGATGTGTTTTTGCTTTTCTAGGTTCTCCGTTACTTTGATTACGTCTTTACTGGAGTCTTCACTTTTGAAATGGTCATAAAGGTGAGATATTCAAAGAGAAACGATCAATTACGAACCTCCTAAAACTATGCACAGAAACACACTTGTAAAATTGTTTTTAGTGTAGTAACTTATGTTGTCTTATGTGTGTGTGTGTCTTTGTGTGTATCCATGTTGTCCTGTGTATGTGGGTGTGTGCGTGTGTCCTCCAGATGATTGACCTGGGCCTGCTTCTGCACGACGGCTCCTACTTCCGTGACCTGTGGAACATTCTGGACTTCATCGTGGTGGTGGGAGCTCTGTTCGCCTTCGCTCTGACGTGAGTCACAATACTTCTGGTGCTGGATTAGTAATCACACTGACTCACTGACTCACATATATTATACACTGCACTGTAGCATATCTCCAAATATATAAAACTAAGTGTCTGACATTGATCTTCTGGTTGATGCCTCATGCGGGGATATAAATATGACATTTCTTATCTCTTTGTTTAACTCTTTCCCCTCTGACAGGTGAACATGTTAAATAACTTTGTCTCTTGTAGGCTAACAGACTAGTAACGTAATCAAATAGCTAGCTAGCGCACAAAATATTCCGTTCTGGGTTGCGAGGTTAATGAACTTGTGCTTCTCCTCTGCCTTATACATAGATATGACTGTGTGTTGATTTCTCTGTTGTGGATATAGCTGTAACTGTGATCCTCATTGTGTATCTCTATTTATGCTTCTATTTCTCTGTTGTTCCTGGGGAATTTATCACTGTTGGGGCTTCCAGGAATGTGATTGGGTAAAGCAAACACTTCTCACTCTCATACTTGTCATGTACAATTTGTCATACACTTCTCATAGAATTCTCATGCACTTCCCATACTTATTGTACATGATTCGCCATGTCTTTTTGTCTGATACTTCCCACTCAGCTACAAAACTTTAAAGTACTGAATACAAGTGTTTTCATATTACTCTGAAAATGTTCTTTATAGTATTGTTTGTCATCAAAAGATAGATTGAGATCTTTTTTGTTAATGTGTGTGTGTGTGTGTGCGTGCATGCGTGCGTGCGTGTGTGCGTGTGTCTTCCCAGTCCCCACAGCACACTAAAACACATGTCTACATTAACAGGAACAACAAAGGCAGAGACATCAAGACCATCAAGTCCCTCAGGGTCCTGAGAGTCCTACGACCTCTGAAGACCATCAAAAGACTCCCCAAACTCAAGGTAATGTACTGTGTATATGTTCATTTATGTTCATCTGCCAACATGTCAGTGTTTAGTCGACCTTGGCTTCTACATTAAAATGACTGAAACCTTTCAAGGAATTTCCAGTGAATGTGGGTATTTACCTTTGATTTGTGCTACCATGTCATTACGTTATCATCTCTCCTTCTCCTATACAGGCAGTGTTTGACTGTGTGGTGACGTCCCTGAAGAACGTCTTCAACATCCTCATCGTCTACAAGCTCTTCATGTTCATCTTCGCTGTCATCGCCGTGCAGCTCTTCAAGGGAAAGTTCTTCTATTGCACAGACAGCTCCATGGACACAGAGAAGGAGTGCCAGTGAGTCAAACACACAGATATATATATACACACTGCCTACTGTCCCCTCTTACAATACGCACACTGGAACAAACAAAGATATACACATTGACTGTACTAATTTATCTCTTCATTCATATCGAATGAATAAATAAATACCATTAAGTTGTGATCATCCACACACCACCCATTTTCTGAGTGATCAGAGGAATCCCAACCTCCTCTGGCTCTGTCCCCTAACCACCATTCTGTTTCCTACAGAGGTTACTACATAGACTACGCTCGAGACAAGAAGGAAGTGAAGAAGAGGGAGTGGAAGAGACATGAGTTCCACTATGACAATGTCTGCTGGGCTCTGCTCACCCTCTTCACTGTTTCCACTGGAGAGGGCTGGCCGCAGTGAGTCCCTGATGTTCCCAGCCCTACACTCTTAGAAAAAAGGGTTCCAAAAGGGTTCTTCGGCTGTCTCCCATAGGAGAACCCTTTTTGATTCCAGGTAGAGCCCTTTTTGGTTCCAGGTAGAACGCTTTTTGTTTCCATGTCAAACCCTCTGTGGAAAGTGCTTATCAAACGGTTCTCCTATGGGGACAGCCAAAGAACCCTTTTAGGTTCTAGATAGCACCTTTTTTTCTAAGTGTATGCTCTTAAACCAAATGAATGCCATTTGATAGGGGATTCAGAGAGACTGTTTAGACATTAGAGTGTTACTATTCTCTCTTTCTCTATCTTTCTCTCTCCTCCCCTCCAGGGTCCTGCAGCATTCTGTGGATGTGACAGAGGAGGACAGGGGTCCAAGTCGGGGCAACAGGATGGAGATGTCCATCTTCTACGTCGTCTACTTCGTGGTCTTCCCTTTCTTCTTTGTCAATATTTTCGTTGCTCTCATCATCATCACCTTCCAGGAGCAGGGGGATAAGATGATGGAGGAGTGCAGCTTAGAGAAAAATGAGGTACAGGACAGAAAAGCGCCATATAAATGCACTCCCAGTCTACGGTAGCTTAAACATACTTCACTCATACACAAATCTTTACAACACAAATATATTGCATTCGGAAAGTATTCAGACCCCTTGACTTTTTCCACATTTTGTTATGTTACAGTCTTATTCTAAAATTGATTAAATAAAACAAAATCCTCATCAGTCTACACACAATACCCCATAATGACAAAGCGAAATCAGGTTTTTATAATTTTTTGCAAATGTATTAAAAATAGAAAAATCACATACCTTATTTACATAAGTATTCAGACTCTTTGCTACGAGACTCGAAATTCAGCTATTTGAGCATAATGTTTCAATTGATCATCCTTAAGATGTTTTAACAACTTGATCGGAGTCAACCTGTGGTAAATTCAGTTGTTTGGACATGATTTGGAAAGGCACACACCTGTCTATATAAATTCCCACAGTTGACAGTGCATGTCAAAGCAAAAACCAAGGAATTGTCCATAGAGCTACGAGACAGGATTTTGTCAAAGCACAGATCTGGGGACGGGCACCAAAACATCTCTGCAGCATTGACCCCAAGAACACAATGGCCTCCATAATTTTTAAATGACTCTTCCTAGGGCTGGCCGCCCGGCCAAACTGAGCAATCGGGGGAGAAGGCCCTTAGTCAGGGAGGTGGCCAAGAACCCAATGGTCACTCTGACAGAGCTCCAGAGTTCCTCTGTGGAGATGGAAGAAACTTCCAGAAGGACAACCATCTCTGCAGCAATCCACCAATCAGGCCTTTATGGTAGAGTGGCCAGACGGAAGCCACTCCTCAATATAAGACAGATGACAGCCCGCTTAGAGTTGCCAAAAGGCACCTAAAGGACTCTCAGACCATGATAAACAAGATTCTCTGGTCTGATGAAACTAAGATTTAACTCTTTGGCCTGAATGCCAAACGTCACATCTGGAGGAAACCTGGTACCATCCCTACGGTGAAGCATGGTGGTGGCAGCATCATGCTGTGGGGATGTTTTTCAGCGGCAGGGACTGGGAGACTAGTCAGGATCGAGGGAAAGATGAACAGAGCAAAGTACAGAGAGATCCTTGATGAAAACCTGTTCCAGAGCACTCAGAACCTTAGACCCGGTGAAGGTTCACCTTTCAACAGGACATTGACCCTAAGCACACAGCCAAGACAACGCAGGAGTGGCTTTGGGACAAGTCTCTGAATGTCCTTGAGTGGACCAGCCAGAGCCTGAACCTTATCGAACATCTCTGGAGAGACCTGAAAATATGCTGTGCAGCGACACTCCCCATCCAACCTGACAGAGCTTGAGAGGATCTGCAGAAAAGAATGGGAAAAGCTCCCCAAATACAGGCATTCCAAGCTTGTAGTATCATACCCAAGAAGACTCGAGGCTGCAATCACTGCCAAAGGTGCTTAAAAAAGTACTGAGTAAAGGGTCTGAGTACTTATGTAAATGTGATATTTCAGTTTTTATATTTTTGTAAATTTGCAAACATTTCTAAAAACCTGTTTTTGCTTTGTTATTATGGGGTATTGTGTGTAGATTGATGGGGGGGGGGGGGGGACAATGTAATACATTTTAGAATAACGCTGTAAAGTAACAAAATGTGGAATAAGTCAAGGGGTCTGAATACTTTCCGAATGCGCTGTACAATTACAGGAGTTCATGAAATTGATTCACATACAATAACCATCTTGGTATCTTGATCAGATATACACTTTTTATTGATCACAATACTCGTAACAGATTAATTACGGATTTTTCCCCCTCTTCTTTTTGTTATCTCTCCATCAGAGGGCATGCATTGACTTTACCATCAGTGCCAAGCCCCTGACCTGCTACATGCCTCAGAACAGACAGACTTTCCAGTACAGGCTGTGGCACTTTGTGGTGTCACCGTCATTTGAGTACACAGTGCTGGTCATGATTGCCCTCAACACTGTGGTGCTCATGATGAAGGTATGGAACCTATATATTTTTAACAGAGCTTATAAACATGACAGGCCTTTGTTTGAATCTAGTTTCACTCTCAAAGACTCAAATCCATAGGAGAAAGCCCAGTGTGCCCCTGTTTGTCTGATAACAGTTTAATATTACACATCTCAGACTCTTTGTATAAAATATGTTACCCTCTTCTTTGCCATCGCTCTGCAGAGGTTGACATTTATTGTCATGAGTTGTACCCTGGAGGCAGAACTGAGAGGTTTCCACTAGATGGGCCAGCTGCAAAGTCAAATTGGCTATATCATAAAAATAGGTTAAACAAAAATTAGCTTTTTGGTATTAATTTAAGGTTAGTTAGGTATTAGGGTTAGCAGTGTGGTTAAGGTTAGGGTTATGTTTAAACTCAGATTTTATGACTTGGCTAGTAACCACTCTGCAGAGCTGCCTCCAGTACATGAAACATCTCAATAAATGCCAACCTGCTCACTGTTTGATACATCCCGGTATTATCCTGACTGTGTCCTGTTTATCTGCAGTACAACTCCGCTCCAGCAGCGTATGATACAGTATTGAAGCACCTGAACACAGCCTTCACCGTTCTCTTCTCCCTGGAGTGTATCCTCAAGATCATGGCCTTTGGTTTAGTGGTGAGCAAGACAGTAGGACATTAGTGAACTGTTGGCAAAATGTAATTAACTGACCCAATTACATGGTAGCATGTACAGATATAATCTTTTCCATTCAAGAAAGAAGCCTTGCCATTTTACAATGGTGTTCATTTGTCCCCTGACAGAACTATTTTCGAGACACTTGGAACATTTTTGATTTCATCACCATGCTCGGGAGCATCACTGAAATCATTGTGGACTTACAGGTAATATTTCACTCTAGCTCCTTAACCTTTACATTGTACCAATTCTGATTCCCAAGGTGGTAGTACTGTAAAGCTTTTTCTCTCAGTAAAAACTAGGCTATTAAAGTTGTAAACTCACTTTGTTCACTTGAGTGCCTTTCAATCAAATCTATCTCTATATGTCCCTATCTGCCTATGTCTTTGTCATTTCTCTAACACCTTCTCTCTCCCCGGACCCTTCTCCTTTCTGTATATTCCTTGCCGTCTCCACCTCTCTATATTTCCTATGGTCTGTCTATCTCAGTCAATAAACACGTTCAACATGAGTTTCCTGAAGCTGTTCCGGGCTGCCAGGCTGATCAAGCTGTTGAGGCAGGGCTACACCATACGAATCCTGCTCTGGACCTTCGTACAATCCTTTAAGGTCAGCCATGTTCTCCCCTAGTTTTACCATCTCTCATGTCCACTTAATAAATATCCAACTTTGTTAATATAAATGGTTTTCAGTCTTTATTTTGTATGTCCCTGGTCCCAGTACACTACAATGGACCACCAACCTTTGAGTTAAGATCATTTTCGCAGTCAAAAAGCAAGCCGAGAACTACCGCTCACAATTTTGTTTTTACTTGACTTAATAAATGTAACTTTAAACTAATAAAAACAGTTCTGTATGAATGAGGTTTGTGCAGTAGGTCTAATACATTATCACAGCATATTGACAATATTCCTGGCCTGCCAATATTGTTCTTCTCAGACCATATTATGTTTGAAAACTCGAGCTCGGATAACAAGATAGATCAGTTAGTGTAGCACTTGCGAGGCACAGCTGAGCATAAATTGAAATAATTTGCTAATAATTTACATTTTTATTTTACTGGACTGGTACCAGCATCTGATGATCATGGTGCTTTCAAGACAACTGGGAACTCGGAAAAAACAAGGTCAAATCATAACATCAGTGAACATCCGGTCAGAAAGTCAGTGCTCTAAAAAGATGCCAGAGTTTCCGAATTGGATGACCGTTCAAAACGATTTTCCCCAGTCTGATCTTTTTCACGAGTTCACAGTTGTCTTGAACGCACTGAAATCAGAAGTCGGAGATTTCCAAGTCCCCAGTTTATTTTAACATGGCATTAGTCTCAGCGGGAGGGAGAGAGCAGCAGAGGGTCTGCCTCTCACCGTCTCTGCTCTCTTCTTCCTGTCCTCCGGTGAGACTGAGCAGAGAAAGGGCCAGTCTTCCACCTGATGGCGAACTCGAGTTCAAATCAAATTTTATTGGTCACAGACACATGTTTAGCAGATGTTATTGTGGGTGTAGCGAAATGCTTGTGCTTCTAGCTCCGACGGTGCAGTAATATCTAACAAGTAATATCTATCAATTTCACAACATATACCAATACACACATATCTAAGTAAAGGAATGGAATTAAGAATATATAAATATATGAACGAGCAATGTCAGAGCGGCGTAGACTAAGATACAGTAGAATAGTATATAATACAGTATATACATATGAGATGAGTAATGTAAGATATGTAAACATTATTAAAATGACTAGTGAAAGATTATTGGAATCTGTGTGGGAAGCTGGAGAGGTAGGATGACTGACAGTGAAGGTGAACAGGTGGTCACGGAATGGATGAGACTGAGGCAGGAATTCCTTTAACCATAAAGTGTTATATTTACTATGTAGTCTGTCTGTGCTGCATGACAAAGGAAACAGAATAACATGTATGAAATTCATAATCACAAAGGTCAAATCATAACAATCATTCTCATTATTAACATATTTACGTAATTCAGCAATTCAGTTCAATAAGAAGTCAATAGGAATCATCATTGAGTCATTTAGGCTCATAACTATTCATCATAATCAGGAGAATAATAATACAAATAATTAAATCAGTGATCGGTTATTCAATCTATAATCTCCATCAGTTTGATATCAGAATTGATCAGTTCAGCAAACAGTAATGACGTTTCATATTTCACCTTTCAAGTTTGACTTCTGTGAGGGAAAAATTATGTATTCACCTTATTTGTTGGCTATGTAACAATTATTTACTTAACGAACAGTGAGATATCTCTGTCCTGCTATTGCTGTCTCCACTCTAGCACCCTGCAGCTAGTCTGGGTGTTGAGGACATGGGTTCTACTAGAGATAGCTTGAAGCTGACAATTGATTTGTGTTGGTGATAAAAACCTTAAAGCTGGCATTCTATAGACAAGATGTGGTGTGTGTGACTGGAGCTAGAGAGAGCCTGGAAGAGTTAAGAACAATGCCTCATTGTCTCATCTTCATGCATCTGGGAAACTAAGTAAAATACCATCCTGTGTAGATAACCAAGGTGTCTTATGGGAAGGTTAGAAGTGACTGACTAAGCAATCTTGGTATCAGCTATATAAAAACTGTGCACCGTCTGTAAAGGCTAGACTCTCAGCCTAACAGTCAGTCAAGACTGGTAGGCTGACGGTCTCATTATTGCAATAATTAATCGATATTAAATAAAGATGATTGTTTGAAGAAATTACCAAGACCAAGTCTCTCAGTACTGAATTTCCACGACATTTTATATGTACATCTAATTTCATTACATATTAAGCAGATATCGGTGGCATAATTGGCCTGTGATGATCTGTAGGGCTGTGATTATTGTCTATTTACATTTCGCAATAGGTTTGAAGCGTGCGCTCAAGCCGCGTTCCGCGGTAATGACTATAAATAATAACTGATGGCCCGCTCTCCTGATTGCAACAGATAGTTCAGATGAAAGGTAACAGATTCGGTGGACTCACGTGGATTCACGGACGCACAGAATGTCTGAATTAGACGGAGTTAAGGAAGAGAAAGCAGCGAGGTCGGGTGATGGCGATTTCCTCCTTTTAATGAGTTGAGATCTGTCGGACATTCCACCTGACATAATTATAGTCCCCTGGCCCAGCTGAGCAAATGGCCATGAATTAAAGGATTATTCCACCAACTCCATGGGCCCTTTCTACAACTAGTGTTCCATTTATTAAAGTGGCCAGTGATTTCAAGTCTATTTATATAGGTAGCAGCCTCTAATGTGCTAGTGATGGCTATTTAACAGTTTGATGGCCTTGAGATAGAAGCTGTTTTTCAGTCTCTCGGTCCCAGCTTTGATGCACCTGTACTGACCTCACCTTCTGGATGATAGCAGGGTGAACAGGCAGTGGCTCGGGTGGTTGTTGTCCTTGATGATCTTTTTGGCCTTCCTGTGACATCGGGTGCTGTAGGTGTCCTGGAGGGCAGGTAGTTTGCCCCCGGTGATGCGTTGAGCTTACCACACCACCCTCTGGAGAACCCTGCGGTTGCGGGTGGTGCAGTTTCCGTACCAGGTGGGGATACAGCCCGACAGGATGCTCTCAATTGTACATCTGTAAAAGTTTGTGACGGTTTTAGTTGCCAAGCCACATTTCTTCAGCCTCCTGAGGTTGAAGAGGCACTGATGCACCTTCTTCACCACACTGTCTGTGTGGGTGGACCATTTCAGTTTGTCAGTGATGTGTACGCAGAGGAACTTGAAGCTTTGTATCTTCTCTGCTGCGGTCCTATCGGTGTGGATATGAGGGTGCTCCCTCTGCTGTTTCCAGAAGTTCACGATCATCTCCTTTGTTGACATTGAGTGAGATGTTATTTTCCTGGCACCACACTTCCAGAGCCCTCACCTCCTCCCTGTAGGCTGTCTCGTCGTTGTTGGTAATTAAGCCTACTACTGTTGTGTCGTTTGCAAACTTGATGATTGAGTTGGAGACGTGCTTGGCCACGCAGTCATGGGTGAACAGGGAGTACAGTTGGGGGCTGAGCACTCACCCTTGTGGGGCCCCAGTGTTGAGGATCAGAGAAGTGGAGGTGTTGTTTCCTACCTTCACCACCTGGGGGGCGGCCCGTCAGGAAGTCCAGAACCCAGTTGCACAGAGCGGGGTTCAGACCCAGAGCCTCAAGCTTAGTGATAAGCTTGGAGAGTACTATGGTGTTGAATGCTGAGCTATAGTCAATGAACAGCATTCTTACATTGGTATTCCTCTTGTCCAGAAGGGATACGCCAGTGTGTAGTGATGGCGATTTCATCGTCTGTGGATCTATTGGGGCGGTAAGCAAATTGAAGTGGGTCTAGGGCAGGGGTGTCAAAGTCAAATGGACGGAGGGCCAAATAAAAATTTTAGCTACAAGCCGAGGGCCGGACTGTTCGAATGTTCATTGAAAAAATGTTAAATGACGCATATAGTCTAGTGAACCTAATTGAACCTACTGAAAACCTAACAAATATATTCCAATATGATCAGATAAATAAAGCAATATTTTCTTATGGCTCTGTCAGTAATCTTTAATTTTCAACAGACACAAAAGACAAATTTCCTTTATATAAAAATCCCCATAACATGAACATTAAATGAAAGAAACCGGTATTCAAGGCACCATCAGTAGCCTATATTTTCTATTTTAGCAAAAGTGGGCTAAATTTACTTCAAAGAAAAAAACAATAATAGCAATTTTCTATCATCCACTCAACTGAAATATTTTTAAAATATAATTGGATTGAAATACAATAAAATAAAGTGCAAAAATCTATTAATCAAAAACAACACTTTGTTTAAGGAGAAGTAACATGCAGTGAAAACAAATATTAAACTTGAACTTTTAAACTTGAACTGAGTAAAAACTCTAAATATGTGATTGCACAGTAATGTTCACTTGTTTGAGGTTGAGGGTGATACTTGGTGGTGTCCCATCTTTTCCACAAGTTCATCAATGTTCGGGGTAAGGCTCTGAGCTGAGGAAATCCTCAGAATTGAGTGGAGGTGTTCAGCAGTAAGTCGACTTCTGTGTGATGTTTTGTTCAGGTTCATCAAAGAAAACAGTTGTTCACACAGGTATGTGCTGCCAAACATAGACAACGTTTGAGCAGCCTGGATGCGCAGCTGGGGCATTGTGTCGGGGAGGAAACGGGCGAACTCCGCAGCACCCACTGCCGCATATTTTGCCCTCAGTGCATCATTGCATTGGAGGTCAATCAACTCCATTTGGAGGTTTGGTGGTGAGCTTTCCACGTCAACAGCAAATGGGTTACCGAGCAGTTCCAACCTGCTTTTTTGTGCTTCAAAGTCAGCAAATCGGCGTCGAAAGTCAGCGGCAAGCATACCTATTTTATCAGCCAACTGTGCGCTCGGGAACGCACTGGTAGAGAGCTTCTCTTTCATGGTCTGGCAGCTGGGAAAGTGGCTCAAATTTTCTTTCCGCATCTGCGTCTCCCACAGAGTCAGTTTGGTTTTAAATGCCTTCACTGTACTGTACATATCAGAGATGACATGATCCCGACCCTGCAGCTGCAAGTTCATTGCATTCAGATGACTCGTAATGTCACACAGAAAAGCCATTTCACACAGAAACATTTCGTCTCGGAGTTGTGTTGTGTCTTTCCCTTTGCTGTCCAAGAACAGACAAATCTCCTCACGAAGCTCGAAACATCTTTGAAGCACCTTTCCCTGGCTTAGCCATCGCACCTCTGTGTGATAAGGCAAATCACCATGCTCCGTTTCTAACTCCGTCAGAAATGCCTTGAACTGGCGGTGATTCAAACCTTTGGCTCTGATAAAGTTAACTGTGCGCGTGATGATGCTCATTACATGCTCCATTTTCAAGGCTTTACCGCACAACGCTTCCTGGTGTATGATACAATGATAAGCTGTCAGCTCACCTGTCGCGTTTTCCTCTTGCATCTTTTCCCGTATCTTCGCCACCAGTCCACTCCTGTGTCCACACATCGCAGGTGCTCCGTCGGTTGTCAAACCCACGAGTTTTTCCCAAGGCAGCTCCATCTCATTTACACATCTTGACACCTCTTCATACAAATCATGCCCCGTAGTTGTGCCATGCATAGGACGTAAAGCCAAAAACTCCTCTGTCACGCTTAGGCTGGAGTCCACTCCGCGGATGAAAATTGACAACTGGGCAATGTCAGAAATGTCGGTGCTCTCATCCACAGCCAAGGAATATGCAATGAAATCTTTTCCCTTTTTCACAAGCTGCTCTTTTAGATTGATGGACAACTGGTCTACTCTCTCGGCAATGGTGTTTCTGCTCAGACTCACATTTAAAAAGAGTTGCCTTTTTTCTGGGCAAACTTCGTCACAAACTTCAATCATGCAGTTTTTGATGAAATCCCCCTCCGTAAATGGCCGGGCTGATTTAGCGATCTCTTCTGCCAAAATAAAACTGGCCTTGACAGCAGCCTGGCCTTGTGATTTGGCTTTTTTGAACAGAGCCTGTCGAGATTTGAGGCCTCGTTTTAATTCCTCTGCCTTTTGTAGCCTTTGTTCCATGTCCATATCCTTCCGTTTTGCCATTTTTGATGGGTATCTGAAAGTTAATTTTACTGTGATGCTGACGACTGCTGTGCCAATAAATATTGAAATGAAGCAGCCTACTGCTCGGTGCGTCACCGTTGCATTGTGGGAAATGTAGTATTGGTGCGTGTAAAAGATCTGCGGGCTGCCGGCTTGCTGCGGTCTGCGGGCCGGTTCTAATAATAAATCAAGATCATCCCAGGGGCCGTAAAAAACCTTCTCGCGGGCCGGATGTGGCCCGCGGGCCTTGACTCTGACATATGTGGTCTAGGGTGACAGGTTAGGTAGAGGTGATATGATCCTTGGCTAGTCTCTTAAAGCATTTAATGACGACAGAAGTGAGTGCTACGGGGCGATAGTCATTTAGTCATTTAGTCATTCAGTTGCACCGCATCTGCCTCAGGCACAAATTCATGTTGTTCCTATGACCAGAGAAAGTGAAATACTCCTAGATATTAAAATAGACACAATGAACTGCTGCTAATAATAAAAATGCAACGTTGGCGATACACTTGGCTACACATTCATTGCAGCTGCAGCCCGAGTTATGTTTTGGTATGTTTAGAGAGAAGCCCGTTTTATGTTTTGTAATAGTGTTGAATAAAAAACTGTGTTGACAGTGCTGGATAAAACGTATACATGAACTCACTCATAAAAACAGCAGCTCTTTGCTGTATTTGACAGTCTCTCTCCGGTCATGGTTTTAAAAGTTATGAAATCTCACATAGGCTAGTATCAAACTTTGCTGTGGGCAGGGTCGTGGAAGCTGTAGGTAGGCATGGTGATTTGAGCTATCCGATTGGCCAGCACAGTAGGCACACTTGATTTAGCCACAGATCTCCCGCAGTTTGTATTTTCAGGCAAATGGAATGTTTCAAAAGGGAACACTTTGCCTACCCAATGCGCAGGGCTTCTAAATCAAGTGCATCTGCCATCAACAGCGCAACACACAAAAAAATTTAAGCTAGCCTTAATCGTTGGCTTTTCTAGAGAAGTGTTTGGTAATCGACTAGGAATGCCTTGAAGTTCGACCAGTCTGGTTGGTGACCACTGACCTGCAGTATGCTGCCAGAGTGTATGCTATTGGGAAAACCAAATAATTATTTATCTCTTCTTCTCTCTAGGCCCTTCCTTATGTGTGTCTGCTCATCGCAATGCTGTTCTTCATCTATGCCATCATTGGGATGCAGGTAAAGCATCCAAACGCTTATATGCTTTACAATGGTAACTTCAGCCTCAAAGGCATGGATCATCAACTAGATTCAGCAGTGGATGATCAGGGAGCCGGAACATACACCAATAGTTACCAAGAAGCCCAAACAGATATAATATTTGACTAAAACATAATTGTTTCCAGGATCGCAACTTTCACTGGTGACATATCCCCCACACGTTCTGAAATTTTTGTCCCCCCCAGTTTTATCATTGGAATGTGATACAAAACGAGGCGCGGGTTGTTTTAGGACCATGCAGACGCCTCTGAGCAGTACCCCTCACTTCTAAAAACAAAGTTGCGGCCCTGATCATTTCAAACCATATTTACATTTGTATACCATCCCTTATATCTCTCTATTATACGTGGGAATACTTTGGAACAGATTTCCAAAATTAAAATCACTTGGAGCTGATTTGTTAGTGTTTTTACAGTCTTTTATGTCAAAAAACAAAAATGCATGTATTTAATTTTTGCTCAGAAAACATGGGGGGCCGCCAGTTGGGGAACCCTGCTCAAAGGGATGTTGTATCATGTTTTTTTCTCACCTGATCCACACAAGGTGTTTGGAAACATCAAACTGAACGACGAAAACCACATAAACCAGCACAACAACTTCAAGACCTTCTCTGGTGCGCTGATGCTTCTCTTCAGGTGGGCGCATTGAGAAGGACTCGGAAGCTGAACTGAGATATTCTAAACTATAAGTAGATGATTATGCTGACTGATGATTACTTAATATATATTAATAGACTAACTGGTTGATCAAATAATTGCTTGCTTGCTTGATTAATTAATTGACTCATTGATTAACTCATTGATTGACAGGAGTGCGACCGGGGAGTCATGGCAGGAGATCATGCTATCGTGTCTGGGGGGGCAGGAGTGTGAGCCAGACTCCTCCATGGCACCCATGACCATGTCCCCTGACCACGAGGGTGGCTGTGGTACTGACTTCGCCTACTGCTACTTTGTCTCCTTCATCTTCTTCAGCTCCTTCCTGGTGAGGACGCTCCAGAAATACACTTTTTCTCCTTACCTCCACTATTTGTCAGTGCTCCTCTCTCTCTCTCTCTCTCTCTCTCTCTCTCTCTCTCTCTCTCACTCACTCTCACTCTCACTCTCACTCTCACTCTCACTCTCACTCTTACTCTCACTCTTACTCTCACTCTCACTCTCACACACACACACACACACACACACTGATACACAAAGTACATTTTGATTGTGCTACACAAATACACTTTCTCTCCACTCTGTCAGCACTCTCTGTCCATCTTTTTCATTCTCATACTTAAAAGCAGTTATTTTTATTGTATGCATGCACATGTGTACATCAGTATAGCACATACTGTATATTTGTACATACACACATGCTGTCCTTCACATGTCCTCTCCTCTTGTGTGACTCTGTAGATGCTGAATCTGTTTGTGGCTGTGATCATGGATAACTTTGAGTACCTGACCAGAGACTCTTCCATCTTGGGACCTCATCACCTGGATGAGTTTGTCCGTGTCTGGGGAGAGTACGACCGCGTAGCATGGTGAGAGATAAGAACCCCACCATGTCTCAACTTTGCCCAGCAGAGGGCAGTGTATTGATTCACTACAGACAAAATAGGCCTAAACTGCCTTAATTCCTGTGCAAGATTTGCCAACTTGTTCTGTTTCAAATTTACACAAGCTCGTAATGAATGCCTTTACCGTTTCCTTTTTTCCTCAACTCTCTCTCTCTCCTTCCTCATCTTCTCTGTTTCTTCCGTAGTGGGCGCATACACTACACTGCCATGTATGAGATGTTGACCCACATGTCTCCACCCCTTGGTCTGGGGAAGAAATGCCCCAGAGGTATGGCCTACAAGGTATGGGAGAAACACTTATTTTCTACTTTTTAATTTAAGTTGTTTTACTGTTGTTTACTCTGTCCCTCCCTCCCTCCTCCCTCCCTCTCTCTCTCTCCACAGAGGCTGGTGTTGATGAACATGCCAGTGGATGAGGACATGTCAGTCCACTTCACCTCCACCTTGATGTCTCTCATCCGCACCGCTCTGGAGATCAAGATCGCACGAGGTCAGGGAATGAGTTGAGTTTGAAACCACCATGCATCACTGCATCTGCATGCATTTATCCAGTTTAGACTTGGTCTTCCATCTTAAGCCTGGAGATCCACAAATCCTAGGGATGCAGGCTTTCGGTCCAGCCCATTACTGGTAACACACCTGATTCAACTTATAAATGGCTTGATGATTGTTTAAGTAGTTGAATCAGGAAATTCAGCAAAATCAACAATTTCCACTGCCTGTGTATAATGGATGAATAAATATCTATTTTATTGTGCTCCAGGTGGGGAGGACCGAGTAGCTCTGGACACTGAGCTACAGAAGGAGATCAGTGTGATATGGCCGTACCTCCCCCAGAAGACCCTGGATGTACTGGTGCCCATCAACAAAGGTCAGACCCACGTTAGAGAGATTTGGAGAGGTAGAGCTGGGAGGCAGTCAGTCACTCAATGACTAGCAATCTAACTGTGTTTGTGTCTTACAGATTCCGACATGACAGTAGGTAAGATATATGCCTCCATGATGATCATGGACTACTTCAAACAGAACAAAGCCAAGAAGCTGAGAGCACAGCTGGAATCACAGGTCAGATGTACACACTATATTAACATCATATATACTGTATAAAACTCACTTCTCTTTTGTATAAGATTATCAAGGCATCTGATCTGTTGACACAACCCAGTGCCTGTAGTGATACATTGCTTGGTGTGGTCTCTACAGAAGGCCAGCCTGATGCCGTTCAAGAGGCTGGATGCCTCGACTCTCTCTGAAGACATTCTGTACAATGCCCATCCCCTGCCCTGCATGTCCCTCAGTGCCGGCTCCGCCCTGTGAGTCAATCCACGCTGTGTGTGTGTGTGTGTGTGTGTGTGTGTGTGTGTGTGTGTGTGTGTGTGTGTGTGTGTGTGTGTGTGTGTGTGTGTGTGTGTGTGTGTGTGTGTGTGTGTGTGTGTGTGTGTGTGTGTGTGTGTGTGTGTGTGTGTGGATGTGGATGTGGATGTGGATGTGGATGTGTTTAACTATACTTGTGGGGACCAGGATCCAGATTCACAAAACACTTCTTACGCAAAAACGTAAGCTTCTTAAGAAAGAAAAAGAAGCTCATAAGTGCAATTCCTCAACAATATCTTAAGATTGAATGATTTTCTTAAATATATTTTTGAGTTTCTCAAATATCTTTTCACAAATCTTCTTAAGATGTTTGTTGCTAGGCAACAGTTTTAGGTAGCTATCTAGCTAGCAATGGCAATCATGTTAGTCTATTTCTCACTGAGATTACTGTTCTAAAACATGTTTTGGTGTTCAAAATAATCAATACTGAAACTTTCAGATGAAGTTTGTGAGTGAATTAAACATGTTCAATTGCTTTCCTGAGCTTTTTCTCTCACTGCCCTGAGTTTAAGACAAGGGTTTAGCTAGCTTGGAATTAAGAATATTTCCAATAACTTTATTTTCAAGAATCACATTTCTTCTTAACTTTTTTCTTAACGAGAAACAAGAAATAGCGCAATACATTTTCCAATAACCATTTTGAGGAATAGCAACTTTGCTTATCTTTCTTCTCAAGTCTATAGTTAAGGGAAAAATGGCAGTTAGGAATAATTTTTATTTTAAGAAGGTTTTGTGAATCTGGGCCCAGAAGTCCCCACAAGAATAGTAAACAAACTAAAATTTGACCAACTGGGGACATTTTGTTAGTCCCCACAAGGTCAAATGCTATTTCTATGGGGTTTAGGGTTAAGGTTAGAATTAGGGTCAGGGTTAGGAGCTAGGGTTAGTTTTAGGTTTAGGGTTAAGGTTAGGTTTTCAGGTTAAGGTTAGGGTTATAGAAAATATTTTGAATGGGACTGAATTAGTTGTCCCCACAAGGTTAGTTGTTCAAGACTGTGGGTGTGTGTGTGTGTGTTGTGCCTTTAGTAAGTATTTGACAGTATTTAATGTGGGGGTTGCCTCCATCTGTAGGACCAGAGGAGGCCTGGTGGCATTGAGTCCTCTCTCCCAGGACCTGTTCGCCATGCAGCCCATGACCTCTGACCAGGACACCAGCAGTCAACACTCCAGGGTAAGGAGAAGTACCAAGGACTACGTACTGTACTGTAGAAACTTATCACAGGAGTACTGTATATCACACTAAACTAGCACAGACACCAACACATAGTACACCAACAAAAGAGGCTTTATATAATTTAGTAAGCATACAACGACAGCTCTATAAGGCCCTTTGCTAGGAGCCAAAAGGAAAAAGGAAAATCACATTGATATAGTAGCTATGGGCAAAATATGAAATACTGCACAATGAATACCTAACCTCCTGCGGTAAAGCTCAATATCAACCCACACATAGACAACAATGAATCAATGACACATCTAGTAGTAAGGGTTAGGGCCAGTTGTTTTAGTAGGTTTTGTGTTTTTCCCCCTATTATTTTGCAGGGAATGCTATTTGTAGATCAGTGATTATACACCTCACTTTGCTCAAGCCGATCCTCTCCAATGGACTCGGCAGTTGTAGCAAAAAGTTGGTCAATTAGGCTATGTTTATACAGGCAGCACAATTCTGATCATTTTTTACCAACAACATCAGATCTTTTTCAGAGCTGATCTGATTGGTCAAAAGACCAATAGTGAAAAAAAGATCAGAATTGTGTAAATTCAGCCTAATTGAGCCATCTTTAGCTACAACTTCCGAGTCCATTGGAGAGGATCGACTTGAGTGAGGTGTAGAGTCACTGCTCTACAAATAGTGGGCTGCCTGTTTAAACGCAGCCCTAGAGGCAGTTTAAGGGGAGAGTCAATGACCACATTTACATGCAGACCAATACCCCATTATTATTTGGGATACTCAAGTATTCTGTTTTTGAGTCGACTCATATAAATATCCTATCCCGTTTACAATAACTGGAAAAAGCCTATATCCTGGTTATGAGAAACCCGGAGAAGATGCCTGGGATATTCTGATCTAAAACGGGATACTGTGTAAACATCTTATCCCGTTTACTGTGCAGGCTCAGTTCCGCATATCATGCGTATTGTGTGAAGATGTTTTCATCTGATTGTCAAACAAATAAATCACTTCAAAAAGTAGTCTACCTGTGCAGTTCGAGCCACCATATTTATTAAATAATAAATGTTGCTTATTATAATTAATTTACTACTTGCTACTTTCACTGCTATGTTCACCTGTAATTTAGACAAGTTTCTGTTATACAGTTGAAGTCGGAAGTTTACATTCACCTTAGCCAAAAACATTTGTTTGCAGTTTTTCACAATTCCTGACATTGAATCCTAGTAAAAATTCCCTGTCTTAGGTCAGTTAGGATCACCACTTTATTTGAAGAATGTGAAATGTCAGAAGTTTACATACACTCAATTAGTATTTGGTAGCATTGCCTTTAAATTGTTTCACTTGGGTGAAATGTTTCGGGTAGCCTTCCACAAGCTTCCCACAATAAGTTGGGTGAATTTTGGCCCATTCCTCCTGACAGAGCTGGTGTAACTGAGTCAGGTTTGTAGGCCTCCTTGCTCGCACACACTTTTTCAGTTCTGCAAACCTAGTGGATAATGCTGGAAATACCGGTCAATTTATTATTATTTTTTTTTTTAAACAACTGTCCCTAGTAATGGTTGAATGAAGATACTAGTAGTGCATTACAGAGCACAGCATTGATGTTTCAAGGTGTTTCTGTCCTTGCCAAGTTGTAGTCCGGTTAGTGGAGGTTTGAAAGGAGATGTTGTCATTCTCAGTGCCTACTGTACTGTTTCTATGCTGTTTGGTTGAACTGGTCTGCAGTGTACTTTTTGCCCTATAGGAATCTGTTAGTGTTTGCCTTCTTCTATGTATATTTTCACTGGGGAGTAACATGACTGGCTTTAAAGCAGGTGAACTTGTCTGGCTCAGTATGTTTGGTGCATCCAGATCTGAACTTGCATGAGTGTATGTGTAACAACAGCCCGATAGTTGTTCTGTCCTCTCTCTTCTCATTTATTGTCGTAGCGATGTGCTTATGTCGCCATCTCCTTACGCCCTCTGACTCTTTCTCCTACTCCTGTTTTACCCAATCCTTCTGGGGCCAGTCTCCTTGTTGGTTGTTAATCTGTGGCTCTTTGGCTGGAATGGCTTCTGATTGGTTGGTGATGATGGAATGGCTTAAGTTTTCTCCCAAATTATTACGATGTAACATTGTCCGAAACAATCCTTGGATGGAATCCCATAATGCAGTTAGTCCCGGTATTAAATTGACCAGCCTGATCTGTACTGTACTCTATCTCTCCCCTCGTCCCTCTCTCTGTCTCTGGTCTCATATAGGTGAGTGCAGGGGAGTTCAGTGGGTTGATTCCTGACTCACTGGCGCTCCCGTTTGGCAAGGGGCTGTGTGTACGGGCCTCCTCTATGCCACGTCTGGCTGTAGAGCCACAGGTACTGCCCTCTGACCACACTGACTCCTCCAGGGGCCAGAAGGGCTACACTGGTTGTGCCATTTGGAGAGAAAAATGGGTTTATGGATCTTCTGTTTGCTGCTGGGTTTCTGGAGAGGGATAATCAACATGGATGTTTCAAAGGAATGCTAGCTTTTCAGAATGGTGTTTTCATTAATCCTGGGTTACTGGTATGTTTTGTCTCTGTCTTGCGCTAAACAATGAGTTGAAGAGTAAAATGAAGAAGTTCAAGCATCCTAGTTGACCTGTTAATTTCCTGGAATAGTGAGCATGGATATGGATTAAAAACAGGAATGCTGCACGGATCGACAGATGGATGAATTACCTTTGAAAATAACAAAACCTATTTTATGGTACATGTGGGTATTTATTTGTGTCTCCCTCTGTGTGCGTGTGTGTGCAGACGGAGATGGCCAGTGGCTCCATTAAGCGGTCCTCGTCTACTGTGGCTGACCAGAGGGTTAATGGACTGTGGCAGGAGGAGAAGAAGAGTCCTGATAGACTGTACAGACCACGCCACAAGAGCTACAAGGCTGCCGGTCAGTCTCCACTCTCCAATTTCCACTCACGTGACCTCTCCTCTTATCTCTCCTACTGGCATGATGAGGGATGTTACTGTGTGGTTATTGTTTGCATGTGTTAATATGTCAATTTCTCTTCCCTACATTTTCCCTTTATTTTCTTATGTCTTTATCCTATATACAAGTGCCACTTTTCCTTTTCTTTTATCCTAAGTGCATCAATGATCTACCTGTCAACATACTTTTTAATGATCTACAGTGTTAAAAAAAATCAATATATTTTTATCTTGCTTTCCCTCTCTGTGCTCCTTTCCATGGTCTTCCTCGTCCTCCTCCAGTCTCCCGGTCAGAAAGAAAGAGGCAGTTGGACACGGAGAAGGAGCGCGGGAGGTCCAAAGAGCGCCGCCACCTCCTCTCCCCAGACACATCCCGCTGTAACTCTGAGGAGAGGAGTCTGCAGCCCTCATGCTCCCCTAGCCGAGAGCGCACACACCCCCTGGACAAACAGGTAGGCCACACACACTCCCCACAAGTATAGTTAAACACGTCCACACACACACACACACACACACACACACACACACACACACACACACACACACACACACACACACACACACACACACACACACACACACACACACACACACACACACACACACACACACACACACACACACACACAGAGCGTGGATTGACTCACAGGGCAGAGCTCTGGTGTAAACTCTGGTTGAGACAAAGTAGACCACAAACACATACCCACATTACACAATAGACACTTTTAAAAAAGGCAATCAGACGTCTGCATTAAATGTGTTTCGACTCCTGTGTCCAGGGTAACAGCTCCGACAGCCCCATCCCCACCTCTGAATCTAGTACCCCTAGTCGCCGCCCCCTGTCCCAGACCCCAACTCGCTCCCATCCCCACATCTCCTACTCCCCTCTGGTGTGTCGCACACACCCTCCCTCCGGGGACGATGATGACGACAGGGGCAGCCCAGAGACCCAGAGGCGGGGGGAGGCCTCCAGAGAGGCAGGGGGAGAGGGACAGACCGGGCCAAGGGGCCGTCGCCACCACCACCAGCAGGTCTCCCCTCTGCGTCGCTACCCGTCGGAGCCCTATCTCACCCTGCAGGAGGACGAGCACAGTCCGGACCCCTCCGGGTTCATGGAGACACTGACCTTCGAAGCGGCGGTGGCCACTAGCCTGGGACGCGCTAACACAATCAGCTCCACCTCCAGCTCTAGCTTCAGCTCAGCCCGACGGGGCTCCAGGAGCGGCTGGCAGATCCCCAATGGACACTTCCGGAAACGCCTGGCTCAGACCGTCTCTGTTGCAGGCTGTGAGCCACTCAGCGACACAGAGGAGGACGACCGCTGCTAGGAGGAGGAGGAAGTGGTGGTGGATGAGAGGTGAGGAAGGTGCTAGTGTATAAGATGTACTACAATATAAAATAAAAAGGGACATTTGTCGCTCTCTTGCATTACTACTGCATACCTGTGTGATTGCAGTATGTTTGATAAAATGTGAGGGGAGAAAAAAATTAAGAACATGCATTTTTTCACTTCCTGCAAGTGTGATCCCTTTTAAAGTCACACAGAAAATGTACAATACATATCTACCCACAAATATTTGACTCTGGTTTATTTATATTCTGACTAACAAAAGAAAGTGACTAATAATAAACCTCAAATAGCCTTGGATGTACAGAAAAGATGAAATAAATAGAAAGGATAGAATTGCGTTATGTGTCAATAGGTATTGTCATTTCTGAAGGTGTTTCTCTGACATTGATTTTGTGTTTCTCTTAACAGTGTATGTGGGGTGTGTGAATATGTGCAAAATAAGGAGAAACAATATCTTTGAAAACCATGGTTTTTGTAAATACATGTGATTTTTGTCATAAAATTGTAATGCCACCAATACCACTTGATTGTCTGAGTAGGATACATGGCCATAGAGAAGGTTAACTGTTGATGTATTATAAAGTTAATAAAATGGAATCATGTCTGTAAAAAAATACACCCAAACAATAATTGATCAAAGCAATGTGTTATGAAATGTAGTAGAGATATTATTTTTTAACCTTCTGCACCCTCCACCATTAGATTTCCTATCTATTTACTGTCTACAAAGGGAACACACTTCTTTAGTAATTATCTATTCATATGTAAACTATGTAATTCCTGTTGTAAAATGTCAAAGGAATAAAACAATGACCAATAGGACAGTTATCCACTTTATACAAACAGGAAGTGAATGGCACACTCTTCTGTTGGGAATCTGTATGATTTATTTCATTTTTTACCGATTTGCAGGACAATTGAAAGCAACCAACAATGTTATGAAATATGATAAACTATTTTTCAGAAAGGAATGCCTAAATATCCAGTGTGATTTGAAAGACAGTGCTTTGCTATGAACTGGACTCTAGAGAACCAAATGACTAGAATTATACCCAGAACATGGCTTCAATTCATCAATGAACCTTTATTAAGTCACTAGGAAAACCAGCAGACCATTTGCCTGTCTTGGACCAACTTTCATCTTGGCAATGTACTGTACCTGTTTTTCTTCAGTTGTTACAATATTCTACCATTTGATGGATTCATTCCTTGTCATCTTCCAGAATCAATAACTGGCACAGAAGCAATCATGAACATGAGTGTTTTGTTGTTCATCAATGTAGCCGTCCACATTCTCCTCTTCTACATTAGCTTCCAACATCATCAGTATGTGTCAAATAACTCACTGCAACTGTATATCTTCCTCCTTTATTATTTATGTCAATACTGTATGAACCATTACAGACGACAGATGTAGAAAGATGTTTTCCACACCTGGTTTCACCTGTTATTTAGAATGGTTTACTAATAATGTACAGTACATTTATATCATGTTTTCTGTAGGATTATAAGAAACAATATCCCTTTCTGCTCACAACACGTTTGAAGGATGGAATAGGAAATCTCTGGAATGTTAATTTAAGGTATTTGTATTTGTTTTATTTGCCTGAAAAAGGGTAATGATTCTGTGAAACTCAGTTAACCAAAAAACATGGAGAATTGTCCTGGAATGCAAAATAGTTGTTTGGTTTATATGTGTATAATAGTTGTATATATTAATAAAAGTGTCCTCAATTGCACATACAATATGTGGCTGCTTGTCTCCATATCTGAGGTAGACTAGACCAATGGTCAGAGGATTTACATCATCTGCCATATTGTGGATTCAGAGATACCTATCTAACATAACACATAAGGTTTTTCTTTAATGGGAGCCTCTCTAACGTAAACCAGTGTCGTATACATCAAGGCAGCTGTCTTGGTCCTTTATTGTTTTCTATTTTTACTAATGACCTACCATTAGCCTTGAGTGAAGCCTGTGTGTCTATGTACACTGATGACTCAACATTATACATATCAGCTACCACAGCAAGTGATATCATTGCAACCCTTAAAAAAGAGCTGCAGTTAGTTTTAGAATAGGCGGCTATTAACAAGCTGGTCCATAATATATAAAAAACTAAAAGCATTGTAATTTGGACAAATCACTCGCTAAACCCTAAACCTCATCTAAATCTTGTAATGAATAATGTGGCAATTGAGCAAGTTGAGGAGACTAAACGGCTTGGTGTAATCTAGATTGAAACTGAAGTAGTCAAACATATTGATGCATTGGTTGCTAAGATGAGGAGAGGTACTGTATGTCCTCGATGAAGTGCTGCTCTGCTATCTTGACTTTAACATTAATCTGAAGACTGTTTTTTATCTAATTAACTAACTATGTTAAATTGTTACCTGATTAAATTAATAATGTAACAGTTAACTCATTAGGATCTGGCGCACCACGAGGTCCTCTAAAATGACGTTGGGGTGGCTTATGGTAGAGAAATGAGCCTTCAATTCTCTGGCAACAACTCTGGTGGACATTCCTGCAGTCAGCATGCCAATTGCACACTCCCTCAAAACCTGAGACATCTGTGTCATTGTGATGTGTGACAAAACTGCACATTTTAGAATGGCCTTTTGTTGTCCCCACCACAAGGTGCACCTGTGTAATGATCATGCTGTTTAATCAGCTTCTTGATATATCACACCTGTCAGGTGGATGGATTATCTTGGCAAAGGATAAATATTCTCTAACAGGGATGTAAAGAAATTTGTGCACAACATTTGAGAGAAATAAGCTTTTTGTGCTTATGGAAAAATTCTGGGAACTTTTATTTCAGCTCATGAAACATGGGACCAACACATGTTGTGTTAATAATTTTGTTCAGTATTATATACACTACCGTTCAAAAGTTTGGGGTCACTTAGAAATGTCCTTGTTTTTTAATTAAAGCACATTTTTTTGTCCATTAAAATAACATCAAATTGATCAGAAATACAGTGTAGACATGGTTAATGTTGTAAATTACTATTGTAGCTGGAACTGGCAGATTTTTTTATGGAATATCTACATAGGTGTACGGAGGCCCATTATCAGCAACCTTCACTCCTGTGTTCCAATGGCACGTTGTGTTAGCTAATCCAAGTTTATCATTTTAAAAGGCTAATTGATCATTAGAAACACCTTTTGCAATTATGTTAGCACAGCTGGAAACTGTTATGCTTATTAAAGAAGCAATAAAACTGGCCGCCTTTAGACTAGTTGAAAATCTGGAGCATCAGCATTTTGTGGCTTCGATTACAGGCTCAAAATGGCCAGAAACAAAGAACGTTCTTCTGAAACTCGTCAGTCTATTCTTGTTCTGAGAAATGAAGGTTATTCCATATGAGAAATTGCCAAGAAACTGAAGATCTCGTACAAGGCTGTGGACTACTCCCTTCACAGACCAGCGCAAACTGGCTCTAACCAGAATAGAAAGAGGAGTGGGAGGCCCCGGTGCACAACTGAGCAAGAGGACAAGTACATTTGAGTGTCTAGTTTGAGAAACAGACGCCTCACAAGTTCTCAACTGGCAGCTTCATGGAAGGTGAGTAATTGCATTTCTGATGTCCAGAAGCTCTTTTCGGTCATAAGAGACGGTAGCAGCAACATTATGTACCAAACAAGTTACGAACAATGCGAAAAAAAGAAACAAACTAGCAATAGTTCTTCCTGGCTGTATGAAATAACACTATCCTGCCGATAGAGTGTATATAATCCCAAATCTAATATAGATTTTCTGGGCTAGCAATGTAAGAAATAATACTGCAAAGTTTCCTATTGACTAGAAGCGAGGCAGCCCTCTCTGTCGGCACCATCAGCACTTAATGATTCTCTACACTATACTCTACACTACACTATACTTAATTGTTTTGTTACATAAACTGAAATTAGGTGAACTATTAGAATTTTTGCATTGAAGAAATGGCGGAGCGATTTCTGCATAGTGCATCTTTAATTATTAAGCAAGTGAGGAGTTTTTGAGAGTGTGGAATTTAGTCGAGAAAAAAATTAATAGTTTTTTTGATACCTGAGGCTTATTTGATCTAATATAAGTTAAGTAATGCTTAGGTTGTTATGAGCATACTGATAATAAGCGTGATGCACGTGCCATTCTGGTAAACTGAGAAAAAACACAATTCATTGAATTGTCCCTGTTGAAATTCAAGGCATCTATGCATATTCATGAGGCTAGAATAGCATCTCACTCTCCATTGAATACAGGCGGTTGACGTCAACAACCTTATCGAATATTGAAAATATATTCAAATAACGAGATGTATCTACCAATCCAGAGAGGAATGGGCGGGAGCTTGACATCCCGCTGTTCCGCTCTATGGACAGCGAATCCTATTGTTAGGGCGGAGTCACAAGCGTCTTGTCATTTTGTCCAGGATCTCTGATAACATTGCTAGCCAGACAGTTATTAGTGAATTTTTTCGCGAAGTCAGTGGTCGATATTTGTGCAAAATATTCATTTTCTATCGCTTGATGTTGTTATGGTAGTTGCTTTTTAAGCGAACGTTTTACATTTCAAATCGTAGACCGAGGAATGAGTGATTTTCATTTAGGAATAACATGTCGATAACATTAGCTAGCTAGCCGAAGTAGCTAACGTTAGCTACTGTTATTATCTAGCTCTTTGTTTTGACTGTGATGGTCTGATGATGTTGAATAGCTTGGACAGCTGCTGGGGGCTCGATATAGTATTCGTATGAATAGACATATTATATTTTAATGGGTTGTTAAACAGTAGTTAATGTGTAATACCGTTACTTCTGTAACGAGTGGAGGATACATGTGGTTGTAAACTAACAATAGTAAGTTTACAAGCTAGCTACTATAGCTAGCTAAACAACGAGGGGCTGAGAAGAGGACATGGGCAATTGTCTCAAATCGCCGACGTCGGACGATATATCTTTGCTTCACGAGTCTGACAGAGGAAGTTATGGGGACGCAGACGCAGATTTGGAGCCACCTCCGCCTTACCAGGTCAGACTTAATTTTAACTTAGATAGATAGTTGTATTAGTTATTTAGCTAACAAACGTTAGCTAGTCACTGCTGTGAAGTAGGGTTATGATAATTGACAGAATCATGCGAAACCCAGGGTAGGGGTCAAATGCATTTAACATCTTGGGAATCTGGTCAAAACATTTTCTGATTATTTAGCTAGCTGGTTGATGTATTTTCTTTAGTACAATTCCAGACCATTTATGACTCATTCATCTAGCTCGGTAACGTTATAGTTTAAAGTTGCTGTCAAATGTATAGTTTCAATTTGCCCGAATGAAAGATTTAAAGACCAGGGGAAATAATAGATTTTGAATATTTTGATATATATATATTTTTTACCTTTATTTAACTAAGCAAGTCAGTTAAGCACGAATTCTTATTTACAATGGCGGCCTACCTCGGCCAAACCTGGACAAGGGCCAATTGTGCTCAGCCCTATGGGACTCCCAGTCACGGCCAGATGTGATACAGCCTGGATTCGAACCAGGGACTGTAGTGACACCTTAGACTATGCAGGGCCTTAGACTACTGCACCACACGGGAGTCCATAGTGCATTAAAATTATTATTTTCATAGCTAGGTATTGCAACTGATTATGGGTCTGAGTTTTCATATTACAATAGTTTAACAAACCCAGTTACACAAAGGAAAAAACACACACGCATCACATTTGTTGCCCAAATGCTTTTAAATCTCACAAAAGTGTTCCTAACAGGCTTGCCAAGAATATCTATAATGAGCAGTTTTTGTCAACTGCTTTATCTACGGCAGGGTGGATAACAGTACAACAGTATCTATGGGCTTAAAAAGCCTAAATGAAAAAACTTTAGCTGACATGAAATTTCTGACAAGTTAGAAATAGCTCTCTAAGGTATGCAATGACTAACATGACAAGAGGAACTGATGATGCACTGCCCAATTTCAAAATTGCACCTTGTGCATTCTACTATTACAACTAGGTGTCATCTGGCATCAACTTTATCAATTGAAACCAATATAAGCCCAGCCACTCTTATAGGCAGGGTGAAACCGAGCTAGGAGGGGGGGCCCATCCCACCTCACCCATACAGTGATTGATAAAACACTGGGTTGTGCGATCAGTCCAGTTGAGTTGGCATGTGTATTGACTCTCCTCTGTATGTGTGTCTTTTCTCCAGGAGCAGGCTCACATGCCGGTGTACCACCCCACCCCCAGCCAGGCCCGTCTGGCCACCCAGCTGACTGAGGAGGAGCAGGTCCGTATCGCCCAGCGTATCGGCCTCATCCAGCATCTTCCCCGGGGCGTCTATGACGGAGGCCGGGACGGCTCCGAGAAAAAAATCAGAGAGTGAGCATCTGCATACCACTGTTTTTATTCTTTGATATTATATATTGATATAATTAGTTTACCACTGTTTTTATTCTCTGATGTTATTGATAAAGATCGCTGATCATGTGACCTAACTAGGTTAAACTTCAGCCCTAGCTATAACATTTAACTGTGTGTTTAACATAACTAGTGCCCATAGTTTTTCCTGGTCAGGTAATGTGCTCAGGAAAAATATACGACAGACTCTAATCAAAACTACTATTCATAATTGTATATAACCCATTTTCTAGGTGTGTGATATGTATGATGGACTTTGTGTACGGGGACCCCATCCGGTTCCTGCCCTGTATGCACATTTACCACATGGACTGTATAGATGACTGGCTGATGAGGTCCTTCACCTGCCCCTCCTGCATGGAGCCTGTGGATGCTGCTCTGCTTTCCACCTACGAGACCAACTGACCCCTAAGACAACCCTACCCCATTATGATGAGCTCCGCCTAGCCGCATCCCTACACACACACACACACACACACACACACACACAGCGCCACCTCCACCAGCCCCAACAAATACATACACACGCTGCCCTCCTCTCCTCCGCTTTTAACTTTGGGATATAAAGTAGCATGGTGTCTTGGTCGGTGATGACATAGAGAGAGACTATGCGAACACTAGTGATTAACAATGAAAAGACTTTGACCCATCCACCCATCACCTGGAACTGGCTCTGAACTGAACAGGCTGAGTCATGGAGGACATAGGAGGACAAGCATGCAAAATATGTTTGTGTGTCTGTGGTGGACTGGGTTCCTGAGCCAGCTGTTGAATACAGTAGGCCTGGGTTGGTGATGTTATGGTGGGAAGGAGGGGGAGGGGGCTGTTACACTGCATTTCCACTTGAGCAGGTCTCGGTGGTATCCCATCCCAGCAAATTGTTCACCATGATTAGTAGTTGGGAATGGGATTGGATAATTCTCTGTAGTCTGAATTTGGCCACCAGGAGGTATCCTATCAGATTCCTTTAAAAGCCACAGCTGGCAACACGATGACATGATTTATCTGTCTTCTAAAGTCTCCAAATCCTGCACTCTGAATATGGCTTAGTAAGGGTAAAAAAGCCCCAGGAAAGCCGGCATGGTGGCGTAATAATAGGTATCTCTCTATGGACTGAAGCTTACCCTGTTTTAGTGTTACAGTTGCAAAGTAAAATAAGTTACAGAGCATAGTATTCTTTAGGCTTACAACAATGTAACTATGGTATGCACATACACAGTGCAGAAATCACCCAAAGTCCATCCTTTATTAGACTATATACTACATGCATTAGCTTTTGTTTTGCCATTCAGATTTACCATTCGAAATAGCTCCACTGCCATTCCGAATGGCCTAAAGAAGTGTATGAGCTGTATGTCAGTCACCCTGTGTAAGGTTAATATGTTTTACTTTTAGAGGATTCACATAGCTGTCAGCCAATGTAAAGGGCTCATTTGTGCATGTGGTGGAGGATCAGTCTAGAAGTTAGGAATGCTTGCACACACATTAAATCTGATCCCGAGATTTGCACTTTACTTATAGGACATTAACGGAAGCATTATGTTAATATATATATCTATAACCTTGCACTTTTCAATATTATTTATTCTTTTTGCAGCACAGAAGTTAGGATTGATATTGATAATGGTATCAATGCTACCATTGGTCACTTGTCACATTAAAGAAAAGCTCAATAGCTGAATATACATTCATGAATTGTGTGATTCAGTAGAGTGAGTCTCTGCTTTGTTTTGCTTGTCTTGATCCTAGTGTGTGTTTTTGTGTGAAAGTGACTGGGAGAAGGTGAAACATTAAGAATAGTGGAATTTCTTCCCTTAAGTACTTAGCTTACTTATCTGTATTTTCAGTCTTCTCCCACAGTCCATACATCATTGCGCAAAAATACGTTCTGGCTGTTTTTACATACACTATGATTTCCTTTTTTGTTTGTTGCTTTATATATATATATATATATATATATATATATATATATATACACACATGTTTGAAACTGCTGCTGCGGTGAATTATTTCCATTAAATGTTTAGTTTATATTATAATGATACCCTTTTCTGTATTTATGTTTGCAGTGGTGGAAAAAGTACCCAAATTCATACTTGAGTAAAAATAAAGATACCTTAATAGAAAATGACTCAAGTAAAAGTCACCTAGTAAAATACTACTTGAGTAAAAGTTAGAGTATTTGGTTTTAAATATACTTAAGTGCCAAAGATGAATGTAATTGCTACAATATACTTAAGTATCAAATGTAAAGTATAAATCATTTCAAATTCCTTATATTAAGCAAACCAGACGACACCATTTTCTTGTTTTTTAAATTTACGGATAGACAAGGGCACACTCAGACATCATTTACAAAACAAAGCATTTGTGCTTATTGAGTCTGCCAGATCAGAGGCAGTAGGGATGACCAGGGATGTTCTCTTGAGAAGTGCGTGCATTGGACCATTTTCCTGTCCTGCTAAGCATTCAAGATGTAACGAGTACTTTTGGGTGTCATGTAAAATGCATGGAGTAAAAAAATACATTATTTTCTTTAGGAATGTAGTGAAGTAAAAGTAGTCAAAAATATAAATACTAAAGTACAGATACCCCCCAAAACTACTTAAGTAGTACTTTAAAGTATTTTTACTTAAGTACTTTACACCACTGGATGTTTGTATATCTCACTACCTTTAGATGTATTGTTTGTCATTGTGTTTGTAGGAGATAAAAGCTTTGGCCATTAGAGTTTACACTGGTTTAACTATGCATCTGCAAAACTCTGTCCCAAAGATATAGAGTGCAAGAGGGAGAAGAATTACAGTGCATTTGGAAAGTATTCAGACCACTTAACTTTCTCCACATTATTCTACAATGGATTACATTTTTAAAATCCCCCATCAATCTACACACAATAACCTGTTTTCACTTTGTCATTATAGGGTTAGACATTATGCAAATGTATATATAAAAACAAAAACCTTATTTACAGTTGAAGTCGGAAGTTTACATACAACTTAGCCAAATACATTTAAACTCAGTTTTTCGCAATTCCTGACATTTAATCCTAGTAAAAAGTCCCTGTCTTAGGTCAGTTAGGATCTCCACTATATTTTAAGAATGTGAAATGTCAATAATGGGAGAGAGAATGATTTATTTCAGCTTTTATTTCTTTCATCACATTCCCAGTGGGTCAGAAGTTTACATACACTCAATTAGTATTTGGTAGCATTGCCTATAAATTGTTTAACTTGGGTCAAACGTTTCAGGTAGCCTTCCACAAGCTTCCCACAATAAGTTGGGTTAATTTTGGCCGATTTCTGATAGAGCTGGTGTAACTGAGTCAGGTTTGTAGGCCTCCTTGTCGCAGACACTTTTTAGTTCTGCCCACAAATTTTATATAGGATTGAGGTCAGGCCTTTGTGATGGCCACTCCAATACCTTGACTTTGTTGTCCTTAAGCCATTTTGCCACAACTTTGGAAGTATGCTTGGGGTCATTGTCCATTTGGAAGACCCATTTGCAACCAAGCATTAACTTCCTTACTGATGTCTTGAGATGTTGCTTCAATATTTCCACATAATTTTCCTACCTCATGATGCCATCTATTTTGTGAAGTGCACCAGTCCCTCCTGCAGCAAAGCACCCCCACAACATGATGCTGCCACCCCCGTGTTTCACAGTTGGGATGGTGTTCTTCAGCTTGCAAGCGTCTCCCTTTTTCCTCCAAACATAACAATGGTCATTATGGCCAAACAGTTATATTTTTGTTTCATCAGACCAGAGGACATTTCTCCAAAAAGTATGATCTTTGTCCCCATGTGCAGTTGCAAACCGTAGTCTGGCTTTTTTAATGGCGGTTTTGGAGCAGTGGCTTCTTCCTTGCTGAGCGGCCTTTCAGGTTATGTCGATACAGGACTCGTTTTACTGTGGATATAGATACTTTTGTACCTGTTTCCTCCAGCATCTTCACAAGGTCCTTTGCTGTTGTTCTGGGATTGATTTGCACTTTTCGCACCAAAGTACGTTCATCTCTAGGAGACAGAATGCGTCTCCTTCCTGAGCAGTATGACGGCTGCGTGGTCCCATGGTATTTATACTTGCGTACTATTGTTTGTACAGATGAACGTGGTACCTTCAGGTGTTTGGATGAACCAGATTTCTGGAGGTCTACAATTTTTTTTCTGCGGTCTTGGCTGATTTCTTTTCATTTTCCCATGATGTCGAAGATGCATTGAGTTTGAAGGTAGGCCTTGAAATACATCCACAGGTACACCGCCAATTGACTCAAATTATGTCAATTAGCCTATCAGAAGCTTCTAAAGCCATGACATCATTTTCTGGAATTTTCCAACTATTTAAAGGCACAGTCAACTTAGTGTATGTAAACTTCTGTCCCACTGGAATTGTGATACAGTGAATTATAAGTGAAATAATCTGTCTGTAAACAATTGTTGGAAAAATTACTTGTGTCATGCACAAAGTAGATGTCCTAACCGACTTGCCAAAACTATAGTTTGTTAACAAGATATTTGTGGAGTGGTTGAATAACGAGTTTTAATGACTCAAACCTAAGTGTATGTCAAATTCAACTGTAAATAAGTATTCAGATCCTTTGCTATGAGACTCAAAGTTTAGCTCAGGTACATCCTGTTTCCATTGATCATCCTTGAGATGTTTCTACAACTTGATTGGAGTCCACCTGTGGTAAATTAAATTGGAATGATTTGGAAAGGCACACACCAGTCTATATAAGGTCCCACAGTTGACAGTGCATGTCAGAGCAAAAACCAAGACATGAGGTCGAAGGAATTGTCCGTAGAGCTCCGAGACAGGATTCTGTCAAGGCACAGATGTGGGGAAGGGTACCAAGAACACAGTGGCCTCCATCAGTCTTAAATAGAGGAAGTTTGGAACCACCAAGACTCTTCCTAGAGCTAGCCACCTGGCCAAACTGATCAATCGGGGGAGAAGGTCCTTGGTCAGGGAGGTGACCAAGAAGCCGATGGTCACTCTGCCAAAGCTCCAGAGTTCCTCTGTGGAGATGGGAGAACCTTCCAGAAGGACAACCATCTCTGCAGCACTCCTCCAATCAGTTCTTTAGGTTAGAGTGGCCTGATGGAAGCCACCTCTCAGTAAAAGGCACATGACAGCCCGCTTGGAGTTTGCCAAAAACCACCTAAAGACTCTCAGACCGTGAGAAACAATATTCTCTGGTCTGATGAAACCAAGATTGAACTATTTGGCCTGAATGCCAAGCAACACTGCTGCAGGAAACTTGGCACCATCCCTACGGTGAAGCATGGTGGTGGCAACATCATGCTGTCGATATGTTTTTCAGCTACAGGGACTGGGAGACTAGTCAGGAACGAGCGAATGATGAACGAAGCAAAGTGCAGAGATCCTTGATGAAAACCTGCTCCCAAGTGCTCAGGACCTCAGACTGAGGCCAAGGTTCACCTTACAACAGGAGAGCGACCATAAGGACACAGCCAAGACAACGCAGGAGTGGCTTCGTATAAGTCTCTGAATGTCCTTGAGTGGCCCAGCCAGAGCCCGGACATGAACCAAGTCTAACATCTTAAGAGAGACCTGACCAACCTGACAGAGCTTGAGAGGATCTGCAGAGAAGAATGGGGGAAATGTTGTAGCATCATACCCAAGAAGACTGGAGGCTGTAATCACTGCCAAAGGTGCTTCAACAAAGTACTGAGTAAAGGGTCTGAATACTTATGTAAATGTGATGCATTTTTTTTATTTTATACATTTGCCAAAATGTAAGAAACAGTTTTTGCTTTTGTTATTATGGGGTATTGTGTGTAGATTGATGAGGGGGCGAAAACAATTTAATTCATTTTTTAATAAGGCTGTAATGTAACAATGTGGAAAAAGTAAATGTTTTTTTACATATTTTGCTTCTTTTTTTTGTTCAGGAATCTGAAAATAAATGTAATCTTGGTTTTTGGAAGGCCAAACAGCCCCCATATTGAATCTGTAAAAAAATAAATAAACTGGAAAGCACACACTTGGGTAATCCCTGAATGTGTTCTGAGACTTTAGTATCTTTTAGTTAAACCAGATGGTAGTACAATGTTATTTCCCCTTTAAAGCTCTATCACAGTACATACAGTATATCTTGCTCCTTTGTTTTTTTTTATAGCTGTTATTATCGTGGCCATGGTGTTTGAAAGTCTCTTGCCACAGGCAGCCCAATTCAGATTTTTTTTACGCAAATTGGTCTTTTGACCAATCACGTAAGATCTTTTCACATAAGATGTTTTTCAGAGCTGATCTGATTGGTATGAAGACCAATTAGTGAAAAAAAATATCAGAATTAGGCTGCCTGTCGAGACATGGCCATACAGTTTTGTACAAAGCCAGGCTTTTATGGCCATGATCTGTGCTTTTACAAAAGGGATTAGCAACATGCCTGTTTGTTCCTCAGATTAGGTGTTTGACCCAATTAATCAATTAATCGGTGTGATTAGTTTAGCAATGTTGCAATGCAATCACCTGAAAAGCTTAGGCTAGCGAGGCTAATGTCATGATACGTAGGCAAGATTACATTAGGCAACGTTAAACAAAACATGGGCTCTGTCAAAATAATTATTCTAGTTGCAACATGCTAACATGTTTGTACTTTTCCTTGAAACTTAATACAATCATAATAATATATGCCATTAAGCAGACACTTTTATCCAAAACGACTTAGTCGTGCATGCATACAATACACCTAATCAGATTTTATATGGCAACAGCTAGTCTTTGTTGCCCTTTCACTAGTAGTTCCAATCAGCATTAGAACGGTTTTTGGGTGCAAGGTCTCAGAATGTATTCAAATCTTTTTTTCATGAAGGAGCACTGACATGGAGCAGAGGGACTTTATTGTTGCCTTTGGGACTGTAACGCTTCCTCCTTCTCCTCATCCGAAGAGGAGTAGCATGGATTTGACCAACGTGCAGCGGGTTGTGAATACATAATGAAACTTTATTAACAAGACGAAACTAAACACACGAAGAACACTTGATCATCTTACAAAACAACAAAACGAAGAAGACAGACCTGAAGGAGAGTACTTACATAAAACACGAAAAACGCACGGACAGGGAAAACAGACTACACAAAAACCGAACAAACGCTACAGTCCCGTGTGGTGCGCAGACACAGACAAGGACACAGGAGACAATCACCCACAAACAAACAGTGAGAACAACCTACCTTAATATGACTCTCAATTAGAGGAAAACGCAAAACACCTGCCTCTAATTAAGAGCCATACCAGGCCACCCAAAACCAACATAGAAACAGAGAACATAGACTGCCCACCCAAAACTCACGCCCTGACCAATAAACACAACCAAACAACAGAAAACAGGTCAGGAACGTGACAGAACCCCCCCCTCAAGGTGCGAACTCCGGGTGCACCCCTAAAACTCAAGGGGAGGGTCTGGGTGGGCATCTGTCCGCGGTGGCGGCTCCGGCGGTGGACGTGGACACCACTCCACCACTGTCTTTGTCCCCCTCCTTAGCGTCCTTTGAGTGGCGACCCTCGCCCCCGACCATGGTCCAGGAACCTTCATTAAGGCCCCCCCTACATAGAGGAGGTAGCTCAGGACATAGAGGTAGCTCCGGACAAAGGGACAACTCCGGACTGGGTGGCAGCTCATGACTGGGTGGCGGCTCATGACTGGGTGGCGGCTCATGACTGGGTGGCGGCTCATGACTGGGTGGCGGCTCATGACTGGAGGGCGGCTCATGACTGGAGGGCGGCTCATGACTGGAGGGCGGCTCATGACTGGAGGGCGGCTCATGACTGGAGGGCGGCTCATGACTGGAGGGCGGCTCATGACTGTCTGGCGGCTCCTGGCTGGCTGGCGGCTCTGGCGGCTCCTGACTGGCTGGCGGCTCTGGCGGCTCCTGACTGGCTGGCGGCTCTGGCGGCTCCTGACTGGCTGGCGGCTCTGGCGGCTCCTGACTGGCTGGCAGCTCTGGCGGCTCCTGACTGGCTGGCGGCTCTGGCGGCTCCTGACTGGCTGGCGGCTCTGGCGGCTCCTGACTGGCTGGCGGCTCTGGCGGCTCCTGACTGGCTGGCGGCTCTGGCGGCTCCTGACTGGCTGGCGGCTCTGGCGGCTCCTGACTGGCTGGCGGCTCTGGCGGCTCCTGACTGGCTGGCGGCTCTGGCGGCTCCTGACTGGCTGGCGGCTCTGGCGGCTCCTGACTGGCTGGCGGCTCTGGCGGCTCGGGACAGACGAGCGGCTCTAGCGGCTCGGGACAGACGGGCGGCTCAGAAGGCGCTGGGCAGACGGATGGCTCAGAAGGCGCTGGGCAGACTGATGGCTCAGAAGGCGCTGGGCAGACGGATGGCTCAGAAGGCGCTGGGCAGACGGATGGCTCAGAAGGCGCTGGGCAGACGGATGGCTCAGAAGGCGCTGGGCAGACGGATGGCTCAGAAGGCGCTGGGCAGACGGATGGCTCAGACGGCGCTGGGCAGACGGATGGCTCAGGCGGCGCTGGGCAGACGGATGGCTCAGACGGCGCTGGGCAGACGGATGGCTCAGACGGCGCTGGGCAGACGGATGGCTCAGACGGCGCTGGGCAGACAGATGGCTCAGACGGCGCTGGGCAGACAGATGCCTCAGACGGAGCTGGGCAGACAGGCAGTGCAGAAGGCGTTGGGCACACTGACCTCCCGAAGCGCACTATAGGCCTGGTGCGTGGTACCGGAACTGGAGGTACCGGGCTGAGGGCACGCACCTCAGGGCGAGTGCGGGGAGAAGGAACAGTGCGTACAGGGCTCTGGAGACGCACAGGTGGCTTAGTGCGTGGTGCCGGAACTGGAGGCACTGGGCTGGAGACACGCACCATAGGGAGAGTGCGTGGAGGAGGAACAGGGCTCTGGAGACGCACTGGAAGCCTGGTGCGTGGTGTAGGCACTGGTGGTACTGAGCTGGGGACCGTGTAGGCGTACTGGCTCCCTTGAGCATTGAGCCTGCCCAACCTTACCTGGTTGAATGCTCTCCATCGCCTGACCAGTGCGGGGAGGTGGAATAACCCGCACCGGGCTATGAACACGTACAGGAGACACCGTGCGCTCTACTGCGTAAACGGTTAGCCTGGGAAGTGGGCGCAGGTCTCCTACCTGCCCTCGGCCCACTACCTCTTAACCCCCCCCCAAGAAATTTTTGGGTAGTACTCACTGGCTTTTCGGGCTTCCGTCCCCTCATAAAGCCTGTTCCTCTCTCCGGTTTCCTCCAGCTGTTCCCATGGGCTGCGATTAACTTCCACTTTAGCCCATGGTCCCTTTCCTTCCATGATCTCCTCCCAAGACCAGAAATCCTGCTTTGTGCGCTGTCCATTAACCCGCTGCTTGATCCGGGTTTGGTGGGTGATTCTGTAATGCGCTTCCTCCTTCTCCTCATCCGAAGAGGAGTAGCATGGATTTGACCAACGTGCAGCGGGTTGTGAATACATAATGAAACTTTATTAACAAGACGAAACTAAACACACGAAGAACACTTGATAATCTTACAAAACAACAAAATGAAGAAGACAGACCTGAAGGAGAGTACTTACATAAAACACGAAAAACGCACGGACAGGGAAAACAGACTACACAAAAACCGAACAAACGCTACAGTCCCGTGTGGTGCGCAGACACAGACAAGGACACAGGAGACAATCACCCACAAACAAACAGTGAGAACAACCTACCTTAATATGACTCTCAATTAGAGGAAAACGCAAAACACCTGCCTCTAATTAAGAGCCATACCAGGCCACCCAAAACCAACATAGAAACAGAGAACATAGACTGCCCACCCAAAACTCACGCCCTGACCAATAAACACAACCAAACAACAGAAAACAGGTCAGGAACGTGACAGAACCCCCCCCTCAAGGTGCGAACTCCGGGTGCACCCCTAAAACTCAAGGGGAGGGTCTGGGTGGGCATCTGTCCGCGGTGGCGGCTCCGGCGGTGGACGTGGACACCACTCCACCACTGTCTTTGTCCCCCTCCTTAGCGTCCTTTGAGTGGCGACCCTCGCCCCCGACCATGGTCCAGGAACCTTCATTAAGGCCCCCCCTACATAGAGGAGGTAGCTCAGGACATAGAGGTAGCTCCGGACAAAGGGACAACTCCGGACTGGGTGGCAGCTCATGACTGGGTGGCGGCTCATGACTGGGTGGCGGCTCATGACTGGGTGGCGGCTCATGACTGGGTGGCGGCTCATGACTGGGTGGCGGCTCATGACTGGAGGGCGGCTCATGACTGGAGGGCGGCTCATGACTGGAGGGCGGCTCATGACTGGAGGGCGGCTCATGACTGGAGGGCGGCTCATGACTGGAGGGCGGCTCATGACTGTCTGGCGGCTCCTGGCTGGCTGGCGGCTCTGGCGGCTCCTGACTGGCTGGCGGCTCTGGCGGCTCCTGACTGGCTGGCGGCTCTGGCGGCTCCTGACTGGCTGGCGGCTCTGGCGGCTCCTGACTGGCTGGCAGCTCTGGCGGCTCCTGACTGGCTGGCGGCTCTGGCGGCTCCTGACTGGCTGGCGGCTCTGGCGGCTCCTGACTGGCTGGCGGCTCTGGCGGCTCGGGACAGACGAGCGGCTCTAGCGGCTCGGGACAGACGGGCGGCTCTAATGGCGCTGGGCAGACGGATGGCTCAGAAGGCGCTGGGCAGACGGATGGCTCAGAAGGCGCTGGGCAGACTGATGGCTCAGAAGGCGCTGGGCAGACGGATGGCTCAGAAGGCGCTGGGCAGACGGATGGCTCAGAAGGCGCTGGGCAGACGGATGGCTCAGAAGGCGCTGGGCAGACGGATGGCTCAGAAGGCGCTGGGCAGACGGATGGCTCAGACGGCGCTGGGCAGACGGATGGCTCAGGCGGCGCTGGGCAGACGGATGTCTCAGACGGCGCTGGGCAGACGGATGGCTCAGACGGCGCTGGGCAGACAGATGGCTCAGATGGCGCTGGGCAGACAGATGCCTCAGACGGAGCTGGGCAGACAGGCAGTGCAGAAGGCGTTGGGCACACTGACCTCCCGAAGCGCACTATAGGCCTGGTGCGTGGTACCGGAACTGGAGGTACCGGGCTGAGGGCACGCACCTCAGGGCGAGTGCGGGGAGAAGGAACAGTGCGTACAGGGCTCTGGAGACGCACAGGTGGCTTAGTGCGTGGTGCCGGAACTGGAGGCACTGGGCTGGAGACACGCACCATAGGGAGAGTGCGTGGAGGAGGAACAGGGCTCTGGAGACGCACTGGAAGCCTGGTGCGTGGTGTAGGCACTGGTGGTACTGAGCTGGGGACCGTGTAGGCGTACTGGCTCCCTTGAGCATTGAGCCTGCCCAACCTTACCTGGTTGAATGCTCTCCATCGCCTGACCAGTGCGGGGAGGTGGAATAACCCGCACCGGGCTATGAACACGTACAGGAGACACCGTGCGCTCTACTGCGTAAACGGTTAGCCTGGGAAGTGGGCGCAGGTCTCCTACCTGCCCTCGGCCCACTACCTCTTAACCCCCCCCCAAGAAATTTTTGGGTAGTACTCACTGGCTTTTCGGGCTTCCGTCCCCTCATAAAGCCTGTTCCTCTCTCCGGTTTCCTCCAGCTGTTCCCATGGGCTGCGATTAACTTCCACTTTAGCCCATGGTCCCTTTCCTTCCATGATCTCCTCCCAAGACCAGAAATCCTGCTTTGTGCGCTGTCCATTAACCCGCTGCTTGATCCGGGTTTGGTGGGTGATTCTGTAATGCGCTTCCTCCTTCTCCTCATCCGAAGAGGAGTAGCATGGATTTGACCAACGTGCAGCGGGTTGTGAATACATAATGAAACTTTATTAACAAGACGAAACTAAACACACGAAGAACACTTGATAATCTTACAAAACAACAAAATGAAGAAGACAGACCTGAAGGAGAGTACGTACATAAAACACGAAAAACGCACGGACAGGGAAAACAGACTACACAAAAACCGAACAAACGCTACAGTCCTGTGTGGTGCGCAGACACAGACAAGGACACAGGAGACAATCACCCACAAACAAACAGTGAGAACAACCTACCTTAATATGACTCTCAATTAGAGGAAAACGCAAAACACCTGCCTCTAATTAAGAGCCATACCAGGCCACCCAAAACCAACATAGAAACAGAGAACATAGACTGCCCACCCAAAACTCACGCCCTGACCAATAAACACAACCAAACAACAGAAAACAGGTCAGGAACGTGACAGGGACTAGCGCTTTCATATATATGTACCTGCTCTACATGTGCATCTATAGGGGATGAGGTGTTTTTATACAATATAAAATAGTCAAATTATTAGTTACACCATGCAACTTTCCCAAAATAACTGGCATACAATAGAAAGGCCAGTGTTTTGATTCAATTTTTTATTATTGCAACCCTGAAGTACTCAACAGACATGGCACTGTGAACAAAGTCATTGATTTCCAGCACTGGCACAGTAATTGTATTCAGATTGTTATGATTGTGGTGCCGCTGATCTTGTACGCTGTCTGTGGGCTCCCAGAGAAATAATTGTAAGAAGCCTACTGATGCCCTGATACCTGCAGGTTCTATTTTCACCAAAATGAACGCACAACCATACTAAATCATAGGTTTCACAAAGTTAAATGACTTCAAATCATGATGTAAGATGATCAGGTACGTGGCTTTTTTATTTGTTATTAGTTATTTGTAACCTATAGTTTGTCAATGTTTGTTTGTTCTATTGTTGAGTGACAGTTGGTGCTTAGTTAGTTTGAATAGCTTGGAATGGTGAATACTAGTCTTTGTGCCCTGAGTATTGTTGCCAGGTTATGGCTTGTACATTCCGTGGAAGGTGCCAGGCATAGAGCACTCCACCTCTGCCCTGGCGATCTCCGACATGTCCTTGGCGTTGAGGATCAGCATGTACCCTGGCCTCTGGGCCCCGGGGGCCACCACAATGGTCAACAGGACACCTCTGGGTCATTGGAAAACCACACTGGTTGTTAGAAAACAGCTTGGGTGCATAGACTAGACGTAACATATTACATCGGGGAATCTCAAATTAGTATGATATGTTATGTTTGGTATGGTTACATAAGACGAAGGTTACTTAACCCTTTAACCTAAACCTTAACCCCAAACCCCTAGGGTAGGTAACGTTAGCCACCTAGCTAACGTTAGCCACAACACATTGAAATTAGTAACAAATCATACATATTATATATTCATAGCATATTGTACGCATTGCAGTTCGTAACATATCATACGAAATGTAATTCATACCATATTATACGAAATGGATGATGGACATCCACAAATTAATACACAACATATCATACTAAATGGAGGTAGACAGATTTACATTTACTATGTTACGTCTACCCCTGAGTCCAGGTTTGAAAATAGAGTGCCCACCAAATTTTACAGTAACCCCACTTTTGATCTATTTTGCTGAGAATTTTTTTCTACTAAATTGAAATGCCTTGTCCCTGGATAAATAGCTAAAGTCTCTTAAACTCTCTTCCTAACACTAACACAAACAAGATACTGGGTATGTGTTTGCCCTGCACCATACTGTTACATGCTGTATACTACAGTAACAGTACAGTACATACCATCATCCATGCCATCGGGGGTTTGCATAAACAGGCTCTGAGGGGTAGGAGTCCAGCTCCTTCCACACCTAGGTCTCCTTGGTCTTCACATTCAACTTGATAATCTACAGCCGCAAGTGGACAGAGACTCATCAAGGTCTAACATACATGTTTTGGTCTTCACATTCAGCTTGATGATGTACAACCACATATAGACAGAAACTCATGGTCACTCAGGTAACATGCTATGGCCCCTGCTTTTCACTGCTCAGAGTTAGAAGATTTTGAAGACCGATTTGTGGCAAACAAGATGACTCACCCTGTCAGGGATCGCCTCAACCTTGAAGTGGTTGAGGCGTAGGCATATGTGTAGTTCTTCCCACCGTGCTTCTAATAGTTGATTTGAGGGAACTCAAAGGCTTGGCGGGGCCCAGAGAACAGCGCTTCAGGCTCCAACCAGATGTTCCCATCAGAACACATCACCGCTGTTGCCGTGGTGTATGGCAGGCAGATCAGGTTCTTTCCCTGCTCCTCCTGGAACATATAATCAGTATATGTTGCTATCCAAAAAAAGGGGAAATAAAGGGTATGCACATATGCACTTGAATGTAAAAAACAATTGACACATATGGAAATGAAAAATATTTTTTTTCTAAAGCTGGAATCCGTGGTGTTTGCGATATTACAATAACAAAGACGTTACTTCAAACAAAGGCATTTCCCCCCCTCGGACATTATTGCAAGCGCAATAGAACATAGTAAGATTTTTTTCTTCTTCACGAAGCTGGATGCTCATGTCCTCCGTTTCAAAACCAGAACAAAAACAATAACGTGCTTGGCGCGACCAGTGGCGCTGTTTCACCTTTCGTGGATTTCAGCTTCCATTTCAGGATTTCCATTCAGGGCAGGGAATAACTTACCCTGTGGATGTCCAGTGGGATAACGTATCTCTTGACCTCAGGCTGAGGAGTCATCATGGCTGCCTTCTTCACCTCCTCCCAGTTGAAGCGCAGGTTGGCCAGCCAAAGGTAGTTGTAAACAAACTCAAACCTACCAGGAAACAAAATAAAGAATGAATTGTATAATCCTTTGAACAGACAGTGTTTAAAGACCATGGGATAGGAATCAGTAATCAATTATTCTGAAAAAGGACATTGCTAACAGGCTGACTACACCATGACTGCAAAATAAATTTAGACATACATGTTATTCAATTGTTGCGCACCAACAAGTGTCTGCGTTGCCAAGGGCTAAAATAGAAGTCAGTTCTATTTCTGATGCAGATCGTGCTGCAAGTCCTGCCTCTCCCATCTCCTCATTGGTTTATAGAAGCAGCTACAAACGTGTCATCTCCTCATTGGTTATACCCATGCGGGTGACTGAAAGACAAACGAGGTCAGTGCCGGTAATGCACCTAATTTATGAAAGTTGCCAATCGCAATATAAAGTCAAGAGAAGAAAAACCCTAGAAGGAGGAGAGATGACTAGAAACGATTCGGTTGACCATTTTATGTGTGGATTAATTGGTGGAGTAGAGGACTTTGTGCATTTCAGGTAAAATAACAACTCAATGTTTATATCCCAGGACAAATTAGCTAGCAACAGCAAGCTAGCTAAATAGGACCAATTAGCTAGCAAGTGCAAGCTAGCTCGCTAGCTAAATTGCCATAAATGTTTAATGCTTTTCGACCTGTCCCCAAATTAATATAAGTGGTTCAGAGTTTGTTTTGATATTTTAACCTGTGTGTCGTGATCACGTTTGGTGTGGGGGGACAAAATACATTTATGCACTATGGCGCACGCGCGCAGCCGGTTTGGGTTCCGTGTAAGGCAACTCACTTCAAATGTATGCCACCCCTGAAATCCCTCAGTCCATAAACTATCTAGTCAGTTATGATGTCATCACTTTTTTAATACACATTTACATTTGCCAGTGTACTGACATTGCCATTGCTTATGAGAGACATTTTTTGCTGTTCCATTACCCTTTCTATGTACACACGTCAGCCACGACGAAGCCTTGTTCCTCGTAAGTGTTGATGTGATGAAACAGGTTGATAGGAGCAGCCCTGAACTTATGGTCAACATACTCTCCTTGTCCTCCTTCAATGTCCTTTCTGACGATGTGGAACCACGTCTGTGAAATGCAGGTGGGGTATGCTGAAGTCTCTTGAGACAGCACACATGCATGATTTGGTTCTCAGTGTCAGGATTAGGTACAGTATGCTGTTACTGTATGTTCCTGTATATAAATGTGTCACTTTTAAACCAAAGTATATTGAGTGTTTATTTCCTGACACCAATAACGTCATTGGACTCAAAGCAAAACATGTAGTTGGCGCCTCGGATGCTCCAGGAACTTAAGGTTGATTTTCACAGGGGTCTCCACAAAGACAATGTAGTTCTACGACATGCCAAAACTAAGGGTGATATGGAAACCATATGACATATGGCTTAGTCCAATTACACAAATGCCACTGCAGTCTGTAACACAGGAGGCGTGTTGATGTTTGACTTTATGCTGTTTCAGGGACCTCAAGTTTGACTATAAACATGATGGACATGTCATTATGACCCACCTGTGCAAATAGGAGGGCTTGAACCTCTTGGCACTCGGGAATTGCACCACAGCCATAGACTTTTCAATGAGGTCTGAGGAAAGAACACAAGATGCAATCAGGGCACAAGCCTTCCGCTTGCCTTACTGTTACAAGTTCTCCTATCCAGAACATGTTAAGATATCAAGGCCAAGTTGCTTACATGTTGTAGCTTAATTCAAACATCGACTAAGAGGTGGAACATGTGCATGAAGTCTGAGTTAATATCGTGCACTTTTTATTTTCTTGGTATACAAGCCCAAGCTTTCTGTGTGGGCGGTGTTCTGACAACATTGTAGGTCAGTGACGCTCCTTTTCCCATGCAGTCTCCAATGTTGAACACTGTTCCGTGCGAGTGGGCTGTCACTCCACTGATGTTGACGCAGTCCCCCTGAGGGGAAATAAAGTCATAGTGTTATTAATGTGTTATTCAGAATCATGTTATACATTATTCATGCGTTTTAACTTATTGAGAAGTGCAATTTCTGTCTACAATCAGTGGACCAGTCGGTAACACTTGTTTTTTTGAGTCAGTTGAATTAGAACAGAGAATATATGCAAACACTGTGGTTCCTAATATATTGGGAATAATGTAATACAGGGGGATGGAATCTCAATTTTGACCTTCTTCAGTGTCTCCAGTGTGTCAGTGTTGACTTTAGCACCTTTGGCAGCAATTACAGCCTCGAGTCTTCTTGGGTATGACGCTACAAGCTTGGCACACCTGTATTTGAGGAGTTTCTCCCAGTCTTCTGAAGATCCTCTCAAGCTCTGTCAGGTTGGATGGGGAGCGTTGCTGCACAGCTATTTTCAGGTCTCTCTGGTGATTTTCAAGTCCGGGCCCTGGCTTGGCCACTCAAGGACATTCAAAGACTTGTCCCGAAGCCACTCCTACGTTTTCTTGGATGTGTTTAGTGTCGTTGTCCTGTTGGAAGGTGAACCTTAGCCCAAGTCCGAGGTCCTGAGCGCTCTGGAGCAGTACTTTGGTCCGTTCATCTTTTCCTCGATCCTGACTAGTCTCCCAGTCCATGCTGCTGAAAAACATCTTCACAGCATGATGCTGCCACCACCATGCTTCCCCGTAAGGATGGTGCCAGGTTTCTTCCAGACGTGACGCTTGGCATTCAGGCCAAAGAGTTCAATCTTAGTTTCATCAGACCAGAGAGTCTTGTTTCTCATGGTCTGAGAGTCTTTAGCTGCCTTTTGGCAAACTCCGAGCAGGCTGTCATGTGCCTTTTACTGAGGCGTGGCTTCTGTCTGGCCACTCTACCAAAACGGCCTGGTTGATGGAGTGCTGCAGAGATGGTTGTCCTTCTGGAAGGTTCTCCCATCTCAACAGAGGAACTCTAGAGCTCTGTCAGAGTGACCATCAGGTTCTTGGTCACCTCCCTGACCAAGGCTCTTCTCCCCCAATTGCTCAGTTTGGCCAGGCGGCCAGCTATAGGAAGAGTCTTGGTGGTTACAAACATCTTCCATTAAAAAAAATATATATATATATATATATTTTTTTTTAAATGTGAGTGAGGGAAAAAAGTATTTGATCCCCTGCTGATTTTGTACGTTTGCCCACTGACAAAGAAATGATCAGTCTATAATTTTAATGGTAGGTTTATTTGAACAGTGAGAAACAGGATAACAACAAAAAAATCCAGAAAAACTTATGTCAAAAATGTTATAAATTGATTTGCATTTTAATGAGGGAAATAAGTATTTGACCCCTCTGCAAAACATGACTTAGTACTTGGTGGCAAAATGCAAGAAACACTACTCTTATGATAAGTGACCACAGAGAGTCAGGACAGCCATTTAACATCCCATCTGAAAGACAGCACCCTACCCCCTGGGGCATTGGGATATTTTCTTGGACCAGATGAAAGGGTGTCTCCTAGTGACACTCCAACACTGCTTCCATCAGCATCTGGTCTCCCATCCAGGACCAACTCTGCTTAGCTTCAGAAGCAAGCCAGCAGTGGGATGCAGATTGGTATGCGGCATAATTTTGACACTGTATTATTTTTCCTTTTGTTTATCTAAGCATACCTACTGAGCTGTCTGTAAAAACTGGTAGTTTTTCAAAAACAAACTAAATATGCTTTTCTGCATCACTGCAAAAATATGGGTAAAAGATTGAAAGAAATGTGAGTCTTATTTTGTACGTTTAATAATTGCTTACTTGTCTAAAGTCTACCAACCTTGTCACTAGACATGCAAGCTAAGATAATTAGACAAGCTAGCTACTCTAACTTGATTCATTGCCTGACATGGCTTCTTGGTGGCTAGTTATGAGGTTGGGAGATTGGGAACCTATCTGGGCTAGTGAAAGCCAACTTCATAAAATTGCTTGGTGGACAGTAGTGATACAGAGAAATAATACATTTTTTAAATATTTAACTTCTTATGTCTGGGGGCAGTATTGAGTAGCTTGGATGAATAAGGTGCCCAGAGTAAACTGCCTGCTATTCAGTCCCAGTTGCTAATATATGCATATTATTAGTATATTTGGATAGAAAACACTCTGAAGTTTCTAAAACTATTTGAATGATGTCTGAGTATAACAGAACTCATATGGCAGGCAAAAACCTGAGAAAAAATCCAACCAGGAAGTGGGAAATCTGAGGTTGGTCATTTTTCAACTCATTCCCAATTGAAGATACAGTGGGATATTGGTCATGTTGCACTTCCCAAGGCTTCCACTAGATGACAACAGTCTTTAGAACCTTGTTTGATGCTTCTACTGTGAAGGGGGGCCGAATGACAGGGGAATGAGTCAGAGGTCTGCCCGAGAATGCCACGAGCTGGCCACGCTCGTTCACGTGAGAGCGAGCTCTGTTCCATTGCATTTCTACAGACAAAGGAAGTCTCCGGTTGGAACATTGTTGAAGATTTATGTTAAAAACATCCTAAAGATTGATTCTATACTTCGTTTGACATGTTTCTACAGACTGTAATGGAACTTTTTGACTTTTCGTCTGCTCCTAGTGAACGCACTTCCTGAGTTTGGATTTGTTTACCAAACGCGCTAACAAAAGGAGCTATTTGGACATAAATTATGGACATTATCAAACAAAACAAACATTTATTGTGGAACAGGGATTCCTGGGAGTGCATTCTGATGAAGATCATCAAAGGTAAGTGAATATTTATAATGTTATTTCTGACTTCTGTTGACTGCACAATATGGCGGATATCTTTTTGGCTTATTTGGGCTCTGAGCGCCGTACTCAGATTATTGCATGGTTTGCTTTTTCCCGAAAAGCTTTTTTGAAATCTGACACAGTGGTTGCATTATGGAGAAGTTTATCTAAAGTTCCATGTATAACACTTGTATTTTCATCAACATTTATGATGAGTATTTCTGTAAATTGATGTGGCTCTCTGCAAAATCACCGGATGTTTTTGGAACTACTGAACATAACGCGCCAATGTATACTGAGATTTTTTGATATAAATATGAACTTTATCGAACAAAACATACACGTATTGTGTAACATGAAGTCCTATGAGTGTCATCTGATGAAGATCATCAAAGGTTAGTGATTAATTCTATCTCTATTTCTGATTTTTGTGACTCCTCTCTTTGGCTGGAAAAATGGCTGTGTTTTTCTGTGACTTGGCACTGACCTAACATAATCGTTTGTGGTGCTTTCGCTGTGAAGCCTATGTGAAATCGGACACTGTGGTGGGATTAACAAGAAGTGTATCTTTAAAATGGTGTGAAATACTTGTATGTTTGAAGAATTTCAATTATGGGATTTTCTGTTGTTTTGAATTTGGAGACCTGCACTTTCACTGGCTGTTGTCATATCGATCCCGTTAACGGGATCGCAGCCGTACCTGGAGAAATCTGAGGGGGCAAGTGCTCCTGTGCCCCCTCAGGGTGTGTATATATATTCCTTCTGATGGGAGAAGTTCTGAAAAAAATATCCTTTATTATTCTTAACCAATAATTAAACAGTTTAAAAAGAAAGAACAGTTTAAAAATAACAATTTTGTATAATTGACATTTTACAACGACTACCACATTCTTTTCTTATAGTACACTGCTGCTATCTTACTAGAATGACATGGGATGAACATAAATTGAATTAGAGTGCAAGACCATGCCATAGACTTCCACTCATTGCGCTAACAAAAGTTAGAATTGGCTCCCGAAACTTCCTCTAACTTCCTTCATACTGGACGCAGATACAGAAAAATGATATCAACAAATTCATCTGACTCTGGGGAAGGAGATAAAGTGCCTCATTGCCAAATCCAGAACTATCCTTTTAATGACTGATCTTAGCTGTCCTGATTTGCATATTCCCAGAATTCTTCACTCTAGTTTGTATGATTTTGTTACAGAAACAACCACAGACAACTGTACCTAGGTGGGATTGTTGATTATCAAAAATTATCATATGTAAAATATATGATTCTTTTAAAAAGGTACTTTTCAAAGTAGTTGTAAAACCATAATAGATAAGGTCGAGGCTGCTGTGGCACTATATAACAACATCTACCCTGTCTCTGATTCTGTGGGTGGAAGCTCATCGTAGAGGTCACATGCAGAGTGCTAGTCACTTAACCAATCACCTTTGGGAAGGTCTGAGACAGGAGCCAATGACTGCCCTAACAGGGCATCACCCTCTCTGGGTGAATGAGTTCACAGAGAATATTGTCCAATGTGAGCTGTCTTCACAGGAGAAACCAGCCGGTATAGCTCTCCAGCACAACTGGTGGATGTGACCTCAATGGTTTGGAAACACTCATGGCTGGCATATGAGTGCAATGTGTGAGTTGGAGTACGCCTCCAGAACCCAATTCAGACTACTCTCTGCCCACAGTTTTATTCTCAAACTACTAACTCTGACTCGTTTACTCTTTCAACTAAATAAACAAACACTTTTACTATTCAAATTTCAGTTACTGTTAGACTACTCTACCCAAAGATCAAGGGCCTCATTGCTAAATCCAGAACTATCCCTTTAATGACTGATCTTAGCTGTCCTGATTTACGTATTCCCAGAATTCTTCACTCTAGTTTGTATGATTTTGTTACAGAAACAACCACAGACAACTGTACCTAGGTGTGATTGTTGATTATCAAAAATTATCATATGTAAAATATATGATTCTTTTTAAAAGGTACTTTTCAAAGTAGTTGTAAAACCGTAATAGATAAGGTCGAGGCTGCTGTGGCACTATATAACAACATCTACCCTGTCTCTGATTCTGTGGGTGGAAGCTCATCGTAGAGGTCACATGCAGAGTGCTAGTCACTTAACCAATTGCCTTGGGGAAGGTCTGAGACAGGAGCCAATGACTGCCCTAGCAGGGCATCACCCACTCTGGGTGAATGAGTGCCCAGAGAATATTGTCCATTGTGAGCTGCCTTCACAGGAGAAACCAGCCGGTGTAGCTCTCCAGCACAACTGGTGGATGTGACCTCAATGGTTTGGAAACACTCATGGCTGGCATATGAGTGCAATGTGTGAGTTGGAGTACGCCTCCAGAACCCAATTCAGACTACTCTCTGCCCACAGTTTTATTCTCAAACTACTAACTCTCTCTCGTTTACTCTTTCAACTAAATAAACAAACACTTTTACTATTCAAATTTCAGTTACTGTTAGACTACTCTACCCAAAGATCAAGGGCCTCATTGCTAAATCCAGAACTATCCCTTTAATGACTGATCTTAGCTGTCCTGATTTACGTATTCCCAGAATTCTTCACTCTAGTTTGTATGATTTTGTTACAGAAACAACCACAGACAACTGTACCTAGGTGGGATTGTTGATTATCAAAAAGGATCGTATGTAAAATATATGATTCTTTTAAAAAGGTACTTTTCAAAGTAGTTGTAAAACCATAATAGATAAGGTCGAGGCTGCTGTGGCACTATATAACAACATCTACCCTGTCTCTGATTCTGTGGGTGGAAGCTCATCGTAGAGGTCACATGCAGAGTGCTAGTCACTTAACCAATCACCTTGGGGAAGGTCTGAGACAGGAGCCAATGACTGCCCTAGCAGGGCATCACCCACTCTGGGTGAATGAGTGCACAGAGAATATTGTCCAATGTGAGCTGTCTTCACAGGAGAAACCAGCCAGTGTAGCTCTCCAGCACAACTGGTGGATGTGACCTCACTGGTTTGGAAACACTCATGGCTGGCATATGAGTGCAATGTTGGAGTACGACTCCAGAACCCAATTCAGACTACTCTCTGCCCACAGTTTTATTCTCAAACTACTAACTCTCTCTCGTTTACTCTTTCAACTAAATAAACAAACACTTTTACTATTCAAATTTCAGTTACTGTTAGACTACTCTACCCAAAGATCAAGGGCCTCATTGCTAAATCCAGAACTATCCCTTTAATGACTGATCTTAGCTGTCCTGATTTACGTATTCCCAGAATTCTTCACTCTAGTTTGTATGATTTTGTTACAGAAACAACCACAGACAACTGTACCTAGGTGGGATTGTTGATTATCAAAAATTATCATATGTAAAATATATGATTCTTTTTAAAAGGTACTTTTCAAAGTAGTTGTAAAACCGTAATAGATAAGGTCGAGGCTGCTGTGGCACTATATAACAACATCTACCCTGTCTCTGATTCTGTGGGTGGAAGCTCATCGTAGAGGTCACATGCAGAGTGATAGTCACTTAACCAATCGCCTTGGGGAAGGTCTGAGACAGAAGCCAATGACTGCCCTAGCAGGATATCACCCAATCTGGATGAATGAGTGCACAGAGAATATTGTCCAAAGTGAGCTGTCTTCACAGGAGAAACCAGCCAGTGTAGCTCTCCAGCACAACTGGTGGATGTGATCTCACTGGTTTGGAAACACTCATGGCTGGCATATGAGTGCAATGTGTGAGTTGGAGTACTCCTCCAGAACCCAATTCAGACTACTCTCTGCCCACAGTTTTATTCTCAAACTACTAACTCTCTCTCGTTTACTCTTTCAACTAAATAAACAAACACTTTTACTATTCAAATTTCAGTTACTGTTAGACTACTCTACCCAAAGATCAAGGGCCTCATTGCTAAATCCAGAACTATCCCTTTAATGACTGATCTTAGCTGTCCTGATTTACGTATTCCCAGAATTCTTCACTCTAGTTTGTATGATTTTGTTACAGAAACAACCACAGACAACTGTACCTAGGTGGGATTGTTGATTATCAAAAATGATCATATGTAAAATATATGATTCTTTTTAAAAGGTACTTTTCAAAGTAGTTGTAAAACCGTAATAGATAAGGTCGAGGCTGCTGTGGCACTATATAACAACATCTACCCTGTTTCTGATTCTGTGGGTGGAAGCTCATTGTAGAGGTCACATGCAGAGTGATAGTCACTTAACCAATCGCCTTGGGGAAGGTCTGAGACAGGAGCCAATGACTGCCCTAGCAGGATATCACCCACTCTGGATGAATGAGTGCACAGAGAATATTGTCCAAAGTGAGCTGTCTTCACAGGAGAAACCAGCCAGTGTAGCTCTCCAGCACAACTGGTGGATGTGATCTCACTGGTTTGGAAACACTCATGGCTGGCATATGAGTGCAATGTGTGAGTTGGAGTATGCCTCCAGAACCCAATTCAGACTACTCTCTGCCCACAGTTTTATTCTCAAACTACTAACTCTCTCTCGTTTACTCTTTCAACTAAATAAACAAACACTTTTACTATTCAAATTTCAGTTACTGTTAGACTACTCTACCCAAAGATCAAGGGCCTCATTGCTAAATCCAGAACTATCCCTTTAATGACTGATCTTAGCTGTCCTGATTTACGTATTCCCAGAATTCTTCACTCTAGTTTGTAAGATTTTGTTACAGAAACAACCACAGACAACTGTACCTCGGTGGGATTGTTGATTATCAAAAATGATCATATGTAAAATATATGATTCTTTTAAAAAGGTACTTTTCAAAGTAGTTGTAAAACCGTAATAGATAAGGTCGAGGCTGCTGTGGCACTATATAACAACATCTACCCTGTTTCTGATTCTGTGGGTGGACGCTCATCGTAGAGGTCACATGCAGAGTGCTAGTCACTTAACCAATCGCCTTGGGGAAGGTCTGAGACAGGAGCCAATGACTGCCCTAGCAGGGCATCACCCACTCTGGGTGAATGAGTGCACAGAGAATATTGTCCAATGTGAGCTGTCTTCACAGGAGAAACCAGCCAGTGTAGCTCTCCAGCACAACTGGTGGATGTGACCTCACTGGTTTGGAAACACTCATGGCTGGCATATGAGTGCAATGTGTGAGTTGGAGTACGCCTCCAGAACCCAATTCAGACTACTCTCTGCCCACAGTTTTATTCTCAAACTACTAACTCTCTCTCGTTTACTCTTTCAACTAAATAAACAAACACTTTTACTATTCAAATTTCAGTTACTGTTAGACTACTCTACCCAAAGATCAAGGGCCTCATTGCTAAATCCAGAACTATCCCTTTAATGACTGATCTTAGCTGTCCTGATTTACGTATTCCCAGAATTCTTCACTCTAGTTTGTAAGATTTTGTTACAGAAACAACCACAGACAACTGTACCTCGGTGGGATTGTTGATTATCAAAAATGATCATATGTAAAATATATGATTCTTTTAAAAAGGTACTTTTCAAAGTAGTTGTAAAACCGTAATAGATAAGGTCGAGGCTGCTGTGGCACTATATAACAACATCTACCCTGTTTCTGATTCTGTGGGTGGACGCTCATCGTAGAGGTCACATGCAGAGTGCTAGTCACTTAACCAATCGCCTTGGGGAAGGTCTGAGACAGGAGCCAATGACTGCCCTAGCAGGGCATCACCCACTCTGGGTGAATGAGTGCACAGAGAATATTGTCCAATGTGAGCTGTCTTCACAGGAGAAACCAGCCAGTGTAGCTCTCCAGCACAACTGGTGGATGTGACCTCACTGGTTTGGAAACACTCATGGCTGGCATATGAGTGCAATGTTGGAGTACGCCTCCAGAACCCAATTCAGACTACTCTCTGCCCACAGTTTTATTCTCAAACTACTAACTCTCTCTCGTTTACTCTTTCAACTAAATAAACAAAAACTTTTACTATTCAAATTTCAGTTACTGTTAGACTACTCTACCCAAAGATCAAGGGCCTCATTGCTAAATCCAGAACTATCCCTTTAATGACTGATCTTAGCTGTCCTGATTTACGTATTCCCAGAATTCTTCACTCTAGTTTGTATGATTTTGTTACAGAAACAACCACAGACAACTGTACCTAGGTGTGATTGTTGATTATCAAAAATTATCATATGTAAAATATATGATTCTTTTTAAAAGGTACTTTTCAAAGTAGTTGTAAAACCGTAATAGATAAGGTCGAGGCTGCTGTGGCACTATATAACAACATCTACCCTGTTTCTGATTCTGTGGGTGGACGCTCATCGTAGAGGTCACATGCAGAGTGCTAGTCACTTAACCAATCCCCTTGGGGAAGGTCTGAGACAGGAGCCAATGACTGCCCTAGCAGGGCATCACCCACTCTGGGTGAATGAGTGCACAGAGAATATTGTCCAATGTGAGCTGTCTTCACAGGAGAAACCAGCCAGTGTAGCTCTCCAGCACAACTGGTGGATGTGACCTCACTGGTTTGGAAACACTCATGGCTGGCATATGAGTGCAATGTGTGAGTTGGAGTACGCCTCCAGAACCCAATTCAGACTACTCTCTGCCCACAGTTTTATTCTCAAACTACTAACTCTCTCTCGTTTACTCTTTCAACTAAATAAACAAAAACTTTTACTATTCAAATTTCAGTTACTGTTAGACTACTCTACCCAAAGATCAAGGGCCTCATTGCTAAATCCAGAACTATCCCTTTAATGACTGATCTTAGCTGTCCTGATATACGTATTCCCATAATTCTTCACTCTAGTTTGTATGATTTTGTTACAGAAACAACCACAGACAACTGTACCTAGGTGGGATTGTTGATTATCAAAAATTATCATATGTAAAATATATGATTCTTTTTAAAAGGTACTTTTCAAAGTAGTTGTAAAACCGTAATAGATAAGGTCGAGGCTGCTGTGGCACTATATAACAACATCTACCCTGTCTCTGATTCTGTGGGTGGAAGCTCATCGTAGAGGTCACATGCAGAGTGCTAGTCACTTAACCAATTGCCTTGGGGAAGGTCTGAGACAGGAGCCAATGACTGCCCTAGCAGGGTATCACCCACTCTGGATGAATGAGTGCACAGAGAATACTGTCCAAAGTGAGCTGTCTTCACAGGAGAAACCAGCCAGTGTAGCTCTCCAGCACAACGGGTGGATGTGACCTCACTGGTTTGGAAACACTCATGGCTGGCATATGAGTGCAATGTGTGAGTTGGAGTACGCCTCCAGAACCCAATTCAGACTACTCTCTGCCCACAGTTTTATTCTCAAACTACTAACTCTCTCTCGTTTACTCTTTCAACTAAATAAACAAACACTTTTACTATTCAAATTTCAGTTACTGTTAGACTACTCTACCCAAAGATCAAGGGCCTCATTGCTAAATCCAGAACTATCCCTTTAATGACTGATCTTAGCTGTCCTGATTTACGTATTCCCAGAATTCTTCACTCTAGTTTGTATGATTTTGTTACAGAAACAACCACAGACAACTGTACCTAGGTGGGATTGTTGATTATCAAAAATTATCATATGTAAAATATATGATTCTTTTAAAAAGGTACTTTTCAAAGTAGTTGTAAAACCGTAATAGATAAGGTCGAGGCTGCTGTGGCACTATATAACAACATCTACCCTGTCTCTGATTCTGTGGGTGGAAGCTCATTGTAGAGGTCACATGCAGAGTGCTAGTCACTTAACCAATCACCTTGGGGAAGGTCTGAGACAGGAGCCAATGACTGCCCTAGCAGGGCATCACCCTCTCTGGGTGAATGAGTGCCCAGAGAATATAGCCCATTGTGAGCTGCCTTCACAGGAGAAACCAGTCGGTGTAGCTCTCCAGCACAACTGGTGGATGTGACCTCAATGGTTTGGAAACACTCATGGCTGGCATATGAGTGCAATGTGTGAGTTGGAGTACGCCTCCAGAACCCAATTCAGACTACTCTCTGCCCACAGTTTTATTCTCAAACTACTAACTCTCTCTCGTTTACTCTTTCAACTAAATAAACAAACACTTTTACTATTCAAATTTCAGTTACTGTTAGACTACTCTACCCAAAGATCAAGGGCCTCATTGCTAAATCCAGAACTATCCCTTTAATGACTGATCTTAGCTGTCCTGATTTACGTATTCCCAGAATTCTTCACTCTAGTTTGTATGATTTTGTTACAGAAAAAAACACAGACAACTGTACCTAGGTGGGATTGTTGATTATCAAAAATGATCATATGTAAAATATATGATTCTTTTTAAAAGGTACTTTTCAAAGTAGTTGTAAAACCGTAATAGATAAGGTCGAGGCTGCTGTGGCACTATATAACAACATCTACCCTGTCTCTGATTCTGTGGGTGGAAGCTCATCGTAGAGGTCACATGCAGAGTGCTAGTCACTTAACCAATTGCATTGGGGAAGGTCTGAGACAGGAGCCAATGACTGCCCTAGCAGGGCATCACCCACTCTGGGTGAATGAGTGCACAGAGAATATTGTCCAATGTGAGCTGTCTTCACAGGAGAAACCAGCCAGTGTAGCTCTCCAGCACAACTGGTGGATGTGACCTCACTGGTTTGGAAACACTCTTGGCTGGCATATGAGTGCAATGTGTGAGTTGGAGTATGCCTCCAGAACCCAATTCAGACTACTCTCTGCCCACAGTTTTATTCTCAAACTACTAACTCTCTCTCGTTTACTCTTTCAACTAAATAAACAAACACTTTTACTATTCAAATTTCAGTTACTGTTAGACTACTCTACCCAAAGATCAAGGGCCTCATTGCTAAATCCAGAACTATCCCTTTAATGACTGATCTTAGCTGTCCTGATTTACGTATTCCCAGAATTCTTCACTCTAGTTTGTATGATTTTGTTACAGAAACAACCACAGACAACTGTTTAGTGTAGTGTTAGCTGGCTACACAGTTGTCTTTGCTATCTTTGATTTGTTTGATCTTAGCTAGCTACTTAGCTGGCTACATAGCCGTCTTTGTATCAAAGATAATTGTGTAGTTATCGAGGTTCGCTGAGGTTCGCTAGCCAGGTATTCTCGTCCTAACGTAACGTAAGGTAGTCAACCCTGCTAGCTAGCCAGCTAGCCACCGATTAGCAGCACTGTAGAAACGATTACATTACAACGGAACGACTTGATTTGTGTAGTGTTAGCTAGCTACATAGTTTTCTTTGCTAGCTTTGTATCTAAGATAATTGTGTAGCTTTGAGTAATTATCGGTTAGCTAGCCAGCTATTTTCGCCTGCCGCGCTGCCGTCCTCCTACCTAGCCAACACTGCTAGCTAACACTGCTAGCTAGCCAACTTCTACCGAATAGCAGCACTGTAGAAACTTACATTACAACGGAACGACTTGATTAGCGTAGTGTTAGCTAGTTGTCTTTGCTGTCCTGGTATCCATGATAATTGTGTAGTTTAGAGAAATTTAGAGAAATTGTCGAGGTCACCTAGCCAGCTTCACTTTCAACAACGCAGCTACTGCTAGCCAGGCTACTTCACCAGCCAGCAGTACTATATCATTTTAGTCAATAAGATCTTTTATTTTATTTATTTTTTGCAACGTAAGCTTAACTTTCTGAACATTCGAGACGTCTAGCCCACTTGTCATTCTAATCTCCTTTGCTTTAGCGTAGCCTCTTCTGTAGCCTGTCAACTATGTGTCTGTCTATCCCTGTTCTCTCCTCTCTGCACAGACCATACAAACGCTTCACACCGCGTGGCCGCGCCCACCCTAACCTGGTGGTCCCAGCCCGCACGACCCACGTGGAGTTCCAGGTCTCCGGTAGCCTCTGGAACTGCCGATCCGCGGCCAACAAGGCAGAGCTCATCTCAGCCTATGCGTCCCTCCAGTCCCTCGACTTCTTGGCACTGACGGAAACATGGCTCACCACAGATAACACTGCTACTCCTACTGCTCTCTCTTCGTCTGCCCACGTGTTCTCGCACACCCCGAGAGCTTCTGGTCAGCGGGGTGGTGGCACCGGGATCCTCATCTCTCCCAAGTGGTCATTCTCTCTTTCTCCCCTTACCCATCTGTCTATCGCCTCCTTTGAATTCCATGCTGTCACAGTTACCAGCCCTTTCAAGCTTAACATCCTTATCATTTATCGCCCTCCAGGTTCCCTTGGAGAGTTCATCAATGAGCTTGATGCCTTGATAAGCTCCTTTCCTGAGGACGGCTCACCTCTCACAGTTCTGGGTGACTTTAACCTCCCCATGTCTACCTTTGACTCATTCCTCTCTGCCTCCTTCTTTCCACTCCTCTCCTCTTTTGACCTCACCCTCTCACCTTCCCCCCCTACTCACAAGGCAGGCAATACGCTTGACCTCATCTTTACTAGATGCTGTTCTTCCACTAACCTCATTGCAACTCCCCTCCAAGTCTCCGACCACTACCTTGTATCCTTTTCCCTCTCGCTCTCATCCAACACTTCCCACACTGCCCCTACTCGGATGGTATCGCGCCGTCCCAACCTTCGCTCTCTCTCCCCCGCTACTCTCTCCTCTTCCATCCTATCATCTCTTCCCTCTGCCCAAACCTTCTCCAACCTATCTCCTGATTCTGCCTCCTCAACCCTCCTCTCCTCCCTTTCTGCATCCTTTGACTCTCTATGTCCCCTATCCTCCAGGCCGGCTCGGTACTCCCCTCCCGCTCCGTGGCTCGACGACTCATTGCGAGCTCACAGAACAGGGCTCCGGGCAGCCGAGCGGAAATGGAGGAAAACTCGCCTCCCTGCGGACCTGGCATCCTTTCACTCCCTCCTCTCTACATTTTCCTCTTCTGTCTCTGCTGCTAAAGCCACTTTCTACCACTCTAAATTCCAAGCATCTGCCTCTAACCCTAGGAAGCTCTTTGCCACCTTCTCCTCCCTCCTGAATCCTCCTCCCCCTCCCCCCCCCTCCTCCCTCTCTGCAGACGACTTTGTCAACCATTTTGAAAAGAAGGTCGACGACATCCGATCCTCATTTGCTAAGTCAAACGACACCGCTGGTTCTGCTCACCCTGCCCTACCCTGTGCTTTGACCTCTTTCTCCCCTCTCTCTCCAGATGAAATCTCGCGTCTTGTGACGGCCGGCCGCCCAACAACCTGCCCGCTTGACCCTATCCCCTCCTCTCTTCTCCAGACCATTTCCGGAGACCTTCTCCCTTACCTCACCTCGCTCATCAACTCATCCCTGACCGCTGGCTACGTCCCTTCCGTCTTCAAGAGAGCGAGAGTTGCACCCCTTCTGAAAAAACCTACACTCGATCCCTCCGATGTCAACAACTACAGACCAGTATCCCTTCTTTCTTTTCTCTCCAAAACTCTTGAACGTGCCGTCCTTGGCCAGCTCTCCTGCTATCTCTCTCAGAATGACCTTCTTGATCCAAATCAGTCAGGTTTCAAGACTAGTCACTCAACTGAGACTGCTCTTCTCTGTATCACGGAGGCGCTCCGCACTGCTAAAGCTAACTCTCTCTCCTCTGCTCTCATCCTTCTAGACCTATCGGCTGCCTTCGATACTGTGAACCATCAGATCCTCCTCTCCACCCTCTCCGAGTTGGGCATCTCCGGCGCGGCCCACGCTTGGATTGCGTCCTACCTGACAGGTCGCTCCTACCAGGTGGCGTGGCGAGAATCTGTCTCCTCACCACGCGCTCTCACCACTGGTGTCCCCCAGGGCTCTGTTCTAGGCCCTCTCCTATTCTCGCTATACACCAAGTCACTTGGCTCTGTCATAACCTCACATGGTCTCTCCTATCATTGCTATGCAGACGACACACAATTAATCTTCTCCTTTCCCCCTTCTGATGACCAGGTGGCGAATCGCATCTCTGCATGTCTGGCAGACATATCAGTGTGGATGACGGATCACCACCTCAAGCTGAACCTCGGCAAGACGGAGCTGCTCTTCCTCCCGGGGAAGGACTGCCCGTTCCATGATCTCGCCATCACGGTTGACAACTCCATTGTGTCCTCTTCCCAGAGCGCTAAGAACCTTGGCGTGATCCTGGACAACACCCTGTCGTTCTCAACTAACATCAAGGCGGTGGCCCGTTCCTGTAGGTTCATGCTCTACAACATCCGCAGAGTACGACCCTGCCTCACACAGGAAGCGGCGCAGGTCCTAATCCAGGCACTTGTCATCTCCCGTCTGGATTACTGCAACTCGCTGTTGGCTGGGCTCCCTGCCTGTGCCATCAAACCCCTACAACTCATCCAGAACGCCGCAGCCCGTCTGGTGTTCAACCTTCCCAAGTTCTCTCACGTCACCCCGCTCCTCCGCTCTCTCCACTGGCTTCCAGTTGAAGCTCGCATCCGCTACAAGACCATGGTGCTTGCCTACGGAGCTGTGAGGGGAACGGCACCTCAGTACCTTCAGGCTCTGATCAGGCCCTACACCCAAACAAGGGCACTGCGTTCATCCACCTCTGGCCTGCTCGCCTCCCTACCACTGAGGAAGTACAGTTCCCGCTCAGCCCAGTCAAAACTGTTCGCTGCTCTGGCACCCCAATGGTGGAACAAACTCCCTCACGACGCCAGAACAGCGGAGTCAATCACCACCTTCCGGAGACACCTGAAACCCCACCTCTTCAAGGAATACCTAGGATAGGATAAAGCAATCCTTCTGCCCCCCCCCCCCCCCCCCCCCTTAAAAGATTTAGATGCACTATTGTAAAGTGGCTGTTCCACTGGATGTCATTAGGTGAATGCACCAATTTGTAAGTCGCTCTGGATAAGAGCGTCTGCTAAATGACTTAAATGTAAATGTAATGTAAATGTACCTAGGTGGGATTGTTGATTATCAAAAATGATCATATGTAAAATATATGATTCTTTTAAAAAGGTACTTTTCAAAGTAGTTGTAAAACCGTAATAGATAAGGTCGAGGCTGCTGTGGCACTATATAACAACATCTACCCTGTCTCTGATTTTGTGGGTGGAAGCTCATCGTAGAGGTCACATGCAGAGTGCTAGTCACTTAACCAATCACCTTGGGGAAGGTCTGAGACAGGAGCCAATGACTGCCCTAGCAGGGCATCACCCACTCTGGGTGAATGAGTGCACAGAGAATATTGTCCAATGTGAGCTGTCTTCACAGGAGAAACCAGCCAGTGTAGCTCTCCAGCACAACTGGTGGATGTGACCTCAATGGTTTGGAAACACTCATGGCTGGCATATGAGTGCAATGTGTGAGATGGAGTACGCCTCCAGAACCCAATTCAGACTACTCTCTGCCCACAGTTTTATTCTCAAACTACTAACTCTCTCTCGTTTACTCTTTCAACTAAATAAACAAACACTTTTACTATTCAAATTTCAGTTACTGTTAGACTACTCTACCCAAAGATCAAGGGCCTCATTGCTAAATCCAGAACTATCCCTTTAATGACTGATCTTAGCTGTCCTGATTTACGTATTCCCAGAATTCTTCACTCTAGTTTGTATGATTTTGTTACAGAAACAACCACAGACAACTGTACCTAGGTGGGATTGTTGATTATCAAAAATGATCATATGTAAAATATATGATTCTTTTAAAAAGGTACTTTTCAAAGTAGTTGTAAAACCGTAATAGATAAGGTCGAGGCTGCTGTGGCACTATATAACAACATCTACCCTGTTTCTGATTCTGTGGGTGGAAGCTCATCGTAGAGGTCACATGCAGAGTGCTAGTCACTTAACCAATCGCCTTGGGGAAGGTCTGAGACAGGAGCCAATGACTGCCCTAGCAGGACATCACCCACTCTGGGTGAATGAGTGCACAGAGAATATTGTCCAATGTGAGCTGTCTTCACAGGAGAAACCAGCCAGTGTAGCTCTCCAGCACAACTGGTGGATGTGACCTCACTGGTTTGGAAACACTCATGGCTGGCATATGAGTGCAATGTGTGAGTTGGAGTACGCCTCCAGAACCCAATTCAGACTACTCTCTGCCCACAGTTTTATTCTCAAACTACTAACGCTCTCTCGTTTACTCTTTCAACTAAATAAACAAACACTTTTACTATTCAAATTTCAGTTACTGTTAGACTACTCTACCCAAAGATCAAGGGCCTCATTGCTAAATCCAGAACTATCCCTTTAATGACTGATCTTAGCTGTCCTGATTTACGTATTCCCAGAATTCTTCACTCTAGTTTGTATGATTTTGTTACAGAAACAACCACAGACAACTGTACCTAGGTGTGATTGTTGATTATCAAAAATTATCATATGTAAAATATATGATTCTTTTTAAAAGGTACTTTTCAAAGTAGTTGTAAAACCGTAATAGATAAGGTCGAGGCTGCTGTGGCACTATATAACAACATCTACCCTGTTTCTGATTCTGTGGGTGGAAGCTCATCGTAGAGGTCACATGCAGAGTGCTAGTCACTTAACCAATTGCCTTGGGGAAGGTCTGAGACAGGAGCCAATGACTGCCCTAGCAGGGCATCACCCACTCTGGGTGAATGAGTGCACAGAGAATATTGTCCAATGTGAGCTGTCTTTACAGGAGAAACCAGCCAGTGTAGCTCTCCAGCACAACTGGTGGATGTGACCTCACTGGTTTGGAAACACTCTTGGCTGGCATATGAGTGCAATGTATGAGTTGGAGTATGCCTCCAGAACCCAATTCAGACTACTCTCTGCCCACAGTTTTATTCTCAAACTACTAACTCTCTCTCGTTTACTCTTTCAACTAAATAAACAAACACTTTTACTATTCAAATTTCAGTTACTGTTAGACTACTCTACCCAAAGATCAAGGGCCTCATTGCTAAATCCAGAACTATCCCTTTAATGACTGATCTTAGCTGTCCTGATTTACGTATTCCCAGAATTCTTCACTCTAGTTTGTATGATTTTGTTACAGAAACAACCACAGACAACTGTACCTAGGTGGGATTGTTGATTATCAAAAATGATCATATGTAAAATATATGATTCTTTTAAAAAGGTACTTTTCAAAGTAGTTGTAAAACCGTAATAGATAAGGTCGAGGCTGCTGTGGCACTATATAAGAACATCTACCCTGTCTCTGATTTTGTGGGTGGAAGCTCATCGTAGAGGTCACATGCAGAGTGCTAGTCACTTAACCAATCACCTTGGGGAAGGTCTGAGACAGGAGCCAATGACTGCCCTAGCAGGGCATCACCCACTCTGGGTGAATGAGTGCACAGAGAATATTGTCCAATGTGAGCTGTCTTCACAGGAGAAACTGCCAGTGTAGCTCTCCAGCACAACTGGTGGATGTGACCTCACTGGTTTGGAAACAATCATGGCTGGCATATGAGTGCAATGTGTGAGTTGGAGTATGCCTCCAGAACCCAATTCAGACTACTCTCTGCCCACAGTTTTATTCTCAAACTACTAACTCTCTCTCGTTTACTCTTTCAACTAAATAAACAAACACTTTTACTATTCAAATTTCAGTTACTGTTAGACTACTCTACCCAAAGATCAAGGGCCTCATTGCTAAATCCAGAACTATCCCTTTAATGACTGATCTTAGCTGTCCTGATTTACGTATTCCCAGAATTCTTCACTCTAGTTTGTATGATTTTGTTACAGAAACAACCACAGACAACTGTACCTAGGTGTGATTGTTGATTATCAAAAATTATCATATGTAAAATATATGATTCTTTTTAAAAGGTACTTTTCAAAGTAGTTGTAAAACCGTAATAGATAAGGTCGGGGCTGCTGTGGCACTATATAACAACATCTACCCTGTTTCTGATTCTGTGGGTGGAAGCTCATCGTAGAGGTCACATGCAGAGTGCTAGTCACTTAACCAATTGCCTTGGGGAAGGTCTGAGACAGGAGCCAATGACTGCCCTAGCAGGGCATCACCCACTCTGGGTGAATGAGTGCACAGAGAATATTGTCCAATGTGAGCTGTCTTTACAGGAGAAACCAGCCAGTGTAGCTCTCCAGCACAACTGGTGGATGTGACCTCACTGGTTTGGAAACACTCTTGGCTGGCATATGAGTGCAATGTATGAGTTGGAGTATGCCTCCAGAACCCAATTCAGACTACTCTCTGCCCACAGTTTTATTCTCAAACTACTAACTCTCTCTCGTTTACTCTTTCAACTAAATAAACAAACACTTTTACTATTCAAATTTCAGTTACTGTTAGACTACTCTACCCAAAGATCAAGGGCCTCATTGCTAAATCCAGAACTATCCCTTTAATGACTGATCTTAGCTGTCCTGATTTACGTATTCCCAGAATTCTTCACTCTAGTTTGTATGATTTTGTTACAGAAACAACCACAGACAACTGTACCTAGGTGGGATTGTTGATTATCAAAAATGATCATATGTAAAATATATGATTCTTTTAAAAAGGTACTTTTCAAAGTAGTTGTAAAACCGTAATAGATAAGGTCGAGGCTGCTGTGGCACTATATAACAACATCTACCCTGTCTCTGATTTTGTGGGTGGAAGCTCATCGTAGAGGTCACATGCAGAGTGCTAGTCACTTAACCAATCACCTTGGGGAAGGTCTGAGACAGGAGCCAATGACTGCCCTAGCAGGGCATCACCCACTCTGGGTGAATGAGTGCACAGAGAATATTGTCCAATGTGAGCTGTCTTCACAGGAGAAACTGCCAGTGTAGCTCTCCAGCACAACTGGTGGATGTGACCTCACTGGTTTGGAAACAATCATGGCTGGCATATGAGTGCAATGTGTGAGTTGGAGTATGCCTCCAGAACCCAATTCAGACTACTCTCTGCCCACAGTTTTATTCTCAAACTACTAACTCTCTCTCGTTTACTCTTTCAACTAAATAAACAAACACTTTTACTATTCAAATTTCAGTTACTGTTAGACTACTCTACCCAAAGATCAAGGGCCTCATTGCTAAATCCAGAACTATCCCTTTAATGACTGATCTTAGCTGTCCTGATTTACGTATTCCCAGAATTCTTCACTCTGTATGATTTTGTTACAGAAACAACCACAGACAACTGTACCTAGGTGTGATTGTTGATTATCAAAAATTATCATATGTAAAATATATGATTCTTTTTAAAAGGTACTTTTCAAAGTAGTTGTAAAACCGTAATAGATAAGGTCGAGGCTGCTGTGGCACTATATAACAACATCTACCCTGTCTCTGATTCTGTGGGTGGAAGCTCATCGTAGAGGTCACATGCAGAGTGCTAGTCACTTAACCAATTGCCTTGGGGAAGGTCTGAGACAGGAGCCAATGACTGCCCTAGCAGGGCATCACCCACTCTGGGTGAATGAGTGCCCAGAGAATATTGTCTATTGTGAGCTGTCTTCACAGGAGAAACCAGCCAGTGTAGCTCTCCAGCACAACTGGTGGATGTGACCTCAATGGTTTGGAAACACTCATGGCTGGCATATGAGTGCAATGTGTGAGATGGAGTACGCCTCCAGAACCCAATTCAGACTACTCTCTGCCCACAGTTTTATTCTCAAACTACTAACTCTCTCTCGTTTACTCTTTCAACTAAATAAACAAACACTTTTACTATTCAAATTTCAGTTACTGTTAGACTACTCTACCCAAAGATCAAGGGCCTCATTGCTAAATCCAGAACTATCCCTTTAATGACTGATCTTAGCTGTCCTGATTTACGTATTCCCAGAATTCTTCACTCTAGTTTGTATGATTTTGTTACAGAAACAACCACAGACAACTGTACCTAGGTGGGATTGTTGATTATCAAAAATGATCATATGTAAAATATATGATTCTTTTAAAAAGGTACTTTTCAAAGTAGTTGTAAAACCGTAATAGATAAGGTCGAGGCTGCTGTGGCACTATATAACAACATCTACCCTGTTTCTGATTCTGTGGGTGGAAGCTCATCGTAGAGGTCACATGCAGAGTGCTAGTCACTTAACCAATCGCCTTGGGGAAGGTCTGAGACAGGAGCCAATGACTGCCCTAGCAGGACATCACCCACTCTGGGTGAATGAGTGCCCAGAGAATATTGTCCAATGTGAGCTGTCTTCACAGGAGAAACCAGCCAGTGTAGCTCTCCAGCACAACTGGTGGATGTGACCTCACTGGTTTGGAAACACTCATGGCTGGCATATGAGTGCAATGTGTGAGTTGGAGTACGCCTCCAGAACCCAATTCAGACTACTCTCTGCCCACAGTTTTATTCTCAAACTACTAACTCTCTCTCGTTTACTCTTTCAACTAAATAAACAAACACTTTTACTATTCAAATTTCAGTTACTGTTAGACTACTCTACCCAAAGATCAAGGGCCTCATTGCTAAATCCAGAACTATCCCTTTAATGACTGATCTTAGCTGTCCTGATTTACGTATTCCCAGAATTCTTCACTCTAGTTTGTATGATTTTGTTACAGAAACAACCACAGACAACTGTACCTAGGTGTGATTGTTGATTATCAAAAATTATCATATGTAAAATATATGATTCTTTTTAAAAGGTACTTTTCAAAGTAGTTGTAAAACCGTAATAGATAAGGTCGAGGCTGCTGTGGCACTATATAACAACATCTACCCTGTTTCTGATTCTGTGGGTGGAAGCTCATCGTAGAGGTCACATGCAGAGTGCTAGTCACTTAACCAATCGCCTTGGGGAAGGTCTGAGACAGGAGCCAATGACTGCCCTAGCAGGGCATCACCCACTCTGGGTGAATGAGTGCACAGAGAATATTGTCCAATGTGAGCTGTCTTTACAGGAGAAACCAGCCAGTGTAGCTCTCCAGCACAACTGGTGGATGTGACCTCACTGGTTTGGAAACACTCTTGGCTGGCATATGAGTGCAATGTATGAGTTGGAGTATGCCTCCAGAACCCAATTCAGACTACTCTCTGCCCACAGTTTTATTCTCAAACTACTAACTCTCTCTCGTTTACTCTTTCAACTAAATAAACAAACACTTTTACTATTCAAATTTCAGTTACTGTTAGACTACTCTACCCAAAGATCAAGGGCCTCATTGCTAAATCCAGAACTATCCCTTTAATGACTGATCTTAGCTGTCCTGATTTACGTATTCCCAGAATTCTTCACTCTAGTTTGTATGATTTTGTTACAGAAACAACCACAGACAACTGTACCTAGGTGGGATTGTTGATTATCAAAAATGATCATATGTAAAATATATGATTCTTTTAAAAAGGTACTTTTCAAAGTAGTTGTAAAACCGTAATAGATAAGGTCGAGGCTGCTGTGGCACTATATAAGAACATCTACCCTGTCTCTGATTTTGTGGGTGGAAGCTCATCGTAGAGGTCACATGCAGAGTGCTAGTCACTTAACCAATCACCTTGGGGAAGGTCTGAGACAGGAGCCAATGACTGCCCTAGCAGGGCATCACCCACTCTGGGTGAATGAGTGCACAGAGAATATTGTCCAATGTGAGCTGTCTTCACAGGAGAAACTGCCAGTGTAGCTCTCCAGCACAACTGGTGGATGTGACCTCACTGGTTTGGAAACAATCATGGCTGGCATATGAGTGCAATGTGTGAGTTGGAGTATGCCTCCAGAACCCAATTCAGACTACTCTCTGCCCACAGTTTTATTCTCAAACTACTAACTCTCTCTCGTTTACTCTTTCAACTAAATAAACAAACACTTTTACTATTCAAATTTCAGTTACTGTTAGACTACTCTACCCAAAGATCAAGGGCCTCATTGCTAAATCCAGAACTATCCCTTTAATGACTGATCTTAGCTGTCCTGATTTACGTATTCCCAGAATTCTTCACTCTAGTTTGTATGATTTTGTTACAGAAACAACCACAGACAACTGTACCTAGGTGTGATTGTTGATTATCAAAAATTATCATATGTAAAATATATGATTCTTTTTAAAAGGTACTTTTCAAAGTAGTTGTAAAACCGTAATAGATAAGGTCGGGGCTGCTGTGGCACTATATAACAACATCTACCCTGTTTCTGATTCTGTGGGTGGAAGCTCATCGTAGAGGTCACATGCAGAGTGCTAGTCACTTAACCAATTGCCTTGGGGAAGGTCTGAGACAGGAGCCAATGACTGCCCTAGCAGGGCATCACCCACTCTGGGTGAATGAGTGCACAGAGAATATTGTCCAATGTGAGCTGTCTTTACAGGAGAAACCAGCCAGTGTAGCTCTCCAGCACAACTGGTGGATGTGACCTCACTGGTTTGGAAACACTCTTGGCTGGCATATGAGTGCAATGTATGAGTTGGAGTATGCCTCCAGAACCCAATTCAGACTACTCTCTGCCCACAGTTTTATTCTCAAACTACTAACTCTCTCTCGTTTACTCTTTCAACTAAATAAACAAACACTTTTACTATTCAAATTTCAGTTACTGTTAGACTACTCTACCCAAAGATCAAGGGCCTCATTGCTAAATCCAGAACTATCCCTTTAATGACTGATCTTAGCTGTCCTGATTTACGTATTCCCAGAATTCTTCACTCTAGTTTGTATGATTTTGTTACAGAAACAACCACAGACAACTGTACCTAGGTGGGATTGTTGATTATCAAAAATGATCATATGTAAAATATATGATTCTTTTAAAAAGGTACTTTTCAAAGTAGTTGTAAAACCGTAATAGATAAGGTCGAGGCTGCTGTGGCACTATATAACAACATCTACCCTGTCTCTGATTTTGTGGGTGGAAGCTCATCGTAGAGGTCACATGCAGAGTGCTAGTCACTTAACCAATCACCTTGGGGAAGGTCTGAGACAGGAGCCAATGACTGCCCTAGCAGGGCATCACCCACTCTGGGTGAATGAGTGCACAGAGAATATTGTCCAATGTGAGCTGTCTTCACAGGAGAAACTGCCAGTGTAGCTCTCCAGCACAACTGGTGGATGTGACCTCACTGGTTTGGAAACAATCATGGCTGGCATATGAGTGCAATGTGTGAGTTGGAGTATGCCTCCAGAACCCAATTCAGACTACTCTCTGCCCACAGTTTTATTCTCAAACTACTAACTCTCTCTCGTTTACTCTTTCAACTAAATAAACAAACACTTTTACTATTCAAATTTCAGTTACTGTTAGACTACTCTACCCAAAGATCAAGGGCCTCATTGCTAAATCCAGAACTATCCCTTTAATGACTGATCTTAGCTGTCCTGATTTACGTATTCCCAGAATTCTTCACTCTGTATGATTTTGTTACAGAAACAACCACAGACAACTGTACCTAGGTGTGATTGTTGATTATCAAAAATTATCATATGTAAAATATATGATTCTTTTTAAAAGGTACTTTTCAAAGTAGTTGTAAAACCGTAATAGATAAGGTCGAGGCTGCTGTGGCACTATATAACAACATCTACCCTGTCTCTGATTCTGTGGGTGGAAGCTCATCGTAGAGGTCACATGCAGAGTGCTAGTCACTTAACCAATTGCCTTGGGGAAGGTCTGAGACAGGAGCCAATGACTGCCCTAGCAGGGCATCACCCACTCTGGGTGAATGAGTGCCCAGAGAATATTGTCTATTGTGAGCTGCCTTCACAGGAGAAACCAGCCGGTGTAGCTCTCCAGCACAACTGGTGGATGTGACCTCAATGATTTGGAAACACTCATGGCTGGCATATGAGTGCAATGTGTGAGTTGGAGTACGCCTCCAGAACCCAATTCAGACTACTCTCTGCCCACAGTTTTATTCTCAAACTACTAACTCTCTCTCGTTTACTCTTTCAACTAAATAAACAAACACTTTTACTATTCAAATTTCAGTTACTGTTAGACTACTCTACCCAAAGATCAAGGGCCTCATTGCTAAATCCAGAACTATCCCTTTAATGACTGATCTTAGCTGTCCTGATTTACGTATTCCCAGAATTCTTCACTCTAGTTTGTATGATTTTGTTACAGAAACAACCACAGACAACTGTACCTAGGTGGGATTGTTGATTATCAAAAATGATCATATGTAAAATATATGATTCTTTTAAAAAGGTACTTTTCAAAGTAGTTGTAAAACCGTAATAGATAAGGTCGAGGCTGCTGTGGCACTATATAACAACATCTACCCTGTTTCTGATTCTGTGGGTGGAAGCTCATCGTAGAGGTCACATGCAGAGTGCTAGTCACTTAACCAATCACCTTGGGGAAGGTGTGAGACAGGAGCCAATGACTGCCCTAGCAGGGCATCACCCTCTCTGGGTGAATGAGTGCCCAGAGAATATTGTCCATTGTGAGCTGCCTTCACAGGAGAAACCAGCCGGTGTAGCTCTCCAGCACAACTGGTGGATGTGACCTCAATGGTTTGGAAACACTCATGGCTGGCATATGAGTGCAATGTGTGAGTTGGAGTACGCCTCCAGAACCCAATTCAGACTACTCTCTGCCCACAGTTTTATTCTCAAACTACTAACTCTCTCTCGTTTACTCTTTCAACTAAATAAACAAACACTTTTACTATTCAAATTTCAGTTACTGTTAGACTACTCTACCCAAAGATCAAGGGCCTCATTGCTAAATCCAGAACTATCCCTTTAATGACTGATCTTAGCTGTCCTGATTTACGTATTCCCAGAATTCTTCACTCTAGTTTGTATGATTTTGTTACAGAAAAAAACACAGACAACTGTACCTAGGTGGGATTGTTGATTTTCAAAAATGATCATATGTAAAATATATGATTCTTTTAAAAAGGTACTTTTCAAAGTAGTTGTAAAACCGTAATAGATAAGGTCGAGGCTGCTGTGGCACTATATAACAACATCTACCCTGTTTCTGATTCTGTGGGTGGAAGCTCATCGTAGAGGTCACATGCAGAGTGCTAGTCACTTAACCAATCACCTTGGGGAAGGTCTGAGACAGGAGCCAATGACTGCCCTAGCAGGGCATCACCCACTCTGGGTGAATGAGTGCACAGAGAATATTGTCCAATGTGAGCTGTCTTCACAGGAGAAATCAGACAGTGTAGCTCTCCAGCACAACTGGTGGATGTGACCTCAATGGTTTGGAAACACTCATGGCTGGCATATGAGTGCAATGTGTGAGATGGAGTACGCCTCCAGAACCCAATTCAGACTACTCTCTGCCCACAGTTTTATTCTCAAACTACTAACTCTCTCTCGTTTACTCTTTCAACTAAATAAACAAACACTTTTACTATTCAAATTTCAGTTACTGTTAGACTACTCTACCCAAAGATCAAGGGCCTCATTGCTAAATCCAGAACTATCCCTTTAATGACTGATCTTAGCTGTCCTGATTTACGTATTCCCAGAATTCTTCACTCTAGTTTGTATGATTTTGTTACAGAAAAAAACACAGACAACTGTACCTAGGTGGGATTGTTGATTATCAAAAATGATCATATGTAAAATATATGATTCTTTTTAAAAGGTACTTTTCAAAGTAGTTGTAAAACCGTAATAGATAAGGTCGAGGCTGCTGTGGCACTATATAACAACATCTACCCTGTTTCTGATTCTGTGGGTGGAAGCTCATCGTAGAGGTCACATGCAGAGTGCTAGTCACTTAACCAATCGCCTTGGGGAAGGTCTGAGACAGGAGCCAATGACTGCCCTAGCAGGGCATCACCCACTCTGGGTGAATGAGTGCACAGAGAATATTGTCCAATGTGAGCTGTCTTCACAGGAGAAACTGCCAGTGTAGCTCTCCAGCACAACTGGTGGATGTGACCTCACTGGTTTGGAAACACTCATGGCTGGCATATGAGTGCAATGTGTGAGTTGGAGTATGCCTCCAGAACCCAATTCAGACTACTCTCTGCCCACAGTTTTATTCTCAAACTACTAACTCTCTCTCGTTTACTCTTTCAACTAAATAAACAAACACTTTTACTATTCAAATTTCAGTTACTGTTAGACTACTCTACCCAAAGATCAAGGGCCTCATTGCTAAATCCAGAACTATCCCTTTAATGACTGATCTTAGCTGTCCTGATTTACGTATTCCCAGAATTCTTCACTCTAGTTTGTATGATTTTGTTACAGAAACAACCACAGACAACTGTACCTAGGTGGGATTGTTGATTATCAAAAATGATCATATGTAAAATATATGATTCTTTTAAAAAGGTACTTTTCAAAGTAGTTGTAAAACCGTAATAGATAAGGTCGAGGCTGCTGTGGCACTATATAACAACATCTACCCTGTTTCTGATTCTGTGGGTGGAAGCTCATCGTAGAGGTCACATGCAGAGTGCTAGTCACTTAACCAATCACCTTGGGGAAGGTCTGAGACAGGAGCCAATGACTGCCCTAGCAGGGCATCACCCACTCTGGGTGAATGAGAGCACAGAGAATATTGTCCAATGTGAGCTGTCTTCACAGGAGAAACCAGCCGGTGTAGCTCTCCAGCACAACTGGTGGATGTGACCTCAATGGTTTGGAAACACTCATGGCTGGCATATGAGTGCAATGTGTGAGTTGGAGTACGCCTCCAGAACCCAATTCAGACTACTCTCTGCCCACAGTTTTATTCTCAAACTACTAACTCTCTCTCGTTTACTCTTTCAACTAAATAAACAAACACTTTTACTATTCAAATTTCAGTTACTGTTAGACTACTCTACCCAAAGATCAAGGGCCTCATTGCTAAATCCAGAACTATCCCTTTAATGACTGATCTTAGCTGTCCTGATTTACGTATTCCCAGAATTCTTCACTCTAGTTTGTATGATTTTGTTACAGAAACAACCACAGACAACTGTACCTAGGTGGGATTGTTGATTATCAAAAATGATCATATGTAAAATATATGATTCTTTTAAAAAGGTACTTTTCAAAGTAGTTGTAAAACCGTAATAGATAAGGTCGAGGCTGCTGTGGCACTATATAACATCATCTACCCTGTCTCTGATTCTGTGGGTGGAAGCTCATCGTAGAGGTCACATGCAGAGTGCTAGTCACTTAACCAATCACCTTGGGGAAGGTCTGAGACAGGAGCCAATGACTGCTCTAGCAGGGCATCACCCTCTCTGGGTGAATGAGTGCCCAGAGAATATTGTCCATCGTGAGCTGCCTTCACAGGAGAAACCAGCCGGTGTAGCTCTCCAGCACAACTGGTGGATGTGACCTCAATGGTTTGGAAACAGTCATGGCTGGCATATGAGTGCAATGTGTCAGTTGGAGTACGCCTCCAGAACCCAATTCAGACTACTCTCTGCCCACAGTTTTATTCTCAAACTACTAACTCTCTCGTTTACTCTTTCAACTAAATAAACAAACACTTTTACTATTCAAATTTCAGTTACTGTTAGACTACTCTACCCAAAGATCAAGGGCCTCATTGCTAAATCCAGAACTATCCCTTTAATGACTGATCTTAGCTGTCCTGATTTACGTATTCCCAGAATTCTTCACTCTAGTTTGTATGATTTTGTTACAGAAACAACCACAGACAACTGTACCTAGGTGGGATTGTTGATTATCAAAAATGATCATATGTAAAATATATGATTCTTTTAAAAAGGTACTTTTCAAAGTAGTTGTAAAACCGTAATAGATAAGGTCGAGGCTGCTGTGGCACTATATAACAACATCTACCCTGTCTCTGATTCTGTGGGTGGAAGCTCATCGTAGAGGTCACATGCAGAGTGCTAGTCACTTAACCAATCACCTTGGGGAAGGTCTGAGACAGGAGCCAATGACTGCCCTAGCAGGGCATCACCCTCTCTGGGTGAATGAGTGCCCAGAGAATATTGTCCACTGTGAGCTGCCTTCACAGGAGAAACCAGCCGGTGTAGCTCTCCAGCACAACTGGTGGATGTGACCTCAATGGTTTGGAAACACTCATGGCTGGCATATGAGTGCAATGTGTGAGTTGGAGTACGCCTCCAGAACCCAATTCAGACTACTCTCTGCCCACAGTTTTATTCTCAAACTACTAACTCTCTCTCGTTTACTCTTTCAACTAAATAAACAAACACTTTTACTATTCAAATTTCAGTTACTGTTAGACTACTCTACCCAAAGATCAAGGGCCTCATTGCTAAATCCAGAACTATCCCTTTAATGACTGATCTTAGCTGTCCTGATTTACGTATTCCCAGAATTCTTCACTCTAGTTTGTATGATTTTGTTACAGAAACAACCACAGACAACTGTACCTAGGTGGGATTGTTGATTATCAAAAATGATCATATGTAAAATATATGATTCTTTTAAAAAGGTACTTTTCAAAGTAGTTGTAAAACCGTAATAGATAAGGTCGAGGCTGCTGTGGCACTATATAACAACATCTACCCTGTTTCTGATTCTGTGGGTGGAAGCTCATCGTAGAGGTCACATGCAGAGTGCTAGTCACTTAACCAATCACCTTGGGGAAGGTCTGAGACAGGAGCCAATGACTGCCCTAGCAGGGCATCACCCACTCTGGGTGAATGAGTGCCCAGAGAATATTGTCCATTGTGAGCTACCTTCACAGGAGAAACCAGCCGGTGTAGCTCTCCAGCACAACTGGTGGATGTGACCTCAATGGTTTGGAAACACTCATGGCTGGCATATGAGTGCAATGTGTGAGTTGGAGTACGCCTCCAGAACCCAATTCAGACTACTCTCTGCCCACAGTTTTATTCTCAAACTACTAACTCTCTCTCGTTTACTCTTTCAACTAAATAAACAAACACTTTTACTATTCAAATTTCAGTTACTGTTAGACTACTCTACCCAAAGATCAAGGGCCTCATTGCTAAATCCAGAACTATCCCTTTAATGACTGATCTTAGCTGTCCTGATTTACGTATTCCCAGAATTCTTCACTCTAGTTTGTATGATTTTGTTACAGAAAAAACCACAGACAACTGTACCTAGGTGGGATTGTTGATTATCAAAAATGATCATATGTAAAATATATGATTCTTTTAAAAAGGTACTTTTCAAAGTAGTTGTAAAACCGTAATAGATAAGGTCGAGGCTGCTGTGGCACTATATAACAACATCTACCCTGTTTCTGATTCTGTGGGTGGAAGCTCATCGTAGAGGTCACATGCAGAGTGCTAGTCACTTAACCAATCACCTTGGGGAAGGTCTGAGACAGGAGCCAATGACTGCCCTAGCAGGGCATCACCCACTCTGGGTGAATGAGTGCCCAGAGAATATTGTCCATTGTGAGCTACCTTCACAGGAGAAACCAGCCGGTGTAGCTCTCCAGCACAACTGGTGGATGTGACCTCAATGGTTTGGAAACACTCATGGCTGGCATATGAGTGCAATGTGTGAGTTGGAGTACGCCTCCAGAACCCAATTCAGACTACTCTCTGCCCACAGTTTTATTCTCAAACTACTAACTCTCTCTCGTTTACTCTTTCAACTAAATAAACAAACACTTTTACTATTCAAATTTCAGTTACTGTTAGACTACTCTACCCAAAGATCAAGGGCCTCATTGTTAAATCCAGAACTATCCCTTTAATGACTGATCTTAGCTGTCCTGATTTACGTATTCCCAGAATTCTTCACTCTAGTTTGTATGATTTTGTTACAGAAACAACCACAGACAACTGTACCTAGGTGGGATTGTTGATTATCAAAAATGATCATATGTAAAATATATGATTCTTTTAAAAAGGTACTTTTCAAAGTAGTTGTAAAACCGTAATAGATAAGGTCGAGGCTGCTGTGGCACTATATAACAACATCTACCCTGTCTCTGATTCTGTGGGTGGAAGCTCATCGTAGAGGTCACATGCAGAGTGCTAGTCACTTAACCAATCGCCTTGGGGAAGGTCTGAGACAGGAGCCAATGACTGCCCTAGCAGGGCATCACCCTCTCTGGGTGAATGAGTGCCCAGAGAATATTGTCCATTGTGAGCTACCTTCACAGGAGAAACCAGCCGGTGTAGCTCTCCAGCACAACTGGTGGATGTGACCTCAATGGTTTGGAAACACTCATGGCTGGCATATGAGTGCAATGTGTGAGTTGGAGTACGCCTCCAGAACCCAATTCAGACTACTCTCTGCCCACAGTTTTATTCTCAAACTACTAACTCTCTCGTTTACTCTTTCAACTAAATAAACAAACACTTTTACTATTCAAATTTCAGTTACTGTTAGACTACTCTACCCAAAGATCAAGGGCCTCATTGCTAAATCCAGAACTATCCCTTTAATGACTGATCTTAGCTGTCCTGATTTACGTATTCCCAGAATTCTTCACTCTAGTTTGTATGATTTTGTTACAGAAACAACCACAGACAACTGTACCTAGGTGGGATTGTTGATTATCAAAAATGATCATATGTAAAATATATGATTCTTTTAAAAAGGTACTTTTCAAAGTAGTTGTAAAACCGTAATAGATAAGGTCGAGGCTGCTGTGGCACTATATAACAACATCTACCCTGTTTCTGATTCTGTGGGTGGAAGCTCATCGTAGAGGTCACATGCAGAGTGCTAGTCACTTAACCAATCGCCTTGGGGAAGGTCTGAGACAGGAGCCAATGACCGCCCTAGCAGGGCATCACCCACTCTGGGTGAATGAGTGCCCAGAGAATATTGTCCATTGTGAGCTACCTTCACAGGAGAAACCAGCCGGTGTAGCTCTCCAGCACAACTGGTGGATGTGACCTCAATGGTTTGGAAACACTCATGGCTGGCATATGAGTGCAATGTGTGAGTTGGAGTACGCCTCCAGAACCCAATTCAGACTACTCTCTGCCCACAGTTTTATTCTCAAACTACTAACTCTCTCGTTTACTCTTTCAACTAAATAAACAAACACTTTTACTATTCAAATTTCAGTTACTGTTAGACTACTCTACCCAAAGATCAAGGGCCTCATTGCTAAATCCAGAACTATCCCTTTAATGACTGATCTTAGCTGTCCTGATTTACGTATTCCCAGAATTCTTCACTCTAGTTTGTATGATTTTGTTACAGAAACAACCACAGACAACTGTACCTAGGTGGGATTGTTGATTATCAAAAATGATCATATGTAAAATATATGATTCTTTTAAAAAGGTACTTTTCAAAGTAGTTGTAAAACCGTAATAGATAAGGTCGAGGCTGCTGTGGCACTATATAACAACATCTACCCTGTTTCTGATTCTGTGGGTGGAAGCTCATCGTAGAGGTCACATGCAGAGTGCTAGTCACTTAACCAATCACCTTGGGGAAGGTCTGAGACAGGAGCCAATGACTGCCCTAGCAGGGCATCACCCTCTCTGGGTGAATGAGTGCCCAGAGAATATTGTCCACTGTGAGCTGCCTTCACAGGAGAAACCAGCCGGTGTAGCTCTCCAGCACAACTGGTGGATGTGACCTCAATGGTTTGGAAACACTCATGGCTGGCATATGAGTGCAATGTGTGAGTTGGAGTACGCCTCCAGAACCCAATTCAGACTACTCTCTGCCCACTGTTTTATTCTCAAACTACTAACTCTCTCTCGTTTACTCTTTCAACTAAATAAACAAACACTTTTACTATTCAAATTTCAGTTACTGTTAGACTACTCTACCCAAAGATCAAGGGCCTCATTGCTAAATCCAGAACTATCCCTTTAATGACTGATCTTAGCTGTCCTGATTTACGTATTCCCAGAATTCTTCACTCTAGTTTGTATGATTTTGTTACAGAAACAACCACAGACAACTGTACCTAGGTGAAATTGTTGATTATCAAAAATGATCATATGTAAAATATATGATTCTTTTAAAAAGGTACTTTTCAAAGTAGTTGTAAAACCGTAATAGATAAGGTCGAGGCTGCTGTGGCACTATATAACAACATCTACCCTGTCTCTGATTCTGTGGGTGGAAGCTCATCGTAGAGGTCACATGCAGAGTGCTAGTCACTTAACCAATCACCTTGGGGAAGGTCTGAGACAGGAGCCAATGACTGCCCTAGCAGGGCATCACCCTCTCTGGGTGAATGAGTGCCCAGAGAATATTGTCCATCGTGAGGTGCCTTCACAGGAGAAACCAGCCGGTGTAGCTCTCCAGCACAACTGGTGGATGTGACCTCAATGGTTTGGAAACACTCATGGCTGGCATATGAGAGCAATGTGTGAGTTGGAGTACGCCTCCAGAACCCAATTCAGACTACTCTCTGCCCACAGTTTTATTCTCAAACTACTAACTCTCTCTCGTTTACTCTTTCAACTAAATAAACAAACACTTTTACTATTCAAATTTCAGTTACTGTTAGACTACTCTACCCAAAGATCAAGGGCCTCATTGCTAAATCCAGAACTATCCCTTTAATGACTGATCTTAGCTGTCCTGATTTACGTATTCCCAGAATTCTTCACTCTAGTTTGTATGATTTTGTTACAGAAACAACCACAGACAACTGTACCTAGGTGGGATTGTTGATTATCAAAAATGATCATATGTAAAATATATGATTCTTTTAAAAAGGTACTTTTCAAAGTAATTGTAAAACCGTAATAGATAAGGTCGAGGCTGCTGTGGCACTATATAACAACATCTACCCTGTCTCTGATTCTGTGGGTGGAAGCTCATCGTAGAGGTCACATGCAGAGTGCTAGTCACTTAACCAATCGCCTTGGGGAAGGTCTGAGACAGGAGCCAATGACTGCCCTAGCAGGGCATCACCCACTTTGGGTGAATGAGTGCACAGAGAATATTGTCCAATATGAGCTGTCTTCACAGGAGAAACCAGCCGGTGTAGCTCTCCAGCACAACTGGTGGATGTGACCTCAATGGTTTGGAAACACTCATGGCTGGCATATGAGTGCAATGTGTGAGTTGGAGTACGCCTCCAGAACCCAATTCAGACTACTCTCTGCCCACAGTTTTATTCTCAAACTACTAACTCTCTCTCGTTTACTCTTTCAACTAAATAAACAAACACTTTTACTATTCAAATTTCAGTTACTGTTAGACTACTCTACCCAAAGATCAAGGGCCTCATTGCTAAATCCAGAACTATCCCTTTAATGACTGATCTTAGCTGTCCTGATTTACGTATTCCCAGAATTCTTCACTCTAGTTTGTATGATTTTGTTACAGAAACAACCACAGACAACTGTACCTAGGTGGGATTGTTGATTATCAAAAATGATCATATGTAAAATATATGATTCTTTTAAAAAGGTACTTTTCAAAGTAGTTGTAAAACCGTAATAGATAAGGTCGAGGCTGCTGTGGCACTATATAACAACATCTACCCTGTCTCTGATTCTGTGGGTGGAAGCTCATCGTAGAGGTCACATGCAGAGTGCTAGGCACTTAACCAAACACCTTGGGGAAGATCTGAGACAGGAGCGAATGACTACCCTAGCATGGCATCTGTCACATTCTGATCTTAGTTCTTTTGATATTTCTTTGTTTTATTATGGTCAGGGCGTGAGTTGGGTGGGTTATCTATGTTCGCTTTTCTATGTTGGTTTTTTCGTTTTGCCTGGTATGATTCTCAATCAGAGGCAGGTGTCGTTAGTTGTCTCTGATTGAGAATCATAATTAGGTAGCCTTTTTCCACCTGTGTTGCGTGGGTGTTTATTTTCCATATCAGTGTTCCATACGGGATTGTGTTCGGTTTTAATTTATTCTCTTGTTCGTTTTGTTTTTCTGTGTCCAGTCATATTTCATTAAAATATATTATGGACACATACCACGCTGCGCATTGGTCCGACATTTCTTACTCCTCATTAGAGGAGGACGAAGAGAACCGTTACAGCATCACCCTCTCTGGGTGAGTGAGTGCACAGAGAATATTGTCCATGCTGAGCAGTCTTCATAGGAGAAACCAGCCAGTGTAGCTCTCCAGCACTACTGGTGGATGTGACCTCACTGGTTTGGAAACACTCATGGCTGGCGTATGAGTGCAATGTGTGAGTTGGAGTACGCCTCCAGAACCCAATTCAGACTACTCTCTGCCCAGTTTTATTCTCAAACTACTGTCCCCCGCTCTCTCACGTTTACTCTTTCAACTAAATAAACAAACACTTTTATAATTCAGATTTCAGTTCCTTTTAGACTTCTCTACTGTTCTCTCCGAGTTAGATTTGGCCACATTTCATTCCCATCAATGATCTTGCTCGACAAAGAATTAGGTTTTCCCTGCCTTTAGAGCTTCAGCCACCAGTTTCTCCCAAGTCTCTTTGTCCGCAGAGGTCAGATCCTCCGTGAACCTCAATTTTTGCTTGATGAGGAACTTGCAGTTCTTTTCTCGCCTCCAGAGAAGATCCCGTGTAGATCTGTTGGTGAACCGGATGATCCTAGTCTTCCCAAACGATGAACGATGTCTACATTTTCCTGAAGTTTTGCTTTTGATTCGGGAATGACAGCTCCACAGATGTCAACAACTCTGCGTTTGATGTCCTCACCCACCTGCTCTGGAATTCCATGAAGCCTTTAGGTTCCACCTGCACTGGTATCTCTCCGCCTCATTCACCTTAAGCCTGAGTTCAGCCACCTTCTTTTCATTTTCCTTAACTTTCACCTTCTTCGTGTCACTTTTGAGGGTTTTCACTTCTCCAGAGATGAAGTAAACAGATGTTTTTATTGCCTAATTTTTCATTGTATTCCTCCTAACCGAGCCCTCCAAGCCATCTGCCCTTTCATCTATCTTTGCTGTCAAAAGCATCATAATATTATTTTGCATCTCAAGAAGTGACATACCCTCTTGCCCTCTCATCTTTTTCCCCTGGGGCTTGACTGGAGTGTCGGGGCGTAAGGTAATAGCCTGAGTTGGGGACTGGATGTGCGCAGGTTGTCAGCATGTTATCCATGCACATAAATGTGTTATCACCAACAGCAGTATTTCCCCCCACAGTTACATTCAATACATGTCATAGACGTCATCAGAGTGTGTGATCCAACGTCGTCATAGTGCGCAGCTGCACGGTTGGCTTTTAGCAGCTAGGACCGCTTTTTCTTGTCCCGGAATCCTGCTTAACTGACAGGTTAAAGTCTATTTGAAAGAGCCGCTAACCTAGCTAAGTTACTAACGTTAGCCATCAAGCTAACAAAGTAAGTCCCAGATGATGAGTTTTCCAACAGAGCCCTCTTTGTCTGGAGAGGTAAATGAACGGTTCCAGCACTGTAGGAGCTGTATCTACTACTCTTTGTTTCAGGACAAACTGGACCACTCAGAGTTCCAATGCGGCAATTGTTTGCTTGCCGAGGATAATAGGCTTGAGGTGGCTTCCTTGATCACGCAGGTCAACAGCCTACGTAAGAAACTTGCGAAAACGCAGAGTGGAATGTTTACCTTTTCTACGCCGGTAGGCTAGACGGCATTTGGATGCATCTCCGTCTTGTTGTTTGTCGTTATCCGACTGGCCGGTGCTGCCCGGGGTTCGTTCGCCAGGGGAGCCATCTCCTGCCTCTCCTCCCCCATCTGATAGGGTAGTCGAAGGAGCACAGCAAGAGGAGCATGGCAATCAACACTGGTCGCATGTCACAAGCCGTGGAAGCCGAAGACAGCGGCTTTCCACAAACAACAAATCGTTTCGCTTCCCTGGAGCCTGATCTTCTTTTTATTTGTCTTCTTTTTCTTATTATTCTGTGTGATTTATGGCGGACTACACCCAAAAAGGTGTATTGTCGCCACCAATTGGACGGTTTGAAAACATTTTTAAAATAAATAAGTTCATACGTAATAGTGAAACTAACTTAATCCACTATAATAAAAATAGTACATTGCCAAAACAAACAAAACTCCCACTTCTACCTTCTTTTAGTGTTCCATATCTCCCTTCTCAGGCTCTATGACCTGAGAGAGTGGTATGGCTTGTGCCAATATTCCATGTAACTCCTTTGCTGAGAAATCTTTCAGCCCCATATCTCACTATGATTTCTATCTTCCTGGATCTCCACCTTGGCAGTGCCATTAATTACCATAGCTATAAATGCCACAAGGTCCACCCTCTTAATCTTTAAAAAGTCCGGATTCTGCTGGTGAAAGGCAACCCCTGCATCTTGCAGTATAGGCCTATCCACCACCATGGACTCTTCTGGTGCACCATTCAAACCCTCAACCCTTTTCACAGCTGCTGCATATGAAATGCTCTGTTCAACCCTGACTTTGGTCACCTCATCCTCTTTAACCCTTGTGGGGCAATCAGAAGACGTGGCTTCCTGGTTCCCACCACAATTGCAACATGTCACATATTCATCACTTTTATCACATAATATGATACTTTCCACAACTTGGATATCTCGGCTTCTCCCTTCTGCAAACACTTGCTACATGACCAAAAGCTTTACAATGATCACACCGCATTGGTCTTGGGATAAATTATCTGACTATGTAGTTAATATACCCTAACTGCACTTGAGTAGGGAGAGACTCCATATCAAAAACAAAAGAACAGATAGACTTCACTTTTTCACCCTTCACCACACGATTCATCCGACATGCTTCAATCATTCCAGGAATATTTTTAATCTCTTCAAAATCAACTTCCCATGAGACACCATATATAACCCCCTTGAGGTGTATGGAACGCCGTTTGGGTCTTACATGTCAAAAAAGACACACGTCAAATAACACTATTTGACGTGTCAAATAAGCTTGTTGACCAATCAGGACCTGAATATGACTTCACGTCACATAATAATTTAACGAGTTCATGAATGTTTTACATAGTTATTACACATTGATTACACTATCACTCGTATTCCATATGTCACAACGATTTATCGATACGTATGCTATGATGCTGGTAAAGTTGTCTCACTACCTGCCCTTCCTCAAGCTCTGGTCGTAAAAAAGCTAGCTAGCTGATGGATTTGATGTAAACAATGTTCTTCCCCAAAAACACAGCAAAACAACACAATCTGTTTCAGTAGCTATAGTTAGCTAACTAACTACATAGCTAGGTGTCATCATCTAAAATAACCTTTATAAAACAGTTCTCATTTGATTAATGGTGGTCGAACCATCTATGTGAAGCTAGCCACAATAAGGATTAGCCAAAATAATGGACCTTGCAGTTAGCCTTCAAAATGAAAGTATGTCATTGACAGTGATGCAAATGAGTACAAATAATAGAATTGTGCCATAATTGAATAGATCATGCTAAACGAGGTTTGAATGTTGTTATATACAATCAACAATAGACAATAATTTGTTAATTTGACAAAAATCTGTTGAAATCACACTGGCGTCGTAGCTCTTAGCTCTTATTGCGGGACTCTGAATTGAGCCACATTTATTGTCCACCTATGTGTATTGGGGTGGCAGGTAGCCTAGTGGTTGGAGCATTGGGCCAGTAACCGAAAGGTTGCTGGATCAAATCCCTGAGCAGATAAGGTCAGAATCAGTCATTCTGCCCCTGAACAAGGCACTGTTCCCCGGTAGGTCGTCATTGTAAATAAGAATTTGTTCATAACTGACTTGCCTAGTTAAATAAAGGTTAAAAATAATAATTAAATGTGTATTGAACACTATTCCCAAGGAAAAACATTCCTTTGTGGATGTTTTGGAGTCTGGTAACTTTGAGGAGGACGTTGGGAAAAGTAGACTGATACCCCATTTCATTGATCCCCAATCCTTAGGTAAAGCTGTACAGTGCAATATGAATGTCAATACACACAATAGGCTGACTCGGGAGGTGATTTCACAGTCACAGTCCCGTGATAAGAGCCACAACGCTAATATTTGCGTAAACTCTTCACAATTGTTTTTTGTGGGTGCCACCGAGTAGACTGATACTCCATTTCATTGCTTCACATTCCAACCTTGTTTAACATTATCTAGTCTAAATATGGCATAATTCCATCAATTGTAACCTTCTGCATCACGTTCAAATAGGTACTTTTAGTTTGAACCGCAAATTCCACTATTGTGCCTATTCCTTATTGTGGCTAGTTTCACAACACATAACCCGGTCAGGTCGAGCCTCACTAGCCAGAAGAAGCTAGCTGGCTGCTTATAACGTTAGCTTTTTGGTTAGCTATTTATTTTCATGAACTGAAGTTCAATTTCAATAGGCGAACAACAAGTGGCTACCTAGCTAATACCTACAAGGATTCCTAAAGCATTGTTAAGAAAGATAAAAATGACTGCAATTTCTACTGGTTATTGTTTTTAGGCTGGTTGCTAGCTAGGTACCCCAGAAGTTGCGGTCGAAAAAAGAATGCCTTATTACCAACGCGGTATTGTAAACACATCGTTCGTGGCCAGTGTGTGGTTGTTTGCAGACTTTTTGTACAGCTGTGACAGTGCTACTGATAGTAGCGGTGGCGCTTGGCTTCCACGTGCAAATTCATCACACGCAACATTCTATAATATAATTGTGTTATTTGATGTGTCAAATTCAAAGCTTATTTAACGCTTCAAATAGTGTTATTAGACGTGTATCTTTTGACACGTGAAGACCCAAATGGCGTTCCATAGAGGGGTGCCCTGTTCGGAAGAGACACGCACAACACTTCAAACTTATTCAATCAGTTAAGACACAACGCACGTTCCTTCTGATCCGCAGAAGCACAAAGAAATCTTAACAAGCCCGCCTCTGGTGATCCTCACAGCCTTCACTTTCCCCAGCACTCTCTCCGCCAGTTTGGATAACGCAAATTATTTATTTAAGATTAGGACTCTGCTCAGCTGCTTGGAGCCTGATCTTCCTGCACCTCAGGTACTTCAACTGAATAATAAGAAGAATAAACTACACTATGAAACAAAGATAAATGACAAAGAATGATAGTAAAAAGCTTTGCAGCACCTTCAATGAAATGTTGGGGGGAAAAAGGCAAACTCAGCTCCATCATTCATTGAATAAAATGGCTCATTCACTACAAAACCAACTGATATTGCCAACTACTTTAATCATTTTTGGCAAGATTAGCAAATTTAGACATGACATGCCAGCAACAAATGCTGACACAACACATCCAAGTACATCTGACCAAATTATGAAAGAGAAGAATTGTAATTTGAATTCTGTAAAGTGAGTGTGGAAGAGGTGAAGAAAATGATTGTTGTCTATCAACAATGACAAGCCATCTGGGTCTGACAACTTGGATTGAAAATTACTAAGGATAATAGCGGACAATTTTTCCACTCCTATTTGCCATATATTAAATGTAAGCCTACTAGGAAGTGTGTGCCCTCAAGCCTGGAGGGAAGCATCTGTGGATGTACACAGAGAGAAAACATTAATAATAACATTAATAATATACATGTCAATCTCTCCTGGCTCAAAGTAGAGGAGAGATTGACTTCATCACTACTTGTGTTTGTGAGAGGTATTGACATGTTGAATGCACCGAGCTGTCTGATAAAAGACTAGCACACAGCTCAGACACCCATGCATACCCCACAAGACATGCCACAAGAGGTCTCTTCACAGTCCCCAAGTCCAGAACAGACTATGGGAGGTGCACAGTACTACATAGAGCCATGACTACATGGAACTCTATTCCACATCAGGTAACTGATGCAAGCAGTAGAATCAGATTTTTTTTTAAAGATAAAAATACACCTTATGGAACAGCGGGGACTGTGAAGCAACACAAAGATAGGTACAGACACATGCATACACACACATGATAACATACGCACTATACACACATGTACACATAGATTTTTTTTGTAGATATATGGTAGTGGAGTATAGGCCTGAAGGCACACACTTAGTGTGTTGTGAATTCTGTAATGAATGTATTATAATGTTTTTTAAATAGCTGCCTTAATTTAACCTCAGGAAGAGTAGCCTAAAAGGGATCCATAATAAATACAAATTCTAAAGAGGAGTACCCAAAACCATACCATATTTTGCTGTTAATTGTCCATCTGATGATTTCTCAATTTCTTTTATTTTGGTTCTGGTCGTGGAAGTTTCCTTGTATACGAGCTAGTTCTTGAGCTAGCTAGCTGATCTGGCTATCTAATATTGTTGCTAACTTATGAGTTTTAGAGGTGAATAACTTGCAGAAAGTAATCAATTACTTTGGTAAACAAACTTAACCATATTCAAACAGGGGTTTTATACCTTAGAAATGACCAAATGGTCATATTTGGATGAGGAAATCCAATAATTCCTTCAGCTACCAAAAAACGCATCTGCACTAACTGTCAACTTGCGCGCGCCCATTCCAGATGTATAAATGTGAAGCATCCGCTTGGCGTTTCCTCTCATTACCAAATGTCCAGTGGCCAGAAGTGGGAGAAGATGGAACGATTTTGGCTGACATTCTGCAAATGTTTTTAACGATGAAACATTTGATCTCAATACAATTGTCTGTTCCCAAAACGAGAATATGTTACGAACACAGTGGACTAAGTTGCGTAGACTTTACCCTTTGCCAAAGTTTTTTTTTAAATTGTGTTGTTTAGAAGGAGTGCAAAGGTGAATTAGCTGATCGCATCCAACTTTTAGGTGCATACACCGCCACCTACTGTACTAGTGTGTGAGGCCATTCACAACCTACCTACATTCAATTATTTGATATGGTAATACAAAATTGTGAAAAAGGGAAAAGAAAATTGCCCTGCCAACTATTTGCCCTCTCTAAACTGTTGTTTGTTTAACTGTCTTTCGTTGTCCCATTTGTCCCCATCTACCTTGTACCTTTAGTTTATCCCCCAAATTGCCTATTGTTTCAGTTTTTTGTTCTTTTGTGTTGTCAAATGTCATGGCAATTTCCTGTATTACCAAATGATGAGAGAGCAAACCACACACCAGTCATAGTTATATTTTAAAATCCATCTTTAATTATATGAGCTTCACCATAGCCCTTTGACTCTCAGATCAATTCCGTGTCTATAAATGAATTCTCTGAGAGTGCTTACAAAAGAATACTTAGTATATTTTATAGCCAAGATACACCCCTCTCAACTCACATGACGAACCACAGATCTCAGGAACAGTTCACAAAGAAAGACTTTTACTTGAGAGAGGAGTATCCCATTGCCAGATAGCGTTAGCTATAAATTATCTTTCAGTTTGCTCTCTAAGACGAGGTTCTAATCTCGTTCTTGGTACTTCTTAGTACCAAAACATTACCTCATCCATTGGCATATATCAATTGTCAATTCTAGATACCCCATCTCAAATACACCCCCTCTTCTCCCCACTCCTGGAGAAGCTCACTAAGGGGAGTGAAGTCAGGTTTTTTTTTGTTATTCCCTCATTTCCCTTTTCACCTAGTCATCTTGTTTTGTTAGTTTTACCCCCTAGTTTGTCCTTCCTTTTGGTTTGTGTGTTTTGTTTGTTTTTGTTGTGAGGCCTCATGGCTGGCAGGCCTGCTAGCTGGTTAGCTTAATCTGACCTGCTGGTGTAGCTTGCTAGCCTCCTGGCCTTTATTTGGGTTGTGTGGTTTATTTTTGTGTCTCCCCCTTGTGCCCTTCCCCTTTGTGGAAAAAAATAATAATTTTCCCCTCCTAGTGTCCCTTCCCATTGTCGATAAGTTTAGTTTGGTGCTGTGCTAGATAGTTTGTTGTGTGTCCTGTGGTGCTGGTAAGCCCTGTTAGCGTAGCCTGGCTGAGCCTGCTAGCTTCCTCGGTTGCTTACACTCCTTCCCCTCCCCCTTTTCCTTCCCCCTCCCCTTTTTTCCATCCCCCTCCCCCCTTTCACTGGTGTTGGGCTTAAAATGGAGTGGGCCTCCATCATGTCAGCAGCACAGGCTGGCATGAGGAGGCACCATGTTGTGCGCCTCCTCTTAAAGGAGAAGGGAGAAAAATTTCTCGAGTTATCCCGATTGGATTTCTCCAGAAAATTTCTCCAGAAAGAGCTCGGTTTCCATTCCGCGCAGGTAAACTGCATCTTAGGGGGGGGGGGCTTCGATGACAGTTTTTCCAGTGCCATCTTCCTGAGGGAGATCTGGGGGAAACTCCAGAACGCCCTGAACACCCAGGGGTCCCTGACAATGATGTTCAAGTTGACCAAGCTGACGGATAATAGCATTAAGTATGTACAATGAAACCGTACAGCCGGAGGACGTTGCAATATGGCTGGACAGGTACTGCAACGTGAGGGGGCCCCTGGTCCAGGTGAAGGGTCCTGATGGGATCTGGACAGGGGCCTGGAGGGTCACGGTGGGTTGAAAGCCATCCCATCCACCATAGTCCTCAGAGAGAACAGGGGCCATGTTTACTACCAGGACCAGCCCAAGCTGTGCTGTAGGTGTGGTGAACATGGCCACCTAGTAGGCGCCTGTGAAAAGGTGGTCTGCATGAAGTGCCGGGAGGTGGGCCACCGCTACGAGGAGTACACGAACGGAAGGTCGTGCAACCTCTGTGGCGAGCGGTCCCACCTCATCCGCGGCTGCCCCTCCTCCTGGGCCAATAAGGTCAGGGCTGGTAGGAGGGAGATGGTGGTCGCGGACCGGGCTTCCGAGTGCCAGATGGAAGGAACGGCAGTTGCCGAGGTGGTGGAGGAGGCGGTTGTGGAGCCGATGGTAGTGGAAGTGGTGGCTGTAGTGGAGGGTGCGGTGGTGGAAGAAGTGTGAGGAGAGGACAAAACCCTTCCCACCCCAATCCCCCTGCCCCAGACTGATGTGACCCCTGAAGGAGAAAGGGCTGAGAAAGACGGCTCCGGAGAGGTTTTGAGTGAGTGCTCCCCAAGTGGGTCAGACAGCATGGGAACGGATAGCACCGCGGAGACGGTGTCAGGAGATACGGGAGAAGGGGGAGACTCTGGAGGAACACCTTCCCGCACAAAAAAGAAATGCTGAGGATCTCTCCGACCCCGAACAGGGTGAGGAGAAAAAGGGCAAAGTGGAATGGGAAAGCTCCCAGGAGGAGGAAGAACCTAGAACCTTCCCCTCCAACTCCCCCAACCAAATCTCCTTTTTAAGTCCGGTTTTAACTTCCTCTCCCTGCCAACCCCCTTTACCCTAGAGGGAGAGCGAAAAAGTACCTGAAAAGTAACCCCTTTAAATTGTTTTTAAAATGCCATCTTTTTATTTAGCACTGTTTTTACTCACCCCTTTTATGGCTTTTAACATCACCACAATAAATGTCAGGTGTGTAAAAACGGAAGTAAGAGCACAGTCGGGTTTATCCTTTTTAGAAAGGTTTAACTCAGATGTGTTTTTATTACAGGAGTGTGGTCTACCCTTTTTATCCTCTTACAATAAATGGCCGGATAAGTGGCAGCACGGGCCCTCCATTTGGAGTGGTTCCAATTTTAACAAGAATGACAGTGTTGCCATTTTAATCAAGACTCCACAGGTGGTGGTGAGGGGGAGCACGGTGGTGGTAGGTGGGATTGCTCTTTTAGCCAATTGCACTTTTATGGGAGGGATTTTAATGTGCTAAAATGTGTATGGTTTTAACGACAAACATGACCGGTAGAAGAAGACCTGCAGTCCCACATGCTAGGGAGGGATCCTCTAGTAGTGGGTGGGGATTTTAATTGGGTTTTAAGTAGAGCAGACAGGAGAGGGGCGGGAAAGGATTTAAGGTAGATAGGTCAAGTGTTTTATTGCAAGGGCTGTGCAGGGATTTTAAACTGACTGACTGTTTTAAAACCTTGCATCCAAGAGAGGAGGGCTTCACCTGGACCAGTGGTGACGGCACCAGAGCCTCTCGCATTGACTATCTGTTTACCCGTGACTGTTCCCCAACTGATGCTAGAATAACCCCTGCTTTCTTCTCAGATCACTAACTTCGGGTGTGACTGTGGGAAGAGGGCCCTGGAAACTGAACTGCTCCCTTTTAGAAGATGATAGAGTAGTTTGTCAGTACAGGGAGCAGTTCAGCCAGTGGCAGATGCTACAGGACTTCTTTGACACACGAGCACAGTGGTGTGAAATGGTGAAGGGTAGGATGAGGACCTTCTTTAGAGAGATATGAAAGACGAAAAGTAAAGAAAAAGATAGACGCATGGTGAGACTGTAGAGGCGACTGTATTTTAATCTATGTCAACAGGGCTTTGATTTTAAGCATGAAATTAAAGAAGTAAAACAGGAAATAGCACTTTTAGCATAACAGAAAAGTAAGAATTTTTAAGAAGTAAGGAAAGGGAATTAGAAGAGGGTGGTGCACAAGGTACTTTTTTAAGAAAATAGTAAAGGTAGAACAATGACAGATTAAAAAAATAAAGATGGGATTTTAAAAACAGATACAGAAGGAATACAGAAGGAAGTAGTCGAGGATTTTTATGGGGAACTGTTTGGAGTAAATACAGAAGGAAGTAGTCGAGGATTTTTATGGGGAACTGTTTGGAGTAAATACAGAAGGAAGTAGTCGAGGATTTTTATGGGGAACTGTTTGGAGTAAAGGATGTGTGTGAGGAAACCATGGGGGACGTTTTAACATACAGTCGTGGCCAAAAGTTTTGAGAATGACACAAATATTAATTTCCACAAAGTTTGCTGCTTCAGCGTCTTTAGATATTTTTGTAAAATGTTACTATGGAATGCTGAAGTATAATTACAAGCATTTCATAAGTGTCAAAGGCTTTTATTGACAATTACATGAAGTTGATGCAAAGAGTCAATATTTGCAGTGTTGACCCTTCTTTTTCAAGACCTCTGCAATCCGCACTGGCATACTGTCAATTAACTTCTGGGCCACATCCTGACTGGTGGCAGCCCATTCTTGCATAATCAATGCTTGGAGTTTGTCAGAATTTGTGGGTTTTTGTTTGTCCACACGCCTCTTGAGGATTGACCACAAGTTCTCAATGAGATTAAGGTCTGTGGAGTTTCCTGACCCTGGACCCAACATATCGATGTTTTGTTCCCCGAGCCACTTAGGTATCACTTTTGCCTTATGGCAAGGTGCTCCATCAAGCTGGAAAAGGCATTGTCCATCACCAAACTTCCTGGATGGTTGGGAGAAGTTGCTCTCGGAGGATGTGTTGGTACCATTCTTTATTCATGGCTGTGTTCTTAGGCAGAATTGTGAGTGGGCCCACTCCCTTGGCTGAGAAGCAACCCCACACATGAATGGTCTCAGGATGCTTTACTGTTGGCATGACACAGGACTGATGGTAGCGCTCACCTTGTCTTCTTCGGACAGCTTTTTTCCAGATGCCCCAAACAATCGGAAAGGGGATTCATCAGAGAAAAGGACTTTACCCCAATCCTCAGCAGTCCAATCCCTGTACCTTTTACAGAATATCAGTCTGTCCTTGATGTTTTTCCTGGAGAGAAGTGGCTTCTTTGCTGACCTTCTTGACACCAGGCCATTCTCCAAAAGTCTTTGCCTCACTGTGCGTGCAGATGCACTCACACCTGCCTGCTGCCATTCCTGAGCAAGCTCTGTACTGGTGGTGCCCCGATCCCGCAGCTGAATCAACTTTAGGAGACGGTCCTGGCGCTTGCTGGACTTTCTTGGGCGCCCTGAAGCCTTCTTCACAACAATTGAACCGCTCTCCTTGAAGTTCTTGATGATCCGATAAATGGTTGATTTAGATGCAATTTTACTGGCAGCAATATCCTTGCCTGTGAAGCCCTTTTGTGCAAAGCAATGATGACAGCACGTGTTTCCTTGCAGGTAACTGTGGTTGACAGAGGAAGAACAATGATTCCAAGCATCACCCTCCTTTTGAAGCTTCCAGTCTGTTATTCGAACTCAATCAGCATGACAGAGTGATCTCCAGCTTTGTCCTCGTCACCACACACCTGTGTTAACGAGAGACTCTCTGACATGTTGTCAGCTAGTCCTTTTGTGGCAGGGCTGAAATGCAGTGGAAATGTTTTGGGGGGATTTAGTTCATTTGCATGGCAAAGAGGGACTTTGCAATTAATTGCAATTCATCTGATAACTCTACATAACATTCTGGATTATATGCAAATTGGCATCATACAAAGTGAGGCAGCAGACTTTGCAAAAATGTATATTTGTGTCATTCTCTGTACATCGACAGGACCTTACCCAACACAGACGACCTAACAAACGACCTGACTAGGACAGAAAACGACCGAGGACTGAAACATTTTAAGAGGGGTAAGTCACCGGGGGAGGATGGCCTCCCCTTGGAGTTGTATCTGACCTTTTGGGATGTTTTAGTCAACAAACTTCTCACTGTTTTTACTGACTTTGAACACCTTTACAGACTACCTGACAGTTTTAGAGTAGGGATCGTGACTCTTTTACATAAAAAAATTACAGGACTGACTTGAAGAACTCGAGACCAATTACCCTTTTAAATTTGATTGTAAACTTTTTACCAAGGTTTTTACACTCAGAATGTCTTCTATTTTAGGGTAGGTGACGAGGATGGCGAGGATATCCGCATGCCCCCAACCAGGCTGTGGCCAAGAGGAGTCGGTGAGGCACTTGCTCTGGGAGTGCAGAGCCGCCAGGGACCTGTGAAAGGAAGCAGGCCCCCTGATCTCCGAATGTCTGCCTGCAGGGGAGGACCTAACGCCCCAGCTCGTGCTGTATGGGGTGGGCCGAAGGCCTATTCCACCAAAGGCCTTCACCAAGCTCTGGCCCACCCTCACATGTCTGAAGGATGCACTGTGGTCCTCCCACAACCTGCTGGTAGTGAAACGAGTAGAGCCCACCCCCCAGGCAGTGGCTATGGTAGCGAGGGAAGCCCTGGGGTGGTACAGAAGGAATGGGGCCTCGACCCCAGACGAAAGGTCCCCCACTGTCCCCCACCCATATTCTTGGGATGTCTGGTGTGAACTGCTCTCGAGGTCATGCCACAGCATCTCAATCGGGTTGAGGTCAGGACTCTGACTGGGCCATTCCAGAAGGTGTATTTTCTTCTGTTGAAACCATTCTGTTGTTGATTTACTTCTGTGTTTTGGGTTGTTGTCCTGTTGCGTCACCCAACTTCTGTTGAGTTTCAATTGGCGGATAGATAGCCTTACATTCTCCTGCAAAATGTCTTGATAAACTTGGGAATTGATTTTTTCTGTCGATGATAGCAAGTTGTCCAGGCCCTGAGGCAGCAAAGCAGCTCCAAACCATCATGCTCCCTCCACCATATTTTACAGTTGGGATGAGGTTTTGATGTTGGTGTGCTGTGCCTTTTTCCCCCCACACATAGTGTTGTGTGTTCCTTCCTTCCAAACAACTCAACTTTAGTTCCATCTGTCTACAGAATATTTTGCCAGTAGTGCTGTGGAACATTCAGGTGCTCTTTCGCAAACTTCAGATGTGCAGCAATGTTTTTTTTGGACAGCAGTGGCTTCTTCCGTGGTGTCCTCCCATGAACATCATTCTTGTTTAGTGTTTTACATATCGTAGACTTGTCAACAGAGATGTTTGCATTTTCCTGAGATTTCTGTAAGTCTTTAGCCGACACAGTATTCTTCTTAACCTCATTGAGCATTCTGCGCTGTGCTCTTGCAGTCATCTTTGCAGGACGGCCACTCCTAGGGAGATTAGCAACAGTCCTGAACTTTTTCCATTTATAGATAATTTGTCTTACCGTGGGCTGATGAACGTCAAGGCTTTTAGAGATACTTTTGTAACCCTTTCCAGCTTTATGCAAGTCAACAATTCTTAATCGTAGGTTTTCTGAGATCTCTTTTGTTCGAGGCATGGTCCACTTCAGGCAATTCTTCATGTGAATAGCAAACTCACATTTTGTGGGCAGCTGGGCAGCTCTAACCAACATCTCCAATCTCATCTCATTGATTGGACTCCAGGTTAGCGGAGTCCTGACTCCAATAAGCTTTTGGAGAAGTCATTAGCCTAGGGGTTCACATACTTTTTCCAACCTACACTGTGAATATTTAAAATATGGATTCAATATAGACAATAAAAATACAATAAATTGTGTGTTATTAGTTTAAGCACACAGTGTTTGTCTATTTTTGTGACTTAGAGGAAGATCAGATCACAGTTTTTGACCAATTTATGCAGAAATCCAGGTAATTCCAAAGGGTTCACATACTTTTATTTGCCACTGTATACACTACCGGTCAAAAGTTTTAGAACACCTACTCATTCAAGGGTTTTTCTTTATTTTTGCTATTTTCTACATTGTAAAATAATAGTGAAGACATCAAAACTATGAAATAACACATGGAATCATGTAAAAAATATATTTTATATTCTTCAAAGTAGATACCCTTTGCCTTCATGACAGCTTTGCACACTCTCGGAATTCACTCAACCAGCTTCACCTGGAATGCTTTCCAACAGTCTTGAAGGAGTTCCCACATATGCTGAGCACTTGTTGGCTGCTTTTCCTTCACTCTGCGGTCCAACTCATCCCAAACCATCTCAATTGGGTTGAGGTCGGGTGATTGTGGAGGCCAGGTCATCTGATGCAGCACTCCATCACTCTCCTTCTTGGTCAAATATCCCTTACACAGCCTGGAGGTGTGTTGGGTCATTGTCCTGTTGAAAAACAAATGATAGTCCCACTAAGCGCAATGGGATGGTGTATTGCTGCAGAATGCTGTGGAAGCCATGCTGGTTAAGTGTGCCTTGAATTGTAAATAAATCACAGACAGTGTCACCAGCAAAGCACCCCCACACCATCACACCTCCTCCTCCTCCATGCTGGGAACCACACATGCAGAGATCATCTGTTCACCTCCTCTGCATCTCACAAATACATGGCGGTTGGAAACAAAAATCACAAATTTGAACTCATCAGACCAAAGGACAGATTTCCATCGGTCTATTGTCCATTGCTCGTGTTTCTTGGCCCAAGCAAGTCTCTTCTTATTATTGGTGTTGTTTAGTAGTGGTTTCTTTGCAGCAATTTGATCATGAAGGCTCCTCTGAACAGTTGATGTTGAGATGTATCTGTTACTTGAACTCTGTGAAGCATTTATTTGGGCTGCAATTTCTGAGGTTGGTAACTGTAATGAACTTATCCTCTGCAGCAGAGGTAACTCAAATGTGTTATTTCATAGTTTTGATGTCTTCACTATTATTCTACAATAGAATAGAAAATAGTAAAAATAAAGAAAAAGCCTGGAATGAGTAGGTGAGTCCAAACGTTTGACTGGCACTGTATTTATATATATATGCATATTACATATATAATCACTGTAATATTGCTGTCCACCTAACTATTTTATGAAGTTGGCTTGAGACCTGTTGCTCCCTATGGGCATGACACCTCTGGGTGTGTATACATATTTTTTTCTGATGGGAGCAGTTCTGGGGTTAAAGCCCCAAATTATCAAAAATAAACAGTTTAAAAATAAAGAACATTTTTAAAAAAGCACTCTTTCATATGATTTTCATTTTACTAAGACTAACACATTATTTTCTTAAAGTACACTGCTGCTGTCTACTGGATTGAAATGGGATGAACATAAATTACATCCATGAGAAGTATCCACTTGGGGAAGTAGATTGCCAAAATCCTAAACTATCCCTTAACTTGCCAATCATAGCTGTCCTGATTTGCATATTCCCAGGATGCTTCGCTCTAGTTTGTCTGATTTTGTAGTAGAAACAGAAACAAACGCAGACAACTGTACCTATGTGGGAATTTTCATCGAAGTAATACATAAAAAAATGTATTCTATAATCATGGTTCATTTTGGAAGGTGATTTTAAATGTTGTTATTAAACCGTAATAGAGATTGTCTGGACTGATGTGAATCTATATAAGAACATTCACGCTTCCTCTGATCATGTGGGAGGAAGCTCATTGTAGAGGTCACATGCAGGGTGCTAGTCACTCAACCAATCACCTTGGGGAAGGTCTGAGACAAGGGCCAATCACTGCCCTAGCAGGGTATCACCTGATCTGGGTGAGTGAGTGCACAGAGAATATGGGCCATTGTGAGTTGTCTTTACAGGAGAAACCAGCCAGTGCAGCTCTCCAGCACTACTGGTGGATGTGAACCTCACTGGTTTGGAAACACTCATGGCTGGCATATGAGTGCGATGTGTGAGTTGGAGTACACCTCCAGAACCCAATTCAGACTACTCTCCCCCCACGCTTTTAAACCTATTTTTTTCCCCGTGCGATGTGTGAGTTGGAGTACACCTCCAAAACCCAATTCAGACTACTCTCCCCCCACGCTTTTAAACCTCTTTTTTTCCCCCTGACAATTCTTCCCACATAACACTTTTAATATTTAATTTCAATTTGTGAAATAGAATAAAGAAAAGTGAAATAGATAATAAACAAAAGTGTAAAAAAAACGACACTCATTAAATTTCCCAAAGAATAAAGACATTTCAAATGTCATATTATGTTGTAATGATGTGCAAATAGTTAAAGTACAAATGGGGAATTAAATAAACATAAATATAGGTTGTATTTACAATGGTGTTTGTTCTTTCTGCTGTGGTTGCACACATATTTCACCCAATAGATATATGAGTTTATCAACATTGGGTTTGTTTTGGAATTCTTTGTGAGTCTGTGTAGTCTGAGGGAAATATTTGTCTCTAATAAGGTCATACGGGTTAGGAAGTGCAGCTCAGTTTTCACCTCATGACTATCAAACTACTCTCCCCCTGTCATAGTGTTTTACAGCAATCGTGTAGTTATTTCGTGTCATTTTGGAATAAGCTCAATAACTATCTTTAGTTTAATTAGTATTTTAGTGGCATACTCCACTTCTCCACCTGTAGGCTACCTAATCAGTCAGTGCCCAGGACTGGATCAGACCAGACTGGACTACAACTAATGTCTGTGTCTGTGTTTGCTCAGGAGTGCGTGAGACTTAATTAGATATGAAGGTAGTAGAGTGTATTCACAAACAACACACAGTACAGACTGAAAACACACTAAATGCACACATACTTCTTTGGTTGAGGTCAAGTGACATAACCAAAAACATTTACACACTTTATGGAGATAAAGAGGGACCTTCAACCGAATAACAGGTTGTGTACTCCCACAGCCCTTTACAGCGTCAGATACAAATGACCTCCAAAAATGAATGACAAACAGACGATAGGCCAGAATACCACCACCCCTGAGATTTGGACTGAGCTGAAGGAGCTGAGAGACATGGTGCAAAACAGTGAGGACCAGACAGATGAGTAACAATTGCTCTTGCTTGTTTGTTTCACTTTTGTGAAAGCATATTCAAAGAGTCCATGTCTGTTTTCATTATGATTACCATCTGAACATAAAATATCTCTTGGCCTGAGTTGCACCATCTATTTCAATTAGCCTAGAAATCAAATTCACTGTTTATTACATGCCACCGAAACGTGAGAAATTTCACATTTGATTCCTGGGAGAGAGTGACCTCTACTGGCACACATCACCACTAGCCACATTACCGCAGGACTTTCACATTGCGCATGCGCTGTTTTGTGTATTCAAGCTAAACAACATGGCGGCGAAACTAATCTAGATCTCTATTTGAGTTTATAAAACGCCTTCGACGTGGATAGCAACTAATTGGTTATATTTATAGAATAATACTTCTGAAATAGAGAGGTAATAGTTTATATATATATTTGGTTACTATTTTGTGAAAAAATGAATTGTACCACTAAAGTAGTGCAGGTGACGAACGTGTCGCCAAGCACAACATCCGAGCAGATGCGAATGCTGTTCGGGTTTCTTGGAACCATTGAAGAACTAAAATTGTTTCCACCAGAGTAAGTAGCTCATATTTGTTAAACGGTTGTCGCTAACTATATACAGTTATTGTTTATTTAGTTAATCACTTCCTACCACTTTGTGATTTGTTTGATTTAAATGTAGTATTATTATTAACGATGCTAACGTTAGCATCAGGAGGCCCCATCTCTGGCCGTCCCCGAAACCTGAGAAGGCGAATCATTAACTACTATAGTTGGGTAACAATAGGTTGCTTAGCTTAGGTTGCTTAGCTACTTCGGGGATGTTTTGCTATATACAATCTACTATGGTGTCGCTAGCGGACTAACTGACGTTAGTTAACTACAAAAACGTTTTTTATTGCAGTGATTCGCCTCTGCCAGTGTCGTCGCGTGTGTGTTTTGTGAAGTTCCAAGAGTCAGAGTCCGTGGGGGTGTCTCAACATCTGACCAACACAGTCTTCGTGGACAGGGCGCTGATCGTCGTCCCTTTTGCCGAAGGTTGGTGTTTTGTACTTCCCTTTCTGTATGAATGATCCTTGATTGTATGATGTAGTGATGGGAGAGTGACGCCTGATGGCCCCATTGATTTCAGGATGGAGTTCTATGAGCCTGTGGTTTGAGCCACTGTTAAATATGTATCCTAACTATTTCAGATTATATCAGTTTCACTTGCTTTAGCAATGTAAACATATGTTTCCCATGCCAATGAACCCCATTGAATTGAATAGTATCCATTTTTGATTTGACAAGCCTATCTGATTCTGTGATCAATGATGTCATGCCACTCTTCCTGTCCTATCTTGTACGATCCCTCTGCTAATTGCAATGAGAGAGGTGTCTACACCAGCTCTCACAACCCAGACCCTTGGTATACTGTTGAACTAAAGACCAAACCTATAACCATACACATATTATGTCTTATATAAAGTTGCTGCCACACTGTAAGGTCATAATGTCATCCATGATGCGTTGGACTTGGTAGACACTAAACACAGATGCCCTTGAGTAGTCTGTAGTAGTCTCCAGAGCCAATTCTTTGTCCTCCTCCACCAGTAAGCACAGTATACCAAGGTCTGCTTTAGGGACTGGGACTTGCTCCGACTGAGAGGGCTGAACAAGCCCAGACCCATGGGCAGACAGACGTTTCTCCTCAAAAGAAAGCAGAGATGAACTTACATGTGTATAAAAACTTAACCATGCTTTTTATTTTCTCCCCCATATTGGACTATCCTCTATTAAACTTCTCTCTGTTATTTGTGTGTGTGATTTGTTGTAGTGGAGAAGGCAAATGCAGAGCCCCCTCCTTGATGGCTGAAAGTGGTCCTCTGCCTGCCAACAGGGGATTGTAGGCATTTACAAAAGGCCAGCAAGCGTTCAAGCAGCCCCCCCAGACCCTTCTCTTTCTCTTTTTTCCTGTGTCTTTTCTTCTCTCTTTCTCTCTCATTTTCTCTTCTTTAGGGTATTTTAGTTTAAATTGAATGCAGTAGCATAGATATTACTGTTAATACTATAATGCATATCACATGTATTACACAAATATTACTTGACTGCTCACAAGTACATATTTATCAAAACAGGTGTGTTAATAATCTGACCTGTATAATGTCCAATCTGGTTTTCTCATTGGATCCAAGTGGTAAGAAGTAAACCATAGCAGAGTAACAGAACAGTAAACTATACACTTCTCAATAACACAGATATTGGTATACCTGCATTTCATACTTTTTTCACCTTTAGCGTTAAGGCACTTCCTGGTTTGGGGAATTGGGTGACCAATAGTATCCAATTTAAATATAGCAAGAAATTATATGCACTCACTCACCACTCTGTCCCTGAAATTGGCGGATTAAAATAGCTAGTCTGTGTGTTTTCGATGTTGACCAGATGCTGTACTTTAAGGTTCCTGACTGTATCTAGTTGTTAATTGTCTTAGATATCCACCCCACATGGCAATGGCAACTGGTTCAGTGCTTTCTCTTTAACAGTGGTCTTTCTTTTTTGTTGTTGTGTTTTACAGTTCTTTTTCCTGGCTCAGCCAGTCCTGTATACCAGGCCCCGCTGAAAATACCACCCAACCGTTTTGTCTCCTGCAGCTAAATTCTCTCCCCCATGTGCCCTTTTTAAATGTTGTTTGTGAGTGTGTATGTTTGTGTGTCTTCTGTAAAAAAAAAATGTTATTTTTGCTATTGTATCTTGATTAAGACATTGTATGTTTTCTTTTTTTAGGTAGCAATGGCAACATTGAGATCTGAAACCATAGTTTTTTTTTCTTTTTCTGATCACTTTGTTAGGCGAACAAGCTAATCTAATATTGCCAAGATGATTTTACACTTAAACAAAAGGCATTGGTTCATTTGTTGCATATTTAATGCAGTGACAGGTAAGGTTCTTGGGAGCGTAGATATCACCTACCCAAAATGTGAATGCTAGCTGGGTTTTTTTTCTACTTATTACTGTATTGCTGGTAAGTAGTAGAAAATGTCAGTAATCACTGTTGACCTCCAACTCTCTGAAATTCTTTTTGTTTTGTGTATCTCGATTTTTCTCTGTGTGCTCCTTAGTAGTGAAGCCGCCAACGTGAGTCGCTTGTTCAATCTAAATGAAAATTGAGAGCACACCCCACTGGAGAAGCCGCTGTGCTAGCTAACGTTTGGTTCATGACTTAAAAAACACGTTCAGGTGATACAATCTTGGCAGTGTTCACTGGAGTAGTGTGTATTGTGATATACTATTTTCCCAATCTTGGTTATTTTTCAATCTACACTGATTAAAATAATAAAGGGAACAAGCCTTCTCAAATCTAGCAGCTATCAAAGGTAACAGTATTGAAACCTTTACAAATGTTTTTGAAGAATATTTGATCAAGTCATCTGTTTTTTTTGTTTTTCAAAATGCCTCTCCTTTTTAGTAGAGTCTAGACGTTGATGTTCTCTTCTTCCCCTAATGCCTGTTTGGTTTTTCTGTAGGCGTTATCCCGGAGGAGGCTAAAGCTTTGTCACTGCTGGCGCCAGCAAATGCTGTTGCAGGGATTCTGCCTGGAGGAGGTCTCCTTCCAACACCAAACCCCATGTCTAATCCACAGGTAGGACTTCTCCCAACACCAAACCCCATGTCCTATCCACAGGTGGGTTCTCAGCACAGAGATACAATGTTTAATTGTTCTATTTAATTCTGTGGTCCTTAAGTTCTTCAAATAAAACATCTGTCTTAATGACTTGATAATAGTCCGCTTGTGTATATATAGACAATTAAAGGGTTAATGGTGTGCTGTTTTTTTTTTTTTTAGATGGGTGGCAATCCTTTCGGCGGTCCCTCCATGGAAGCGATGGCAGCGTTCGGGTTTCCAAACCCCAATATGAATATGAACCCCCAGGTGAGTGTTGACTTGAAATCTGGTGATATTTTTGTGTGCGCACACAACTGCTGGTGTCGAAGGGAAATGTTTAAAGGATATCAGATCTCTAACTTGTATAGTATATATTTCACACTTTTCTTCACTCTTCTTCCCCAACAGTCATTTCCCACTGACCAGCTTCTGAAGTTTATGTCGCAGGTGGATCCAAAGTAAGTCATCGTGCCTCTAGAAAATGTCTATTACTAGACATGAAACACCTATGAGCTGTTCATTTGTTGGATGGCCCTCCAGTGTGTTCTAATTAAGCAATAAGGCCTGCGGAGGTGTGTTATATAGCCAATATACCACACCTAAGGGCTGTTCTTGTGCACGGAGGGCCTAGATACAGGGCTTAGCAGATGTATATTGGCTTTATACCACACCTCCTCATACCACAAACCCGAGGTACCTTATTGCTTTGTAAACCGTTTGCCAACATAAGTATGACAGTAAACAAGTTGTTTTGTGTCATACCCTTAGTATATGGTCTGATATACACACGCCTGGAATGCTGTTTCAGCCTATCATCATCTTGGACCCAAACTACCCGGTTTATAATCACCACTAAATAATGTCCTCTTCTTCAGAATGAACCACATGGGTATAGGGATGAACATGAACATAAACATGAATCCGGGCCTGAAGGCAGACTCCTCTAACAAAGAGATAGAAGAGGCCATGAAGAGGGTCAGAGAGGCCCAGTCACTCATCTCTGCTGCCATTGAGCCTGGGAGTGAGTAGCCCAAGCATTGCATCTCCAAAGGATATATTATGTCTGATAAATTACTGGTAGCCCTAGCTATAAGCTGTTATTTGCTCTACCAAAGTAACTTAATGTTTTGTTTATGCAGACAAGGAGAGCAAGAGGAAGCACTCGCGGTCCAGGTCCAGGTCTAGACGCAGAAGGTCCCGTTCTCGCTCCAGACACAGGTGAAAACAAACTCTATTCTCCTGACAAATAATTTGGATTTTGTTAAAAAATAAAGGTAGTATGTTTTTTTGTTTGTTTTCATATTGAGGGCAGCGACTAATGTTGTGTTTGTGTGATCTGCAGGCGTTCAAAGAGCAGGTCAAGGCGACGCTCGCACTCCAGGAACAGGAGACGCTCTAAGAGCCCAAGAAGGAGGAGTGGGAGGTCCCACTCCAAAGACAGGAGCAGACCATCACCAAGCAAATCCAGGTGAGCCACAGACTTGACCCATTCTTAATCCTCAAACTGCACAATCTGAACTTCTGAGACAGCCCTGCGATTACTGTCTACCTCCTTATCACAACTCTAATCCCAATATACAATAAGAAATGTTGATCAGAAGTAATTAACTTGTCTCCGATCCACAGGGATAGGAAGAAAGAGGAGCGGGATAAAAAGCGCTCCAAAACACCTCCGAAAAGCTACAGTACTGCCAGGAGGTCTCGCAGTATCGATCGGTTAGTGCAGCTTTCATTGGTCAGAGTTGTGGCTCTGTTTCACCATGCTGTCCTAAGATGTTGTTGATTGGTCAGATATTTACTACATTTTTTTTCATGCTGTTGGGTATAGAAGGCGGAGAAGGAGTCGCAGTGCCAGCCGGTCTCCTAAGAAATCCCCCAAGAGGAAAGTTTCCAGGACTCCCTCTCCTAGAAGGTTGGTTTTTGGGGATTATCATAGAACAAGAGAATTTCCTTAGTGAACACATTTTCAATATGCTGCCAGTGGTATTTTATTTCTATTTTGAGACTGAAAATTGAGACATTTTGGTTTACAAAGTGTAACTTTAAATGCCCTCAGAACACTCACCTCAAAAATGTATTTAGATTCAAATTTCAAGGTTTCTTTAAATCAACCTGGAAATAAGCCATTTTAGACAGTCAACTACTACACTTCTCTTTGGATTTGGAGACTTTGTTCCTTAAGCTTTTAACTCTCCTCTCCCTACAGACATAAGAAGGAGAAGAAGAGGGACAAGGAAAGAGAGAAGGACCGTGAGCGCAGGAGCGATAAAGACCACAGTCGGGATGAAAGGAAGGAAAAGAAAGAAAAGAGTAAAGACAAAGAAAAGGAAAGGGAGAAAACTGATGGGGAGAAAGGAGATGTAAAGGTCAGCACCAATGTAGGATGTCCATGTTAATTTTATTTCTTCCTTCTGTATTTTGACCTCTGTTAGAGATCTAGCATTTCCTCGCTGTATATGAAAGAATAACAAGTGATATGAAATGAGCGTCTGAAATATTAAACTTGGTCATTTCAAATTTCCTTAGGCGTCTTTGCAGGTTACCAGAGACTATGATGAGGAAGAGCAGGGCTACGACAGTGAGAAGGAGAGGGAGAGGCTGGACAAGAAAGATTCCGACCAGGACTCCGGAGCCCAGTCTCCTCACTCAGTGGAAGGTAATGGTACTGGGCTTTCCAAAGTCAACGGAGACGACCACCGTGAAGAGGACGACATGGATGTCAGTGATTGAGTCACCCAATAATAGAGACGGATGTATAGACCTCTATGTACCCAACCCTCCATTGTACCAAAACCTCCATGCCCCACCGAGCTTACTGTATTCGGGCTTCATTCAACTCAACTCAATCCTTTATCTCAGTTGAATTGTTAGTTTTCCTTTTGGATAGACTAGACAAACTAGATCAAGTAGAAGATGAACCTTAAGATTTTTCTGTTTTGTCATCATTTTCTGTATGTATTATAATTATTTGGTCCTATTTTGATGGTTAAAATGTGAAAAGGGTGTGGTTGGTTGAAAGTTTTATTGCTGTAATTTGAAAGTGGATACTATTTGGCAAAGTGTGCAACTTGATTTTCTTTTTTTAAGCATAGGGCTTACATGATGATAATGTCATTTGTGTATTTTTTGTTGTTTAAATCTAGTTTCTACACATTGCTAGGAGCAGAAGCAGCCAGTTACACTGCTTGAGAAGTTCACTGTATGTCCATTTTCATCAGACAACATGGCTGCTACATAGAACAGCGCTGTGGACTTAGCTTTTTATTATTGAGCTTCTGTACTGAAGTCGCCTCAATAAATTCACCATCTATTTTCTGTCACTCCTATACGTGGTATATTGTGTTTATATCCCATCCGTTATTATACGGAAGATGTATACTTATACTGAGTCTTGTGGCGCTATAATAACCTGTCCTTATATCTCGCACCTATTCACAATACCCAGTAGATCTGATGCTCGTTGTAATTCTTAGAAGTTTGTATTGTTTTATCAGTGACTTTTTATATACAATAAAAACCTGGGGAAAGATTTGATTTATTTTGTTTTAAACTTCAGGTGCTCATTTTAGGTTTAGGGCAAAGTTTTAATATGGGCCCTTGTATGACCCAGTATCAAATGCTGAGCTGAGGCCTGAATAGTATGGTTGATCAATAGAGAATTAGGCCAGGGTTTCAATCCGTATCGTGGACGTTCAGTGTGATTTAAAGGCAATGGTGCCGTGTTAGTGGAGACTGCATTCACGGTATATAGCCTACACTTTCTCATTAACTTGTAACATGGGTAGGGTATAAGGATGGGTGTGGTTTCGTGACAATGACCACAAGACCACCCATTCACCAATTTGACAGCTCCAACGTAGTTACACCGCCGACAAAAGCATTGAGGTATACATATGTAGCCTACCGTGGGTTAACGCTGATCTGATTGAATCCAAATTACACTCCCATTGGATTATGGCCAATGTCTTGGAGGCTTGACTCCATGGATTCAGAGACCTAGCTACAGTCTGCTGGAGACTACAATTAAAATACCACTGAATAAAATACAAAGAAAGACAGTGCTGAGACGTGATGGTGCTGGTGCTTTATTTAAAGGGATGGGAAGTTGGAAAGCTGCAATACATTTAGAAATACCAGTAGGCCCAAAGCCAGATACACATCTGATTTCAAAAACCATATGGATTTTACATTTTAATGAGCTTATACCGTCCAACTGTAAGCTCATTGAAATGTAATGAAATTGTACAGAAAAGTTTAAAGTAATACAGACAGGTATACACTCAATGAAAGTTGCAGTTAATGCTTAAACCACCTAAGTACATTTGACCAAAGGGTTTTAGTGTGATTACAATATTTATACGGTAGAAGTTAGTCTTCCTGAATAATCAGAAAGGATAGGGAGATGGTAGCAGGTATAACAAGTGTAGGAAATATATGCTCAAGAGTATACAAGTAATCCAATTGGGTCAACGTAGCATGCGATTAAATATACTTAATGTCAGTGCAGTATCAAACTAGAACAGCATTCCTGATACCCCATCTGGGTTCGCTCACACACACACAATCTCTCACACACACAACCCTTTAAAGTCCTCTCTCACACACAAAACAGATTAAATTCACAGTCACTTGAAACAGACAGTGATAGCCAGGAGGTAAGATAGATGAGCTAACCTGCACTAGAGAGAAAAGGCTTGGGTGTTGATATCTTTGTAAGAATGCAGTTTTACACCATACTTTCTCCCAGCTGGTTTAAAAAAACATTCTTATGTACTGGAAATGTATTGCTACACAGTGTTGCTCCTTTGACACACATACGTACAGTACATTTGGTACATCATTTCCTCAGTTCAGTTATGACATCTTTATATTTCTAACACTTCATTTATACCATAGTCATTTACAGGCAATGAATGTCCAAGGGTACTTAAACATGTTGAAAAAGGGGCAGTCCCCAAAGGGCAGACGCTAGATAAACTGGGTGCAGTGAGTGCTAAACCTGGAGAAGTGCACGCTTAAGATGTCACAGATGAAGCCAACTCCATAACGTTTCACAGAAGCTGGTTTGCAGTACAAAGCAGTGATCACGTAGTCGGTGAACAATAAGCTGTTACGGAGATGACATCAAATATTTTTTCAAACTCCTCATCCCCTCAACTCTTCTCTTCTGGAGTTTGACCTTGTGCTGTTGTTGCTACACAGCTGAAAATTGTTGATTCTTGTTTGCTATAAGGAAATATCTACAAAATGAAAAAAAACTCAGGGCCAAGAGATAATTCCCCTTTTTCATCAGAACACACAGACAGATATCAAATAATACATTGGCATCATTTTATTTAATCTCAACTGTCTTTAGTTGGTTCTTTTCCTTTTAATAGTGTAGGTAGGCAGAGTTCGCTTCTCTGTCAGTTTCCGAATGGGCGGGCCGGGGAAACCTCTGGTTGCTATGACAACCAGGTCAGAGGTCAGGGAAGCGACTGGGATCCTCCTTGTAGTCCGCTGGGATGGAGAAGATGGACTCCTCAAAGTCATCATAGCGGAACTCCTGGAAGGTGACCGTAGCTGTGATAGTGGGAAACACAGGGATGTCTGGCACACAGAAATAGGAGGGGTTATTTAGAGCGTTTAATATTTGTCAATTTCTTCATTATTTCACAATATTTATTTATTTAATACATTGTATTAAATATTTATCAATATTTAATACAATGTACAGTATGCATACCAAGCTTGACTGGGAACCCAGGAGGAAGCTTCAATTGAACAAATTCTCTGAGTTTGTTGAAGTGCTTAAATGGGGCTATGACCTCCAACACGTTCAGTAACCTGGAAGATCGAAAAAAAGGGGAAACGCTAAATCATTAGGGTCGGGGTTAAATCAGAAATGTTCTTACAGTACATTATTTGATGAGGTCCCATTTAAACAATAAAACCAATAAGTAATAAAAAAAGAATTAAAAAAAAGAGGCCTTTGAAAAGCATTAGCTAGACACGAATCTGCAACAGCCTAATATATATTGAACTAGAACCTGTGTGCACAACAGTGATCAATACATGGACGTTTCCAATAGCACTGCAGTCAGTGATGAGACTGACCAGAGACTATTAGCCAATAAGAGGAAGGATTCTACTCACGACTCAATGCCCAAAGGGAAGTCCTGGCTCATGGCTACGTTCGCTTTGAAGTTCTTCTTGCTCTCCTTACACACAAGCTCTCTCCCAAGATGAGGTGCCCTAGGGATGAACACACACTGGCTAAGTCAGCATCATTGGCGTATACATTTGGAGGTTTAACAGTAAGCCACTGCTAGTAATGATCTTCAATGCACCGACTTGTCAAAAACTCAATAATAAACACAGTGGCTTGAAATTCCTCAGGACAGTAGTGTCATCTGTGACCTTTCTTAAAAGGAATAATGCAGGGCTTACTTTCCGTGCTCTGCAGAGATGTACTCCTCCCAGCAGATAGTGTTAGGACCTGGAGCCAAGAGGGACAGCCTTCTCTGAGGCTGAGGGAAAGACCGCAAGGGAGAGGATCACATGTAGGCTTACTTTTATATCCATCTAATGTGCACAACACCACAATCACCACTGAAGAGACTTAAGGCCCAAAGCCTCCCTCCATCCTAGTGCCTCCCTTCTATCCCTCATCCTCCCTCACCTCATAGTTCTGCTCCACCAGGTTCCCTCCTTTGCTCAGACTCTCCACAATGGCCTTGTTCCTCAGGATGTCCTCCTCACTCAGGTGCTCCCGGCGCTTCCTGGACTCCAGCACCAGGCCGTTCACAGAGTAAAAGTCTGCCAGGAAGTTACCAACCCTCTCCTTCAGGGACAGACACAAGCCAGATGTATAATACACACTGGTGGCTGAGTTATGGCACCCTATTCCCCATACAGTACACAGATTATGAGACCCATTGTATTATAAGCTTTATATTCCAGTGACTGGCCTGGTTTGACCACAGGGTCGTATTCAGAACGACACGCCGTGAGAAAATGTTTTGCAACCGGTCAAAGAAATCTGTGTTCTAATTGGACAACTCTAGGTAGATCCCCATTTCCAAACATTTTGCCCCCTTCTGAACCGGACCCAGGACGGGGAGGGGTGCTTACCGTCTTGTCCTCCCTGAAGAGCCAGCCTATCTGACTGCGGGAGAAGGTGATGGACTTGGTGGACAGGGTGGCAGAATAGACGTCACTGCTCATCAGGATGTCCACCTCCTCCTCAGTCTCCATCTCAGACTCCTGCAGGGACACAACAGGCAGTCAGCCAGATAGGATCACGCTGGATGGTGACATGACTTGTGCACAATATTGAATCCGTGGAAATGTTAATTTTACTGTGACACCCTGCAGAGCTTTCAGTCAATACAAGCATTTCTGTAAGATCGGTTGGCTTGGAGGATGGTGATGTTAAATGTAGACCAGATAGCTCACCTCGTGGTGTATACGCTGGTACACCTTCTGCTCATTGTCCAGAACATAGAAGGACTTGGCAGGTGGAGCGTCTCCGTTGAAGATGAAGCTGAGGTCTCCTCTCTGACACTTCATATCTGTGAAGTCTACCAGAGTGGTGTCCAGTCTGTCAGCAGAGAGAAGGGAGAGAAAGAGTGTACAGGGTTAACTCTGGAAGGTGAGTGGTTACAGACGCCAGCTATACTCCTCACAACTGTGAGGAGTATAGCTGGCGTCTGTGTCAGACGTGTATTTGATGCCTTACCTGATGTTGATCCCCTGCTTGTAGATCTTGCAGTTATCAGATGGCAGAATCCGGGAGAGCAAGGGCACTATGAGATGGGAGAAAGAGAAAGTAATGATCGACAGCATTTGATTCATAAGATGAACTAAGAAACTGAAGAGGTAATACGTGGTATAGGCACTGAATCCCTGAGCCAAGAGACAGAGAGCCCCAAACCCACTGAGCAATTAACATCACACTAACAGCCAGGATAGAATGGGAACAGAACACTAATTATATTGGAGAATGAAACGACTTGGCTAAGGTGTCCTCCACCCAGAATAACAATGAACGGAGACAGAGCGTGTGAAAGGAGATGTTGGCGCATCGCTGTAGCTTATTTTAACATATTGCAATATGATGTAGAGTCGACTCACCCCAACTTTGAAAGTCCCAGTGAAGCTCCAAGTAGAAGTCCCCAAGCTATGAAAAAAAAAAAGAAAGTGGTACATTATTATCTTGTCATGCAAGCCACAAAACACCAAACAAAATCGATCAATACTTTTTCTTTATAGCTGGAGGCATAACATGTCAGAGCATTTTAATAAGGGAAAGAATGTGTTTTGGTGAGCGGTAGGGGCTGTTACATTGGACAGATGCTAATGTTGGAGAAAAGGGGTAAAGGTATAGCAAGATAGTGGTTGTAAACCGAAACTCGGTATGGAGTGGACCAGACCTGCCTCAAATGCATATCAAATCCGTCCAAATACTTTTGGGACTATTCCATTTATTCCACTGTACCGGGCAAACTAAATCAAGTGCAGGTCAAGTATTTGACATATGTATATAGAGTGCAAAGATCCTATTTCTAACCAGACACTGTAGTAGTCCCTAGTCTAGTCAGTTGTCAGAACCTCACCTCTTTCAGTGCTCTTAGCAGCTTGGGCCTCTTGTCCTCCACACTCTCTCTGGACTGCTGCTTCAGCTTCCGCAGTAGAGCCGTAACTGAGGAGGGGAGAGGAGGGAGATAAACAAAGCACCACACAAAAAAGAGACAATATTTTCCATAGCGCTAGACATTCTATATGTGTATGTTTCTACACACACAGCAGAAGGGATTACAAAGGCACATTATCTTTCAAAAAGCAACTTTCACTAAAGTGAAAAGTGAACTTAGCAAACCCACACTTGAATGACAGTGAAAGTCATGAGCGATAAATCATTCAACCAAGTGATATACTGTAACAGTAATCCGATGGGGTTTAGGATGATACTACTCTGACACCGACAGTGTAAGTGAGCGGTAAGGTGACCCCAGGTCTTCTCTCCAAAGCGTGTCACGTCGCTGCATGTCATAATGAAACACACGTGTGTGACTGTTACAAGACATGAATGCTCAACACTGACGCAGCCAGCAATCTGGACAGTGGATTGTTGGTGCAGTAGAGTATTCAGGGGAGGCTGCGCATGATATGAGTCACCTTACACACTGCTCGTTCTAATATGCAATTAAATACAGGCTGAACCTCAGTTATATAACCCCACTTAGCAATCTGTCCAAAAACTCACAAGTCATAAGTGTGTGCTATCTTGCAATGAATTATAATTGGGGTGATCTTCTATCCAGTAATCTTGACCAGTGAGAAACATTAGAATGGGGATTTTGAGTGTGAGGAAGTGCTGACAAAGCAAGCACTCGCTGCAGGGGCAGAGCAGTGTTGCATGGCGGATATGGACACCTAGAGTGAGCTGCTGTCGCAGTGCGTGTGTGTGTGAGAGATGAAAGCCTAGTTACTATGACATTATCTGATCTTATGCAATTGAAAAAGGAGGGGGGGGGGGGAAATCAAGGCTCCATCTATACGAGATTACTTTCTCTTCTCGCCGTAGGCCTCCCTCTCTGTATCTCTCTCAATAATAAGCCCTAGTACAGTGGTTCCCAACTCCAGTCCTCGAGTGCCCCCAACAGTACACATTTTATTGTAGCCCCTAGCACTGCCCTAGTATACGCTGCATTATTTTCATTTTACCACTACTAGTACTGCCCCAGTCACTGGCCAGAGTTTGGCTGCCTTTGCGTGTCCTTGCTGTACTGTGTGGCTAGAGCCATGCTGTCCTTTCCTCTGATCCCTGCCCCCCACACCCCTCACTGAGATCTGACCTTCCCATGCCTGACCTCTGTGTCTCCCGTCTGCCAAATCATCCCTACTGCAGGACTGGAGCTGCATACTAATACATGCTGGGGTGACAGGGTCATAGCGCTAACCCGCTCAACATATAACAGGGAATTTAATAGGAAGGAAATAAAGATTTGCATACTGAACAAAAATATAAAACACAACATGTAAAGTGTTGGTCCCATGTATCATGAGCCGAAATACAAGATCCCCGAAATGGTCCATACATAAAGAAACACATTTCTCTCAAATTGTGTGCACAAATTAGTTGACATCCCCGTTTCTCCTTTGCCAAGATAATCCATCCACCTGACAGGTTTGGTATACCAAGAAGCTGATTAAACAGCATGATCATTACACAGGTGCACATTGTGCTGAAGACAATAAAATGGCACTTTAAAATGTGCCGTTTTTCACAACACAATGCCACAGATGTCTCAAGTTGAGGGAGCGTGCAATTGGCATGCTGACACCAGGAATGCGCTGTTGCCAGAGAATTTAATGTTAACTTCTCCACCATAAAACGCCTCCAATGTTGTTTTAGAGAATTTGGCAGTACGTCCAACTGGCCTCACAACCGCAGACCACGTGTAACCACGCCAGCCCAGGACCTCCACATTTAGCTTCTTCACCTGCGGGAAGCTAATGAAACTGAGGAGTATTTGTCTGTAATAAAGCCCTTTTGTGGAACAAAACTCATTCTGATTGGCTGGGCCTGGCTCCCAAGTGTGTTGGCCTATGCCCTCCCATGGCTGCGCCTCTGCCCAGTCATGTGAAATCCATAGTTTAGGGCCTTAATTATTTATTTCAATTGACTGATTTCCTTATATTAACTGTAACGCTGTAAAATCATTTTAAAATGTTGCATATTGTGTTTATATTTTTGTTCAGTATACATTATCAGTATATTTGGGTATTATTTTAGTAAAATGATTTGCCTAACCTTAACAATTACTCACATGGAATTTTTGATGAACTAGCCTATTTATATTTTTATTTGATATTATGCAGGTTATGATTTTTTTGCCAACACGGCATTAAACAGAAAAAAACAGTAAGCTAGTAAAGCCCATGGGGAAAACATGGCATTGGATTCAATCCTCTCTCCACTACTCCCACCATTTCAAAAAGGACACTCCACTTAACTGGCATTCCTTACAAACATTCAAATAATCAATACACATAAAACATATATTGAGGCCTTTAGTTTACAGTGCTGTGTTAAAGCATTAGGATGGGGCATTAAATGTGAACAGACAGAGAGGAAGCCAGCCAGCTGTAAAGCTGCTCAGTGCCCTCGCAGTCACACTAAGCCCCTGGCCAGGCTGGGTTCCAGGCCGTATGGCTGTGGATAGAGCGCTCAGAGAAAATCCCCTGCATGGCTTTGGCTGGCTAGGGCAACCTACAACCCAACCTCTCATCAGCATCAGAGAGCAATCAGAGTTAGTCTACAGCCGGACAGCCCAGGAAGGATCCAATTAGGACAGCGTCAAACAAATACAAAACAAATAGAGGGAGGGAGGACCGTGAACTGAGAGAACCTGAGTGTAAATGTGTAGACTTAAATACAGGATAAACTAAAATATATGTAAAGAAACCTCAGGGATGGAACATCACTGTTCAATGATGCAGTATCTATAATATAAAATAATAGCTTTCCGGTCCCGGGTACAAAAAAGGATATAAAATAGCCCATATTCTTACTCATCTGCCGGTCTCCATAGCTGATGGCCTCTGCCAGGGGGCTCCAGCCCTGTGCATTCTTCACCTTCACAGGGGCATTATGGGCCAGGAGCAAGAGGGCACACTCTGTAGCACAAAAGAAACCAAAGAATTTAACAAACATCAAGCTACTTTTAGATAAATTGTTTTTGGCTAAGCCTACTACCCGTCTACATGGCCTTTCTCCATGGTGGATTCTCATTATCATAGTTAATTATGTTACCAGTATATTACATTTTGACAGTTAATTTACTGTCTATGACCTTCACATAAGAGAGATGCTGCTTTGCATTTGAGTCAGACTAATCAATGGGATTAAGGGATCCTGTGGACCTGTCCCACCCATGAGACCAGCCGCTGCCATGCTGCTATGAGACTCCTAGACTATGTAACACACTGCAGTCTGCAGAGGTCAGCCAGGATAAGCTCAGTACGGCAGAACAGAAAGGGAATTTTATCCCAGAAAAAAAAGCCATATGGAGAATTTACTGAAGGAGAGCTGGAAAACATGGTGATTATGTTATGGGAATGGCAAAACCCCTGGCTGGGCTTAGATTTAGGCCAGAGATGAGAATATGAGGTAAAACATCCTGTCAAACTCTGGTGATATGTGATGTTTAGAGGTAAGTAGTACAGATGTACTAGTCAGTCTGCTCCCAATGGGAAACAAGGCTGTTTGCATGTCTCTGTCCTGCCTATGTATCTATTATTCTCCATATCAGACATTGTTGATGACAAAAGTCAAAGCCCTTACCTTTGTGGCCCATCATCACAGCTAAGTGAAGAGGTGTGCTTCCTGGAAAGATAGACAGATAACTGTTAGGAGATCATTTGTCACAGCTGGTGCACAAGGACAATGTTTGTGTAATTCAATGTACTTGTTGTGAGCAAGCACTGACTATGTTGGTCACATGATTGTCAGGTAAGATTTCATGGATCCAGAAGTAGAAGTGATAGCCTAGCTATGTGATTTCCTAGATCAATTACATGTACTAAGTTTGGGTTACCTAGATTTTGAAAACCCTTCTTATCCGTAGGGTTTTCAGCAGTTATCTCCCACGTTTGCTGCATGTTAACTCCAATTCTGACTCTGTTTTTTAACATTTAGAAACATCAATAATCACTGCTTGCAAAACAGTTTAAAATATATGCTGATATGCCCTTTATCTTTCATATCAGCTAGAAATAATCTTTCAAACAAAAAAATACACATATACTGTAGCAGTGTTGCACAGATCCATACGCTGTGTGTCTCCAGTTGACAAACTACACTTCCTCCCCAGTTATGCACACACACAGGTGTTCAGAGGATACTAGACAGCTGAAGCCCAAGTGGCTGCCGATGTCTTCCATAAACATTTTTATTTTACCGTTATTTTACCAGGTAAGTTGACTGAGAACACATTCTCATTTGCAGCAACGACCTGGGGAATAGTTACAGGGGAGAGGAGGGGGATGAATGAGCCAATTGTAAACAGTGCTGTAAAATGGAAATATGGCTGTATGGGAACACTACCCTTATAAAAACGTGTGTAGTAATTTAACCTTTTGACAATTATTTCCTGCTGATATGAAAACTGCTTTAACGGGCGTTCGGGCCTTATCAAAACACCCCCTGACAGAAGATACTAGCTATCATCAATAGGCGCTAAAGGTAGTTAGCGACTATAAATGGGTAAGGGTTACCATGCACTCACCATGTACATCTTTCTGGGAGATGTTCTGGGTCCGAATGAGTGAGGACAAGCGACGCACATCTCCTTTGAACACACATTCGTGAACAGGGAATTCCAAATTGAAGCTCTCATTGCCATTGGTCAGAAGGATTGGGTTCTTGTTATTGTCATCGATGATGCTGACAACTGATTGATTGCCATTGATATTGTTTGCATTGATATTCGACAGCTGCTGCAGTACCAAAGGTTTCACCGTCTTGTTATGGTTCTTGTTTGATTTGTACGTGATGATGGTACCGTTGGGGGTTGGAGATGATATTGTCCCATTTGTAGATTCATCATAGGTTTCCATTATATCCCCATCCTTACTAGGCTTGTTGTTATGGTCTTTCCGCAACGTGCGAATCTTTTCCCCGGTCATGATTTAACGTAACTAACCAGCAAGCAGACTACCTACAATAAATGTTGTATTAATGATGTTGACTAATTGCCAACGACACCTGCAATTGCTACCTTAACAGTTAGTATTTAGCTAACCTAGTTAGCAGTTTTGCTAGCATAGAATGGATGTGGGTAGAGGTACAGTGTTGACATCAGAAACAACACACACACGTAAAAACAATGCAGATGGAAAATATACTCTCACTATTGTAACAATCGATTAAGAATGGAAATACCAATTTTTTCGGCTACATCCTTGATAAAACTTTTTTCAAAAATGTGCCCGTTGCAGCTTGCAGTGCGGTTGCTTGCCTTGGTTAACTAACTGGCTAGAAAACAAGATTACCGAGTGAGAAGACCATCTGCCATTTTCCGTTTAGTATCTCACCAGAATGACAAACATCAGACCACGTTCCCTTAGATATCGCGATAATTAGTTGTGCATCATCTATTTAGAAACGCAAAATATTTTTTTAAGGCACACAAAATATATTGTTGTTAACTCGTGATGATATATGCATTGTAAAAGTACCAGCGTTGGGTATAATTTACAGTATTTGTTCTCAAACTTAAATCTGGCAATATGTTTGACGCCTACTACAGGTCTTGAATGAAGACACAATCCGTGTTTTTTTTCTTTCCCAAGCGTTCTGAAATTTGGTTTGAAACTCAATGAAAGAATGCCTCCAAAAAATAAGCAGAAGAAAGTGATACATCAAGATGAACTGCGACGGTTAATGAGAGAGAAACAAAGGCAAACGATAGATAAGAAGCGTGTCGAATCCCCATATGCCAAGTACAACAGTCTCGATCACCTTAGCTGCGTACTCTGCAACGAGCGAGTAAAGAATGAACTATTGTGGCAGACTCACATTCTTGGAAAACAGCACAAGGAGAACGTTTCCGAGCTCAAGGGGTCTAAACAAAGTAATACAAGTCAAGGACCCCATCCTTCGCTTAAAAGGAAAGCTTTGGAATCTGAAGACACGAATGGGAAGAAGTTTAAACCAGTGGCAGGTACAGAGCAGTTATCTACGTCAGGGCTACCTGATGATTTCTTTGCTAAACCTGCCCCACCGGGGCCGAAGAAACTACCTGGAATATTGAAAAAAACGACATCTGCTAGGCTGAGTCTTTTGGCCGGAGTCTATGATGAAGACAGTGATGAAGAGGAGGCTGGTGACCAGGGGGCAGATTCTAGCTTGGGTGTGCAGAAGGGGGCACCTGCCCCAGGACTCCCATCTGATTTCTTCGACAACAGCACCATTCCAGCTGTCCCAGCTGCTTCTCATTCAGGGTCTATCCTCAAACCAGATGAAACTGAGAAGAGTGTGGAGAAGAAGGGAAATACACCTGAATCGCTACCAGAAGGCTTCTTTGACGACCCAGTGAGAGATGCCAAAGTCCGTAATGTCGATGCTCCCAAAGATCAAATGGATAAGGAGTGGGAAGAGTTCCAAAAGGAAATGCGGCAGGTGAACACCAAATCAGAGGCCATTGTAGCCGAGGATGACGAGGAGGGTCGTTTTGAGCGTCAGATTGATGAAATCGATGAGCAAATTGAATGTTACCGGAGGGTTGAGGTACTGAGAGATAAGCAAGATGTGGTGAAGAAGGTTGTGAAGGAGAAAACAGAAGACCAGGAAGACTCCAGCAGAAGTGATGAGGATGAAGAAGAGCTGCTCCACTTGTTGTCAAGGGACTGGAGGGCCAAAGGCGCCCTTGCTTAAAATTCCCAGGGCCTTTTGATCAAAAGGTTTCTCCAGATTATAAATAAAAGAGCGAAGTTGCATAGGAAGCCACTTCTTTTCTCCCTCAATGTCAATGACAAACATTTGTTGAGGAT